>NC_142594.1:39992901-40295932 GCF_965207765.1 Zootoca vivipara
AAAAGGACACATTCCACTCATGTAAAAACACCAGGCAGGCCCCACAAATAACCCAGAGATGCATTTTAAATAAAAGGACACATTCTACTCATGTAAAAACACCAGACAGGCCCCACAAATAACCCAGAGATGCATTTTAAATAAAAGGACACATTCTACTCATGTAAAAAATGCTGATTCCAGGACCGTCCGCGGGCCGGATTTAGAAGGCGATTGGGCCACATCTGGCCCCCGGGCCTTAGTTTGGGGACCCCTGATCTAGATGCTATACTCCTGTTATCTTAGGAAAAAAGGTTGGTGGAAGAGGGGAAATGGGGGAAGGCAGGCTCCCCATGTCCTCACACTAGTGCTGCCTTCACCAAACTGCTGGCCTCCAGATATTGCTGGACTACAATTCCCATCATCCATGATTTTTGGCCATGCTGGTTGTGGCTGATGGGAGTTGGAGCCTAGCAATATCAGGGGGGCACCTGCAACCTAGTTCAATATTGTCTACATATGACTGTCAGTGGCTCCTTAGGATTTCAGACAGAGTCGTTATATTTTTATCTGTTTTATAAAATGTACATGCCACTTAATTTCAAAAAACAAAAAACCTAAAAAAAAACAGCTTTCCAGAAGATAAAACAATAAAATGAAGGGAGAAAATGACTTGCCCTACCCGAGGATAGTGGGGATTGAATTTGGGGTTTCCTGCATGCCATTGGCCATGTGGCTGGGGTTGATGGGAACTGTAATCTAAAGGGCACCAGGTTGGAGAAGACTCCCCTAGCGGCTTGTTTCATGTTGATACAACGCCACATTTGGCTTAGTAATATTATGGCCTTTCTGACTTGGGGGACAATGAAGGCATCCAAAGAAACAACATTAACCTTCTCCTTCTTCCATGTTTGGGCCAAAGGGGGTTGACACACATTTGCAATGTGCAGAGAGTTGTTTTACCAGAGGTTTTCCAGCAAAGAAGATGTAGTGGTCCGGGTGTCAAACTAGGACCTGGGAGACCAGGGTTCAAATCCCAACTCAGCCATGAAACTCACTGGGTGAGCTTGGGCCAGTCGCTGCCTCTCAGCTTGACCTACTTCACAGGGTTGTTGTGGGGTTTAAATGAAGAATGGAGGAACCACGTTCACCACTTTCAGTTCCTTGGAGGAAAAGGTAGGGTAGGAATGCAACTGAATGAATAAATGGCCAGCTCAGATTGCTCACGCAGAAAGTTCTCCTGACTTGGCCTTTCTATTTGCTTCCTATTTCCAAAGATCCATCCTTCGAACCCAGAGACTGTCCCTCTGGAGGGCCTTGGGGAGGAAGGTGAATTCTGCCAGAGAATGGCAATTCCAGACAACTTGCACTCACGGCATTTTGATTAGCTATAGCCCTAAAGGCACAATTCAAGTGGTTTACTTGAGAATGGGAATGCAAATAAATAGGACTGTCCCTGGTAAATAAGAACCACAAAGTATATGCAGCAGCCTCTTCCAGGCTTCATATTTTACTATTTTCAGCAATGCACTTAAAGTAAATTTTCTGCTTTTAGGGTTAGCTCTTATCTTTACTGCATCTGACTAACTCTGCTGCATGCCACTTAGAAACTGTGGGAAAGAAATGTATAAAGAAATATATTTCTAATGACCAAGTTCCCCCTCTCACTTTTCTTTGCCTAAGCACGTTCTGTCCCCCCCCCTCTCACACACACACATATGTGGAACTATATGCGACATAAATATAAAGAGTACCTGCAGAAGAGGCCTCAGGCCACGCGCGTTGTTTTCCCGGTTCTCGCCTGGGGAAGAGCCACCAGCTGGCCGGCCGCTTGCGGAAATGAGCTGCGTGGCTGAGATTCCGAGCAATGTCCAGCAGAGGGCGCCTCAGGCCAATTAAGGGGCCGGCCTCGACCTTCTCGTCCGGATCTACGAATGCCAGCTCAGCCCCTTTTGGAAGCAGAGCCCGGGCTCGCTGTTGAGACGCCAGCGAGGAGGAGGCTGATCTCATGCAACCACTCGCGTTTCCTCCCTAGGAAAGAAATGCGCAACCGGTGCGCGTGGCGGGAGTCAAACTCGCAGCGTATTGAGCAGCGTGAAAGAGAAGCCACGTGGAGCACACACCGAGGCTGAGGACGCAGGCCGGATTCAGCCCGTGTGGGCATCGCTCAGGGATCTGTCAGCCCCGCCGCTTGTGACCCAGTTGGCACCGCGGCTCATTGCCTACGAGCCAGTGTCTCCAAGGGGCAGCGATGGGCTCCGCGCCTCTGGCTGTTTTTGCACGACTTGCAGTGCTTGGGGCACGCGATCGAGGCACTAGAACCCAACCCACCCACCACAACTGGCACGGCGACCTACCAGCCCTCGCCCGGTAGGGCCTCCCTGCTGATCCCTGCTACACTTTCCAAGAGCTAAAGCAGAACTACGAAAGCGGACCCTCGTGGCGAGATAATGAATGGCTGCTTCTTAAAACAGCCGGCATTCGAGCCATTTTGCAAGGTGTGACAGCCTGTTGGGGCCCACAGGGGCTGACCCTGATCCTTCATAGATTCATAGAGTTGGAAGGGATCCTGAGGATCGGCTAGTTACAACCCCTGAAAATACTCGTGTCACAGCTAAAGAATCCCTGGAAGATGCACACCGTGGAGAGAAGTATCAACAGTAGAAGTCCCTAAACCCAGCTCTTGGGTCCAGGAGACAAATGCAGCTTCTCATGTTTCTGTTAAGTCCTTGGCATTCTCCGCAGGGCTATACCCCTCACCGCCCCTGCTTTGTGGAATTTTTCCATGGCTTTCATGTGGCCTTCTGAGAACGCCTCTTGCCTGCCTGACAGAGAGGGTTGTGTGAACAAAACTAGCCCACGGTACAAAAGTAAAAATTACATTCATTGCTCCACACACTTTTGCCTCCGGTTACAATTTAGGGGAGAGCATGCACCAAAATGCAGAACACACAACAATGCATTGTATTGGAGGGAGAAACTTGTACAAAAATTGGTGTGTGAGAGAAAAAAAGGTCATACAAAAATGTGCCTATTAAGAGAAATGCGATTTCCGTGGGATCTTTTTCTAAAAGATCACAAACTCATGCGGAAATGTGGGAAACTCAACTGAAGCTTGGGGAAACTGAAAGGAACCACAACTGACAGATTCTCTCCTCTCCAAGCAGCAGCAGCAGCAGCAGCAACAATTTTATAATATTTTCATTAGTTGTACTCTGCCCATCTGAATCATCTATGCTGCAAGTGGGGGGGGCAGAGGGAGGAGCCTTCCTTTCACAGCTCTCCAAATCTGCAGCTCGAGACCCCCTTCTCCACCTCCCAATTTCTTTTCTTGCAAAACTGTTGTGCAAATTTCTGTAAACTAGCCCTGAACTGAAACTCTGCATTATGAGAGGCCTTTTTCCAGCACTCAATTGATTCCACGTCCCTCTCTGTGTGTTAAAGGGAATTTGGGAACCAGCAACAGAAAGCGAAGCAGGGCTCATTAACTTCAGGAAGCCATAAGGATGCTGGCAGCTTTGACACTGACTTCATCCTCCTAGCAGAGTGGGCTGCATTTTTCCCCAAGTCCTGCTTATAGCAAGCTTCCAAGCACCTGTGAGAAGGCGGCATGCTTCATAGATGGCATGCAAGCAGATATGCTTGCCCTTGGTGCATTTTTAGCTGTTGCCCCTGCCAAAGAGCCCTAAGAGCAGGGTTTTTCCATGTGTGGCTTAAAAACCCAGATCCGAAGCTTTAGAGTGCTGTAGTCTGGGGAAATCACATCCCATGCTGCCCATGAAACCTGAGCGCTGGGGAGAGAGGGGAGTCTATTACTCAGGATATTGATGCGCATCAATAATTCAGCACCCCAATCCTTTCTCCAAATGCCTCTTTCCAAATTGCTACCAGGCACAGCCAGCTGACGTCAACCCAAACGGCGTCCGCACCTGGCTTCGCATCTGACAAGCATCTCAATGTTTAGGAGCATGGCTTTACATTCCGAGTCCTGCCTTCATGGTGCCCAGTGAGATGGGCTGCTGAGAGCTTACCTGCTCACCAAGGTGAATCCCTCACGCTGGGACTGTGGGCAGAAGGAAGGTCTGGATCTACTGGATGCAACGGGAACCCCGAAAAGGAGCTAGGAGACAGAGTAAAAAGGAGTGGGGAAGATGGAAGAGATATTTATTAAGAATTTAAGAGGAGCCTGCTGCATCAGGCCTAAGTCCCATCTAGTCGGACATTCTGTTCTTTTACAGAGGCCAGCCAGATGCCTGCGTGGAAGCCCAGAAGCAGGGGCCTGAGCACAAGAGCAGTCTCCCCTCCCAGCAGCATGGCACCTCCAACAACAGAGGGAGATTCCCGTGGTTTAGAATATAGCAGCACCCTCCCAACACTACTGTTAAAAGGCCCGCAAAAAACCAGCATCTTAACTTGGCACCTGCATTCAGGACTCTCCAGCTGTGGAACTTCATCCCTCTAGAAATCAAATCAAATCAAATCTGATCTCCAGTATTTCCTGGAAGTGATGAGCCCTTGTTATCTCCAGGCAAGCATTCTGTGGCTACGGATGAACAGAAGCTTCTTATACTGGCTGGTTTTAAAAATAATCAGTGTTTTCCCCCCCAAAACAAATTAAAATAACGTCCCACCTTGTCCATAGATGAGCCACCCGGGAGCAAACTAGTCATGAATATTATTGGCTGTGTTTGTCATAATTGGTTACAGTGTTTATACTATTTTTGGTAGTTGTTTTAGGTCACTTTTGTGAGGAAAGCAAATAATAATAAGAAGGCTGCAATACTATGTATGCTTTGCTGGGGGTAAATCTCATTTAACTAGACGGGACTCGCTTCCGCCTACAGTGAGGGGGGGAAGTATTTGATCCCCTGCTAAATTTGCCCGTTTGCCCTCTGACGACGAAATGACCAGTCCATAATTTTAATGGTAGGTTTGTTGTAGCTGTGAGAGACAGAATAACAACAGGAAAACCCCCAGAAACCCAGAGGACAAAAGTCAGACATTGATGTGCATTATAATGAGCGAAATAAGTATTTGATCCCCTATCAACCAGCCAGATGTCAGGCTACCTGGTATCTTCACTGTATGTAACTAGGTGAGATTAGAAGCACCTGCTGTAAGGGAGAGGTTTTACCTGTAATCCCAGCTTGTTACAGTACCTGTACAAAAGACACCTGTCGACAGAAGCAATCAATCCAGCAGATTCCAAAGTAGCCACCATGACCAAGACCAAAGAGCTGTCCAAGGATGTCAGGGACAAGATTGTAGACCTGCGCAAGGCTGGACTGGGCTACAAGACTATTGCCAAGCAGCTTGGTGAGAAGGTGACAACAGCTGGTGCAATAATTTGCAAATGGAAGAAACACAAAAAAACCTGTCAACCTCCCTCGGTCTGGGGGACCGACGCAAGATCTCATCTCGTGGAGGTGCAATGATCAGGAGAATGGTGATGAAGCAGCCCAGAACTACATGGAGGGAACCTGTCAATGATCTCAGGGCAGCTGGGACCATAGTCACCATGAAAACAGTTGGTAACACACAACGCCATGAAGGACTGAGATCTTGCAGAGCCCGCAAGGTCCCCTTGCTCAAGACAGCACATGTACTGGCCCGTCTGCAGTTTGCCAATGCACATCTGAATGGCCCAGAGGAGAACTGGGTGAAAGTGTTGTGGTCAGATGAGACCAAAATCGAGCTCTTTGGCATCAACTCAACTCACCGTGTTTGGAGGAGGAGGAATGCTGCCTACGATCCCAATAACACAATCCCCACCGTCAAACATGGAGGGGGACATATTATGCTTTGGGGGTGTTTTTCTGCTAAGGGGAAAGGACACCTTCACCACATCGAAGGGACGATGGATGGGACCATGTATCGCCAAATCTTGGGTGAGCACCTCCTTCCCTCAGCCAGGGCATTGAAAATGGGTCGAGGATGGGTATTCCAGCATGACAATGACCCAAAACACACGGCCAAGGCAACAAAGGAGTGGCTCAAGAAGAAGCACATTAAGGTCCTCCAGTCCTTAATCCCATCGGAAATCTGTGGAGGGAGCTGAAGTCTCGAGTAGCTACACATCAGCCTCGAAATCTTACTGACTTGGAGAGGATCTGCAAAGAGGAGTGGGACAAAATACCTCCTGAGATGTGTGCAAACCTGGTGGCCGCCTACAAGAAACATCTGACCTCTGTGATTGCCAACAAGGGTTTTGCCACCAAGTACTAAATACTAAACTTTCCCCCCTCACTGTAGATATGCATAGGCTTGCATTGTTAGCATTTATTTATATAGTGCTTTAGACTGTTCAGAGCACTTCCCTTGCACAATCTCAGTCCTTACAACAACCCTGTAAGGTGGGTCACCTTCTTGCCCCCATAGTGCAGATGGTGAGAGAGACACTGGCTTCAGGGCAAGCCCAGCCCCTGAGTTCATTGCTGTCATTGAAATTAAAACTCTCCTGCCTTTCTCACAATTAGCATTTGCCCTTATGAATGTATATTTCAAGGCTGGAAAGCGGGAGTCAGTATTTGGGAATGAATGGGAATTGGCAAAGCAGGGCTTTGCTTGCTGGCAAGCCAGAAGCAGTAAGGGCTTGATCAGGTGGTGATGAGCATCACACATACTTTACACTAGAGTTGGGGAGCTCATGCTTAGAATCACAGAATTGTAGCATTGGAAGAGGCCCTGAGGGTCATCTAGTTCAACCCCCTGCAATACAGGAATCTTTTTGCCCAACCTGGGGCTCGAACCCACATCCCCAAGATTAAGAGTCTTGTGCTCTACCGAATGAGCTATCCCAGGGCTGATTGGCCATGCAAAGTCATCTGCAGGAAAAGTACTGTTGCCCGATGCTATAGCACTTGAGCAGGCATCCCCAGACTTCGGCCCTCCAGATGTTTTGGGCTACGATTCCCATCTTCCCCGACCACTGGTCCTGTTAGCTAGGGATCATGGGAGTTGTAGGCCAAAACATCTAGAGGGCCGCAGTTTGGGGATGCCTGCACTTGAGTAAGGGGAGCCACAGATAAGTTTGCTCATACTTGAGAGTCAACGCCAGCACCACTGGGTAGGAATTTCCTTTTCTCCTCGTGTCACAGCATTACACAATTGGACAGGAACTGGGTGGAGGGGGCAGGTATTTCCCTTCTCAGAGGCCTGGGGTGCCAGTCTCAACAGCCTAGGAAAGAGTTCCTGCAGAAGGGATACCTAGGGCGTGGCATGCAGCAAAAGGTAATTTCCTGCCATTCATTTCCCTTGTGTTCCATATTCTTGGAGAGCAGTTTTAAAGTGCACAGATTTCAAGGAAAGGCCCCAGCAGCAGGCTTTGCATGCAGACTGCATGCATTTCTTCGGTATGTCTGGAAGAGACCCCTCTCTGGGCTGTTGCCAGCCAGTGTCAACCGTACTAAGGCCAGATAAACTGGGTATTTTGCCAAGGCAATTGGTTATGTATGCCTCCAGGTGCCATGTGATTCCTTGGCTTTTTTCAGAAAGCTTTTGTGACTGGCCAAAGCTGATTCGAGGGCACTGTTTTATTTGGCACAGCTTGATATTTGCTATTTTATCTTCTTGCTTCTGCTGCTACTGTTTTGGGTGGGTGTGGTTTGCTATCCAGCAACATTTGGAGGGCTGCAGGTTCCTCATCCTGGATATATGGGGGAGGGTTGTAGCACAGTGCTAGGGTATCTCTTTTGCATGCAGAAGATGCAACCCTAGTATCTCCAGGCCTGAAACCCTAGAGAACCACCAACAGGCAGGCACCATAGACCAGGTGCAGGGAACCTTTAGCTCTGCAGATGTTACTGAACTACAACTCCCATCAGCCTCAGCAAGGATGGCCAATGGCCAGGGATTATGGGAGTTATAATTCAGTTTCAGGTTGGCCATAGGTTCCCCATACCTGGGACCAGTGTTCTAACATGGTATTATTATTATTATTATTATTATTATTATTATTATTATTATTATTATTACTACAGTGGTACCTCGACTTACGAACGACTCGACAACCGAATTTTTCAACTTACAAATGGGGCTAATGGCCGCACGCTTACGAATGTCTCAACATCCGAAATGAAACCGCGGCGGTTTTAGATAGGGATTTTTTGACTTACGAAATTTCTAGATAGGGTTGCTTTGACTTACGAATTTTTCCATTTCCAATGCATTCCTATTGGAAATCACGTTTCCAATGGCGTTTTCGACTTACGAATTTTTCGACCTACAAAAGTGCCTTCGGAATGGATTAAATTCGTAAGTCGAGGCACCACTGTATTATTATTATTATTATTATTACTATTATTACTATTATTATTGGTAGCTTCCAACAGAATATACAAAAAACACAACAGAACATCACAGATTAAAAGCTTCCCAATACAGGGTTGCCTTCAGATGCCTACGGAAGGTTGTATAATTATTTAAACATCTTCCAAAGACCCCAGCAATGTTTTCAGGGTAGCTCAGTGGAAGAACATTTTCTTTCAATGCAGAAAATCCCACACAATCCCTGGTGGAGAGCCACTGGCAGTCAAGGCTGACAATATTGAGCTAGATTAGGGATGGGAAGTGTGTGGCCCTCCAGATGTGTCTGGACTCCAACTCCCATCAGCCCTGCCCAGCAGGGCCAAAAGTCAGGGATGATGGGATTTGTAGTCCAACAACATCTGGAGGTCACCAGGTTGGGCAAGGCTAGGCATCCCCAAACTGCGGCCCTCCAGATGTTTTGGCCTACAACTCCCACAATCCCTAGCTAACAGGACCAGTGGTCAGGGATGATGAGAGCTGTAGTCCAAAACATCTGGAGGGCTGAAGTTTGGGGGTTCCTGGGCAAGGCTATCCTGTGCGAGGGCATGGAGAGACCTGTCCCCCTTTCTTTCCCTAAAATCATAACAACCATGTTGCTTATTATTTACAGAGAGCCTCAGACATGCTGCCCAGTATTGAAAGGAAACACCTGTCTCTGAGCAAGGTGAGCAAAGGATCTGACTTTATCTAGGGCAGCTTCTGAATCCTGGCTTCCTATATTCTTGTTTTTCCTGTTGGGATTCTTTTTACAGCTGAACAATAGTCAGAAATTAGGCAATGGGCAGGTTTCCTGTTAAATCTCAGCCTGTCTCCACATTGGTGAAAGGTACAAGAGACATCCACACTGAGGAATCTTTAAGCTGCAATTCTCCGAAGGTGAGGTGGGCCATCCCTGGGGAGGTAGAAACCTCTTCCACCCAACCCCTTGGTGAGCAGCGGTGTACAAGAGAGAAAAGGAATCTAGTTGCAACCATTATGCCCAGTCTGTTGCATGTAGAATGGGGAAGCTGAGATTCCAGAGTGGGGGAAGTGGCTTCATTTGGGGAAAGGGCCCCACGGCGCAGTGAGGGTCCCATGTTCAGTCTTCAGGTGGGGCTGCCTGAAATCCTGGCGAGCTGCTGCCAGTCAGTGTAGACAATATTGTACTAGATAGACCTCTGGTCTGATTGGGCATAAGG
Organism: Zootoca vivipara; assembly: GCF_965207765.1. Classification (NCBI taxonomy): domain Eukaryota; kingdom Metazoa; phylum Chordata; class Lepidosauria; order Squamata; family Lacertidae; genus Zootoca; species Zootoca vivipara. Next base: position 40,002,366 of record NC_142594.1, read on the forward strand.
CTGCTTCTTATGTTCCTAATATTTTAAAACTAGGGCCCCTGATATGGAACAAAATGCTTGAAGGTTCTGTCCTAGCACACTGACTTGGAAATGATGGACTGGAGTCAATAAGATGTCCTTCCAAGAAAACAGATTTAGGCTTGCATATTATGACTCAGAAGGGAAGCAAGGGATCCCTTAAGAGGTGCCTAGGAGAAGGCTGGAGGAGAGAGAGAGAGAGAGAGAGAGAAGGAAAGAAAACAGCCAGCATCCTGCATCTAGGTGGTTCACGTGGATGAGTCCATGTCAGCTGCCTTGCTCTGAAATGCAAGCCATGGTCACACCCTGCACATGAATCAACAGTGGTGCTCATCTGGAATGCATCTGCTCCAGAGCTCTGGCTCACAGCTATCGTGAAGGGGGTGGCTGCTCCTCCTTTCCTGTCGAGTCTTCAGATGTTTTGGGACAGGTCTCCATCCATCCATATCGAACATTGAGCAGAACTGCGGCCACCATATTCCTGCCACAGGAACGTCCTCCCCCCTTTGCTGAGTCACCCACATAGGCTTGGGTTTCCACAACTGGAGGGCATCCTCGCCCACAGAAGGACTGTGGGACAGGGAATTTCCTAACGGGCAAGGCAGATTTCCCAGAGTCGGTGTGGTGGTTGGAGTGTTGCACTAAGACCTGAGAGAACAGGGTTCAAATCCCCAGTCAGCCATGAGGCTCCCCGGGTGACCTTGGGCTGGTCGCTCACTCTCAGCCTAAACTACCTCACTGGGTTGTTGTGAGGATAAAATGGGGAGGAGGAGAATTGTGTGTGCCACCTTGAGGTCCTTGGAGAAAAGGTGGGATAGAAATGGAATAAATAAAATGTTGTTGTCCTTAATAAATTTCCCTGAAAGCTCTACCTGTCCCCTTGGCCCCATGTGCTGTAGCTGGGAGAAGAGCAGCTCAAATTTCTGCCCCACCACTCAGGGTAACGTAGGACCATTTAGACATTCCTTCAGTTAAGAGCATGAGCTCAGGCCCTTCTCTGGTCGCTCCCAGCATCACAAGGGAATGGAATGTTTTTTCACTGAGGGTTTATTTATTTTATGTAAAATATTTTCATCAAAAGATTCTAAAGCAGTGCTGATTAACAGATTGCAAGTAGTTGCTGGAGGCAATGTTTGCCAAACAAGCAGAATGGAATAGATGTGAACCATACACGGTACATATGTGGATAGCGCAAAAGGCAGCCAGGTCCGGCCTGCTGAAACCTTAACCTTTGTCTCTAGCAGACCTGACGTTACAAAAAAAGTTGGCTGTACTTTTGGTCAAGAGGAGAATTAAAGTGAAAAATACAGAACAGTTTGTGTCATACCTTCCCCACAGATGTTACTAGACAAAAATCCTCCCAAACAAGGGACTGTATGACAACCACTGCTTCTTATGCTTATATAAGAATGTATCAGAGCCCAGACATGCATTGAATCGCTCATGATATGCATGGCCAGGGGGGTGGGGGTGGGAGAGAGAAAAGATATTTCTACCACTCCCCATAGGCTTGGACTGAGAATCCAGAAATAATAATAAAAAAAAACATGTTTCCCAACTTGTACCTGATCTGCAGGCTTTGCTTCTAATGCTTAGGTTGCTGCAGATGTACTTGAGTGTGACAATCAAACCATGATTTCAAAGCATCTTTTTGCCGTCTTGAAGCCAAACTTCTCTTAGGTTTTGACCTGGATAGTAGCTCACAGCATTTATTGATTGATACTGCATTTCCATACCACTTTCCTCCAAGGAGCTCAAGGCTGTGTTCACAAACATCTCCCCCTTCTCCATTTTATCTTCACAACAACCTTGCAAGGTAGGTTAGGCTGAGAGATAGTGACTAGCCCAAGGTCTCACGGTGAGAATTTTAACCCGGGTCTCCCAGGTCCTGGCCCGACACTCTAACCACCACACCACACTAGGTCCCACACCATGCAATTTGCTACGGGCCATCTTTCTTTGCAAATGTCAAAGGTGGATGAGCATCCTGTTGCTTGACCCAAATGGGGCTGAGTCAATGCCTGGGGAAGGTCTGCTAGGAAGGTCCTAGCTCAGTGGTAGAGCATCCGCTTTGCGTTCAGAAGGCCCCAGGTTCAATTCCTGGCATCTCCGCCCTGGGCTTGGACTGTCCCCTCCTTGGAAGCTTGAAGAGTTGCTGCCCATCAGTGTAGACAATGCTGAGCTAGATGGACCAGTGGTCTGATTCAGTGCAGGGCAGCTTCCTTTGTCCCTGCATACATTCTGCCTCCTCCCCATCTCTCAAGGCAAGTGACTGAGACCCTTGTGCAAGGAGGGTCCTTTCCGACTCCACCATTCTATGATGCTAATAAGATGCTTTCTTTTTTGCCGGTTCCAAACACAAGTTTGCCAGTCCCTTGTGCGCAGAATAAACTCTGGAGCCAGAGTGGAGTCTTTAATAAAGGTTCAGTGTGACTCACACTGATGAGTCTTGTTCTTAATTGCCCTGGTAAACTGCACAAACAATTCGCTTTGAAGGAACGGTCAAAGAATGCCTCTCAGATCTCCTGTTGTATTTGTAGAAGACCCAGGCGAGGATGGAACACAACCTTGTAAGCTTTGTAAAAAATGAACAAAACAAACAAACCAAAAACTGGACAGCAATGTTGGATTCCACCCTCACCCCACCCCGTAAGTGGCTCCCAGGATTTTTGGATGCTACTTTCAGGGTTTTTTCTTTCCAGAAGCCTAATTCTCATACCACTCTGTGGCCACCTCTCTCTTTCTCTGCTGGCAAAGGCAAGTTTGCTGGCTGAGATCCAGGATTCACATCCCTGAGCCAGCTTTTGATCCAAATTGTTGAAGTCAAATTTGAGAGGAGAGAGAACAGCGATCTCTAATTGGAGATACTGGTTGGGGAGGGGGAGGATTGTTACCATGAAAAAGGAAGGAAGACCCTCAGGTACCCTTGCTGAGAATCTCGTAATGCCAGCAACAATAAGGCTTGGTGCTATTTGAGCAAAGCAGCCTTCCCCAACCTGGTGCCTTCGAGAGCAAGTGCTGGCTGGGGCAGGTAGGAGCTGCAGCAGGAACCCCATGGAGGGCATAACCCTTTCTTACGTCATTGCAATAATTTTTGGCAACAAGAGCAGCGGTGTAATGCACAAAAGGCCATTCTGGTTTTGGATTGCTCTCAAAGTAGGCCCATAAGGAAATCTGCACACATGAAAAGGCAGGCTCTATTTAGTATTCAGGCTAAATGCCCCCTGTGAGCCCAACTGCCCTTTATTAGGTAGTGCCCAGAAATATGGGGTGGGTGCTTCTCTCATTTTACTTGGTAAGGATGGGGAGTTTACCATGCCTTTTTTTTTACTCCTCCTGGCTTTGGTTTTGGAAAGAAAATATTTGGCGCAGAAGTAATTATTGTTCTCACCTCCAGCAGAGTGGCCAGAGGTTCTTGGTCAGGGGTGGGGAACCTCTCCATAGCTCAGAGGGAGAGCATCTGCTTTACATGCAAAAAAAGTCCAGAGTTCAATCCCTGGCATCTCCAGATAGGGCTGGGAAAGTGCCTTGCCTGAAACCCTGGACAGCAGCTGCCAGTCAGTGTAAGCAATACTGAGCTAAGATGGGCCAACGGTATAAGCCAGCTTTCTGCGGCCCCTTGTGGCCCTCCAGGCCCCTCTCTCTGGCCCTCAGAACTCTCCCCAGGACACACCCCTCACTTTTCCCCTCACCCCCTGAGTGTTTTGCATGCCCTTGAACCCCAATAATGCGTCTTGCTTGTCTGGATGAAGGACAGAGAGGGATGCGAGAGTAGCATGTGTAGAAAACCAGGCTATTCTACGAATTTACATATGTTGCTCCACCAACTTTTCCTGGTGGCCCCTCCCACCACTGGCACGCGCCCCCTCCAGAAGCTTGCCCAGAAGGTATTGTGGCCCTTGGGTGAAAAAAGTTCCCCACTCCCAATCTTGATGCAGAAGAGGTTGAGAAGGAAGCCACCCTCCCAAAGGCAGCTGCCGCAATGGATGGCACCCACCTGGCACCACGATTGGCACCCCTTTGGGCCAATCCAAGGCCCTTATGCCAGATCACCTGACGAGTTGCAGCTCTGCTGCAGTAACACAGAGGTGGGCCATGAGCCAGGCAAAGCATCACCAAATGCTCCTCTATCATCCCATTTTGCCTTGTGGTGGCTGTTAGCTTTAATGGGATTGAGGCTTTTTCTGGATTTGCGAAATCAAGGCCTTGCGCCGCCGACACTTCAAACTCTCGTTCCTTCCCCGGGATTCCTGTTAATTTCTTTCTTCCCTGTTCCTTATGGTTCCCGATTCGGGAGGAAGGCTGCCATCGTGCCCATCCCCCTTAGTATTTAAGCCATTGCTCATCTTACCTCACTGGGTGCAGTCCATAGAGGCACTCTCTATGTGTGGCTAATAGATGGGAATGTCAGTTTGCATAATGACCCGAGATTAAAATTAAGTAAGAAAACTTAACTTAAAAAGGTCCTGTGGAAGTTCAACAGGAAGGGGGCCTAGCTGACAGAGTAAGAATTAAATAGAGGGTCAGGCCATCTAACCCAGTATTTCCTGCTCTGACTGGCAGCAGCTGTCCAAGGTCTCTCAGGTCAAGAAAGGGCTCTTCCATCAGCTACTTCTTTGTAACTGGAGATTTCTTTGTAACTGGAGATGCAAGTAACTGAACCCAGAACTGTCCACGAGGAAAAGCCTGTGCTCTGCAAACCACAACCCCCTCAGCAATAATATGCTGCCAAACTGGTAAAACACACCGAAAGTGCCTGTGAGGAACACAGAGGGGATGAGACCCAACCCCCACAGAGGTCCTTTTTTTTCCTAATTAAAGGAAGGGTTTCTCACGGGATGAGGCACAATCCTTTGCACCCTTTCCCAGGACTTCTTCTTTCACTGTAAAGAACAATCCCGCTCGGCTGTGAACTTCAAGGAGCGAAAAGGAATTAAATAGCAGCTCTGTTTCTGTCGCCCTTCACATTGGCTGCTCTCTTGCAAGCGGGGCATGTTTCCTTTCCCAAGGCACAACAGGCAAATGAGGTGGAGGGGGGTGAAATATCTCTTCCTGCTTCCTGGGTATTGTGGTTCACCATCATGTCAAAGAAGATTTTTAACCACTCTCCCCTCCATTGCTCTCTGTAGCCTCAGGGTGAGCGTTCATCACCCAAGTCCAGCGACCGCGCTTTGTACCTGGAGCTGGAGAATGCCTTAAATGGAACAGCTATTGGTTTTGTTTTGTTTTGTTTTATCAGTTGCCTGGTTTTCAGTTTGAAAGCAAGCTTCCAAAGCAGGTGGCAGGATGATTTAAAAGATAAAGCATACAAAAGGATGCATAATAAATTAAATATAGTGCACAACAACAATAAATAATAGTAGGGGCTCAAAAACAATAATAATAATAATAATAAAAACATCAAGATGAAAACAGAGGCAAGATATGAATTACAGAACCAGGGCGAAATAGAAATAAAATCATTTGGCATTAAATCATCAGGCAAGAAAACTGACTAAAATGCCTGGATTAATAAAAGCGAAGAAGTCAGCTTGATCTGGTGCCTGAAACTTAAAAGTGAGACTCCATTTTCATACGTCAGGTGCCACCACTAAGAAGGCCCTTTCCCTGGTTACTCGCCACTGAAGAAAAGGCACCACTGAGGCAATGAAGATACTGGTTCAGAGGCAGGTTCATGCGGAAGAAGGGAGTCTTTCAAGTTCCAGAAACTCAAGCCTTCTGTCTTCTCCTCACAGTGACAATATCTGTCCAGAAAGGTTTGCCCATGTGAGAGAGTGTGGGGGCTGCATTTGCACTAGTGGTACAGGAGCGTGTTAAGCAGTATATAAAAGGTTGAAATAAATAAATATAAACATGCACCGACTACTTAATTTCCAAATTGTATTAATCGTGTGAATTAATTTGATAAATATGAACAAATAGGGGGGAATTCTGATCATAAATAACACCGGGGTTTTGCTATTTAAATGTAATTGGGTTTGTTTGTCTTTTAAGAAAGTTTTGAGTCTGGATTTTACAGCTACTCTTCAATGCCAGCCGCAGAGTTCCACAATCTCCCCTTGGCTCTCTTTATTAGCTGCTGGAATTGATTTGTTTTGGTTTTTCCGGGAAACTACGACGAGATGCTGCAGCGTTTTGCAACCACTGCCTGGCATCGCCCAGCCAGCAGGGCCACCTGTGCTGGTTTCAGTGACGTCAAATGAGTCCCAGAAATGCTGACATCTGCTCCTGAGGTTTGCCACTAAAGTGCTTTTCTTTAGATACGCAAGTCAAGGGACTTTACCTGGAGCGTTGCTTGGAAAAAATGTTTGAAGTTTCTATAGAAGGCATTTAGGAAAAACTTACCCAACGAAAAATCTGGGCTTTGCTCCTCGGCCAAGTCTTACGCACGCTTGGCGTCCTCCTCCTCCTCCTCGCCTTGTTTCAAAGTTATCTTGTTTCTCCAACAGAGGGACTCCCCATGGCCATCAATCTGAATGAGGTTGACACACCTCCCCATAGGCCTATATTTTAGCTGTTCATAAATTGGCAAGTTTTATTGTCCATTTTGATTGCTCTACACCCAGGGGGTGGGGTGGGGAAAATGTCAAAACTTTTTTGCCTTGTTCAACTGGAGAAACACGTAGCTGCCCGGTAATGTAATGAGTTCTGTTAAGGGAACTTAAGAGTTTTTTCTCTCTCAAACACAGAAATCAGTGCCTATATTGACTTCTCTGCCGAGGAAAGCCAACATGCTCAGAGGCTACAAGTACCCCAACAAATGCTTCGTTCCCAAATCCCTGGGACAAAAGTGTTAGTGAGAGATAGTCTAGCCTCCGAAGGGAGGTACATAGGTTGTGTGTGACTTTTTGTAGATTCGCTGTTTGCTTGCCTATTTCAAAATGGTATACCCTGCATTTCTTTGTGACTAAACCAAAGCAAAAATATATTGGTAATTGCAGATCACAAACACACACAGGATATAACAGCAGAGCATTTTCACACTGCTTCTATAGGGATACAAAGGAAAATGACTTATATGTCAGACCATAGATCCATCTCGCCCAATATCGTCAACCCTGACTGGTAGCAGCTCTCCTGAGTATCAAGCCAGGGCCGTCTTAAGCCTATCCAGCGCCGTGGTTCAGAGATCACGCCGGCGCCCCGCCCCCCCCCGTTCCCAGCCGGAAAGCCGGAGGCATGCACTACCTTGGGGGGGGGGGCGCACACACACTTCGTTCAAGCAGCTGCACCTCGCAAGGCGCCAGACCTGTTGCCGCTGCATTGTCATTGGCGCTGCGGCGGTGGCGGCGATGGGGACCAAGCGCCTGGGAAGCGCCCAGAGGAGGAGAGGGGCAGCATTTCTCTGGGAAAGCGGCCGTCGCGCCCGCCCATCTCCGCACTTGCCACTGCAACTTTGCCGTCTGCTGCGGGGAGGATGAGGAGGGGGGCACGCCGGCATTTCCTGCCCACCACCTGCCAACCAAAAAACACCCCACCCCTCTAGAAACTTGCACCGCACCACGAGGAGGGGCTTCTCCCCACCAACCCTCGAGAACTTTGCACTGGGATTTTTTTCTGCCTGCTCTTTTCCCGCCTCGCAGGGTTCTTTCGGTCTCCAGACCGGGCGCAAAAGTGCGCGGCCAAGTTACCCGCCAGGCTGCAGTTCTTACTTGAGGAGCAGCACGCGCCACAGCACAGCAAGGTGGCGAGCAGCAGGGGCGGTAGCAAGAGCTGCAGCCGAGCTTCCAGGCAGGTGGTGGGCAGGAAATGCCAGCGTGCCCCCTCCTCATCCTCCCCGCAGTGGACGGCAGGAGCGGCTTGGCTAGTGGGGCACTGGGTCGCCCGTCATCAAGGGGGATCTCAAGTGGTGGCGCCGGCCCGGGCAGGGATGCGCGGCGTGCACAATGCGAGTGCACACAGCTGGCGGCGCTGACTGCCCGCTAGCACCTGGAGTTTGGCGCCGCAGCGCCCCTGGTGGCCAGGCGCCCTGGTGCATTGCGCCACCCAGCCCAGGCCTAGAGCCGGCCCTGTATCAAGCAATAGTCTCTCCCACTTCTACCAGGAGATGCCAGGGATTGAACTCAAGACTTTTTTCCATGCTTTCAGACAGAATAATAGAATGGTAGAGTTGGAAGTGACCACAAAGGTCATCTAGTCCAGTGTTTCTCAACCTTTTTTGGGCCAAGGCACACTTGTTACATGAAAAAAATCACGAGGCACACCTGGAAGAAAGTTCCCCTCTGCCGCTCATTCCGGCGCCCCTAGAAGCAGCGGCTGCGGCTCCAGCGCACTCGTCTCCGCTAGCCTGAAAGGCTTCGGAGGATCCACCACTTACGGAGCTTCCGGACGAACGTCGGAGGAGACGAGGCAGCGGAGCGCGCTGCCATCGCCGCCACCGCCCCACATTCAACCACCGCGCCGCAAGCGAGCGCGAACTTGCGAGAGGTGGGGTTGGGGAACAGAGCGGCGCCAGGCCATCTCGCGAGAGCAAGCGGCGAGAACAGTTGCCCGAAAGGAGCCCCTGGGAACTGTAGTCCTTTCTCTGGCTCCCTTTCCCTCAACGGCGTGTGGGGGTGGCGGAAGTGGAGCTTTCTCTCGTCAGCCAGGTTTGCGCTCTCGCCCGGGAAACAAGCCGCACGTCACGGCACACCAGCCACCGTTTCGCGGCACAGTAGTGTGCCGCGGAACAGCGGTTGAGAAACGCTGATCTAGTCCAACCCCTTGTAATGCTAGAAACTTTTGCCCAACAAAGTGCTCGAACCCACAACCTCGAGAGTAAGAGTCTCATGCTCTACCAACTGAGCTATCTCAGATGTGCATCACCACTGGCAACTGATCTGTGGTTGGGGTGAGAATCATGGAACATTTCCTTCCCTTCCTAGTGAATGGTCACTGCAGCAAACCCACTTTTTAAGAAAAGCCTTTTTTGTAGTTAGTGAAGTGACAAGAAAATGCATCTAAAAGTTTGAGAAGGATGAGTAAAAACATATACACCCCCTAGAAGCAAATCACAATGAATGCTCAACAAACAGGTGTTTTGGAAGACCCCTTAAGCCAAGGAAATAATAAACGGAAGTGTCAAGAAAATGCAGAGTAAAACTTTCCTTTCGTGTGTGAGTTAAAATCACAATCTTGCTGAACTTGTTCATTTATGTGCAACTTAGGCTCAGGGGTTGACACAATTCGCTTAACATTTGTTTGCCCCTTTTCCTACTTTTTAATCTGTGTTAACAGCTTGCCGCACACGTATTTTTACAGCACATTATGAAAGCCAAGAGGTATAAACAAACCTTTTAAAACAATATTCCTTTCATTTATGACACCGAAAACAGATCTGCAAGATAGCCTAATTCCCTCACTCCAAAACCCCATTACATTATAATTTATCTATCAATCCATCATATTTTACGCATCAGATTTATGTCATAAAAATCACAATGAAATTGTTATCTAATGGCTCCTAATAAATGTCAAAAAAATAACTTGTGAATGGCCATTTGAAATATATTGGAAGTCATTAAACATCAATTAAACTATGTTTTACTAATACTTTATTACAGTCTTTTTAACTGAACTGTGAGGAGGGGAAAAGATTGCTGGCTGGTTTATTTAAGTCAAGACATCGTAAAAGTTCTTACTGCTTTCACTATCAAATGTATTGATTCTGCTCAAATTTTTCTCCTAGGAGAATCGCTGACAGCTGTTCCTTACAAACAACCCTGACTGCAGAGAAGTGCAGGAGGTTGGATGTTCTGTGGCTCCACCTCACTTAACCACAGGGAAAGCTGCTAAAGGGCTCTTCCCTTAAAGAAATTAGGACCAATAAAACTGACACCTAGGTCTCAGCCACCACTCACCTGTAGAAATGGTACTTGGAATGGCCCTTCAGAAAGCAGGTGGGAGGGTTGTGTGGCTGAATGGTTATAGGTGTGTGAGGCTGTGTTTTTTTAAAAAAAGTTTTTAGAAGATGGGGGCAGCCTTGGACTACTCCAGAAAATGTCCACCCACGCAAACCTTCAGCCCCTGAACTTCAGGGAGGCCCACCCACACACCTCAGGAATATGAAAGACAAGCTGTACTAAATACAGAGCAACAAGACAGCTTAGACCAAATTGCCCAGAGACATGGTAGGCAAGGGAGCACTGAAGGACCTTGAAAAGAGAGAGTGGGGGGAGGGGATCATACCCAAACCTGCAGCTAAGAGGCCCATTGCAAAAACTAGTGGAGTGGCCTTGTCCTCCCTGTGTTTGAGCAATGCTAGCTTCCTGGGCACATGTTTTGTTGCTGCAGATCCACACCCCGTCCCACACCCATCCTGACGTGGTTCCGTTTAGGAATGACAATCTTGCATCATTTTTCTGAGCTCAAAGAGGCAGCAGATCCAAAAGCCTTGGGGCTCCCCCCCCCCACATCCCCTTACAAGACCCCTGGTAGTGCCAAAGAAGAATCATAGAATGCAAGAGTTGGAAGGGTCACTGGAGTTCACCCAGTCTCACCCCTTGCTCAGAGCAGAGATCTACAGCTACAGCATCCCGAACCACTGCTGTCCTCCTTCTGCTTAAATGCCTTCAGAAAAGGAGAGCCTGCTGCCTCTCGAGGCTGTCTGTTCTACTACCAAAGAGCTCTAAATCAAGAATAACTGTAGGTTAGCTGGATGCTGAAAGAACCATGCAGCCATTTGTTCATTCATTTGTGCATTTATTTTGTACATGTATTCCCTGCCCTGGCACTCGAAAGGTGGCATTTGTGAGGTTCCCAGGTAGTCTCCCGTGCAGACACTGACCAGACCTGCAAGGTGGCAGCCCTCACCTCATGCCCCGAAACATTCCAGACTAATCACGGATCTGTGCCCAGTCACTGCGCAGCATCAGAGTCACTTCCAAGCCATAGCCACAAAGTGCCAAGTTGATTGCCTAGCCCTGACCCTTAGATGCTTTTCATCTTGATATCCTTAGTAGGGGCTACTGCCTCTCCACATCTTCACATACACAACCCATCTCCAGTACAGGGAATACTAGTACTGTTGTGTGACCTTACTAGACAACTTTTGAGGATCACTAAACTAGTGTTTTCAAAGGGCTTCGAATACTTGCAAGAAAGGCTGGTGCTATTGGGAAGTGTTACTATTATTGGGGAATATCTCATGCTGTGGATGGCATGAGCTGACGGGGAGGAAGATAACTTCTACACAGTGAGCAAAGTAAGCAACCCATCATTTTGTTATACAAGTAGCTATTAGCATTCAATAATACTCTATTGTGTCAGTGTACAAATGTGTCATTATCCTCCACTTCCCTCCGCTGTTCCTTGAATTATTACTATGGCTACCCTCCCTCCTCTCCCCGTCCCTCCCCCTCTCCCCGTCCCTCCCCATTTCTCCTTCCGTAAATTAGAAAGTAATAGATCTCTGTTAACTAAAGCTAAACAACCCTTCAACCTCTTTCTCCGTGATAAAGCTGTAGACAAGAGCATTTCGCTGCGAAAATAGTAAATAGGCGCCATATGTCATCAGCAGAACTAATGTCTCCACATACATGTAAACCTGGGCTAATGGGCCCTGCCAAAATATTTTAAACCATCTGTTTTGACTTAGCTGTTTTTGAGAAATTATGTTTATCACACTAATTTATTTTGCTGTCAACAGCACCAAGTGAGACAGTTGCTGCTAAACAACATCATTATATATATCGCATTTCTGGCACAATACCAGCAGGCTTTTGCTTCTCTCGTTCAAAATGCGACCGGAATAAATAAGCAGTAACGTTGTCAGCATATTTAAAGATCTAGCACGGGGTGGCAATGCATCTGCCTGGATCTGCAGTGTTCCAGCAAGGGGATTCTGGCGCCGAGCAGTCCTTAATGGTAGGCACCAGGGCAGCCTCAGGAGGAACGGCAGGTGAGGTGCCACAGGTGGCCCGAGAAGTGCGCAGCAGACCTGGAGAAAGAACAGAAGGGCCCTGCACGCATGGATGAGATGACACAGAATCAGGTTTACACTTCTGTCTGTCTTCCTGCGCTGCATGGCACTGATGCATTCTCCATGGGCACCCGGCCTGCATGCACGCCATAGAACTGAAACAGGCCAATGGCCACCTGGCCCAGCATCTTGCTCTCACAGCAGACAATGCCAAGCCCCCAAGCAGGATATGAGTGCAACAGCCCTCATGCCCACCTGTGATAGATACCCAGCAACTGGTATTCAGAGGCATAATGCTTCTGACTACGGTGGTAGAACACAGTCGACCTGGCTGGTGATAGCATTGCCCCCTGTGAATTTGCCTAATTCTGACTTGAAGCCATCTAAGTTGGTAGCCATCACTGCCTCCTGTGGCAGTGAGTTCCCCAGTTTAACTATGCGCTCTGTGAAGAGCTACTTTCTTATATCTGCCCAGAATCTGCCAGCATTCAGGTTCATTGGGTGCTCACAAGTTCTAGTGTTATGAGAAAGGGAGAAAAACTTTTCTCTGTCTTCTTTCTCCCTGCCATGCATAATATTTATAAATTTCTGCCATGTCACAAGTTACTTTTTTGCTAAGCTAAAAAAGTCCCAATGCTGTAACTTTTCCTTATACGAGAGTTACTCCACCCACCTGATCAGTTTGGTTGCCGTTTTCAAACTCTACAGAATCTAATTGCTGGTGGGGGGGGGGGGGCGCATTTGAAGCATGTCTAAAGAACATGGCTTCCCCCCCCCCCCCAAGGACTCCTGGGAGTTAGTTTAGAAATTGATCAGTTATAAGATGACAAATTGTGGGATCATTACGCATGGAACGTTTATGACAAAGGCCACTGAAGAAGAATCTTCCCAAAACGTTCCACCCATTTGGGCATATCTACACTCTAGCCTTGGTTTTATGCTTGTTTGACTGTCTTGGAGACTGTGCGGATGCTAGGACGCTTAACTGCCACAACGTGTCGTGTCTGATCCAGACCCAAGCCACGACTCCCGACTCCTCCAATGAAGACCCCAGTGACACAAAGTCTTAACGATCTTATGGGGCCTCCTGACTTTGGTTTCCACCTCACAGATTATGTCATAGTTTAACAACAACAACAACAACAACAACAACAACAACAACAACAACAACAATAATAATGCATCTTATTTGCTATATTACCTAATGTTTCCTGCTCTTTGCTACCATCTGGGTTCAGATTAGAGATGGTTTCTTTTTGGGTCTCCTGCAGCATCTCTTCCCCACCCCCACCCAGCAAAATAGTCAGCATCTTGGACAGGATATATATTAAAGGAACCAGAAGTCTCTCTGGCCATTTCAAAGAGGCTAATTCTCAGACACTAGATATACACAAACATCCCCATGCTATCTAACAGATAAGGCAGTCATGCTGTACTTAGCCGGTTTCCTCACTCTAACAAGGAGCGTTTGTGCTGGGTTGCCAAGGAAGTTGCTGTTTCTGTGTATCCACTACACTGCCAACCTTTGTCAAGTCATGCTAATTCCAGAACGGAAAAGGCTCCACTGTGTCAGATGTCTTTTTCCCGGAGGGTGGGGGGGGGAGACAGCATCTCACTCCATCTAGAAGCATGTTAATATGGGTGTTGTATTCTGAGAGCTAAAGGTGTTAACAACACCAGGGAGAGCTCAGCTAAATATCTAGCACTACTTATCTAGTCCGCTGGAATAGACTCTGCTGGGATGTGGTGGACTCTCCTTCCTTGCAGGTTTTTTAAGCAGAAGTTGGATGGCCATCTGTCATGAGTGCTTAAGTTGAGATTCCTGCATTGCAGGGGGCTGGACTAGATGACCCTTGGGGTCCCTTCAAATTCCACAATTCTGTGATTCTATGATTCTGAGAAACATATGCTGTGTGATTTTGCTTACCCAGTTCACAACAAGATGCCATTACGATGCTCAGATAGGGCTATCCTGGATCCCACCCCTTCCATTTGACATTTGTATAACAGCTAGCATCCCTCTGCTTTGGCAGCACAGAAAACTCACCAGCTTCTGTCTCGAGGTTGCTCCTTCCACTGCAGATTCTCCCAACATTTCTGACACAGTCAAGTTTGAAGGGGAGCCTTCTTTTTTCAAGCGCGCCCTCGCATTGCGAGGCGTAGTATTACCAACTTTGGGCCGGACTTCTATTTTCAATGGCTCGCCCTGATTTTGCAAATGCTAGACAAAGACAAGCACAAGAAGGCACATTCAGAAATAACATTGGCCAGGAGGTCTGCTCATCCATTTATGTTCTGTCATTCCCAACTATCCCTATTTTCCATTACTGCAGGTTCATGGTCTCCTTGAGTTTGGGGTACCTTTGCTAACTCCTGCAGGCGATTCAATAACAACCCAAAATGGGCAGCCCATGGATGAGTCCAAATAGCGCCACTGATCGAACTGACTGCACTATATGCTTGATATATTGACTCAAAAGGGGAAGGTATGAAGTAGGGAGAGGCAAGCTCCCCAAGGAAATGGGTCATTCTTGCAAGCTTCCTCTTCAGCTGGTTGGTTTACCCTGCCTGGGATCTGCAGAAGAATGGAAGGACACCTTTTGCTGGCTTTTTAATAAAAACAAGTGTTGATTATATATTCCTTACCCTACACATTAAGGCTACTTCCTTGTTAAGCCAGGAAGGACATAATAAGGGATCTTAAGTTCACGCTGCAGGACATCCAGACAGGAGACATCCCCTGCCTAAATCTAGTTATCCTACACCAGACATCTGCTAGGAAGTTTGTTCAGCTGGGCAAACACACACAAGATATACAAAAGGAAGACTCTTTCAAACAATGGAGTGTGAACAGAGCTTTTCATTTGCAAGAGCTACTTTATAAACAAGAAAACGGAAAGCTATTATTATTATTATTATTATTATTATTCCCCATCTTCACCCTAAGGTCCCAGGGCAGGTCACAACAATTAAAACACAATGTTAAAAACCACCTTCTGCAGCTGACACACACACACACACACACACTTTTCGCCTCCTTAAAACCTAGGGATCTCGTTGTCAGAAGCTTTACCCTGGGAGAAACGCAGAGGGAAGTCACCTTGCAGTGATTTAACTGTGTCCAAAATTACTGTGTGTTCAACAGTCTCTGATCCACACAAGGTCGTATGATGATTATGGAGTAATCCTCAATTGTAATCCATCTTGCAGTTTATTGCAGATTGTAGGCAAAAGACTGAGCCATGCATCACATCCGAGGGAACTTGAAGGGGGAAATGTAAACCTTTGTCCATGTGGTACAGAGGTTAACTTGTTGGATTTGGAGCAGGCAGCCCCAGGTCCCATGAAGCTCATGGGGTAACTGTAGGCCAGTCGTTGCCATCTCTTGGCCTGACCTACCTCACAGGATTGTTGTGAGGCTAAAATGAGAGAGGGCACAACCCCTTTATCAATACTGAGGCTCCTATTAGCCTGCCTTACACAGGGAACAACTGCTGTTGCTATCAATATATATGTATGCCATTTATGTGCCAAAATGGCTTCTAGGTGGTCTACAAGATCAATGGTAAAATCCATACATAATTAAAATGCACAAACAAAATGATTCCATCAAAGCATTAAAAACATTGATTTTGTTGTTGTTTAGTCGTGTCCAACTCTTCATGACCCCATGGAGCAGATCATGCCAGGCACTCCTGTCTTCCATTGCCTCCCCCAGTTTGGTCAGACTCATGTTGGTAGCTTCGAGAACACTGTCCAACCATCTTGTCCTCTGTCGTCCCCTTCTCCTAGTGCCCTCAATCTTTCCCAACATCAGGGTCTTTTCCAGGGAGTCTTCTCTTCTTATGAGGTGGCCAAAGTATTGGAGCCTCAGCTTCAGGATCTGTCCTTCCAGATAGTTTTTTTAAAAAACCAAGCCATAAAACAAGCCAGCTAACATAACCATTGAAACAGTTAAAAGGAATTATTAAATTGAAAGTTCAAGTTCAGGGGAATGTTTGCCAAAACAAATGAGTCTTCCAGAGCACTTGGAGCACATATACCCTGGTGAAAACCTCCACTTACCCACAAAGCTCGCTGGGTGCCATAGACTGATGTCTCTGTCTAGGCCACTCTGGCAACCAGAGGTCATTTCCACCTCTCCTATCCTAGATCCTCTATAATGAAAAGGCAAAGAATATCCTCATGCATATTCTCTCTGCCCCTGAAGAATCATAGCATTCCCTGCCTCCTCCAAGCTCAATATTCCTGTTGCCAAATGATTGGCAAGATTGGCCTAGTTCCTCCTTAGTCCACATTGGTCCAAAGTTGTGCCAATGAGATAAGAAAGTCAGTTGCCCAGACTTAAATGCTGAAAGTCTTCCGGCAGAGAGTATCAAAGAAAGGTGTTGTGTAAATCAGTATCTATAGCACTCACAAGCCACCCTTTATCAAAGGCCATTTCTTCCAGGGCTGTGAGTACACATAGCTCTCCATCCCTGTGAGGGAAGTTAGGTTGAGAGCTAAGGGACTGGCCCAAGGTCACTCACTGAGCTTCACTCTAACCACTACACCATCCTGCTCCCTCCTATGATAATCTAGTGGGTCAGGCCCGTCCTTGCCCTTTAACAAAGAGCTCTTCCACACTGGAGAAGGAAAAGACACCAGCAACAGCAGATAAGCGAGCAGAAAGAGGCCGGGAGCTCTTTTTCTGTCTGAAGAGTTCTTTCATGCACATTCAGGGGCAGGAGTGGTGGTCCATTTGCATCTTGCTACCCTGATATGTGCAGGCGAGGATGTTCTGCCTTCATGCTGGTTACAACCAAGAGGCTCCTTCAGGTGAGTAATTCATAGGTTGCCACTAGACTGAAGTTATCTTAATCATCATAAGCTTGATTAATCATATGAATTTTAATTTGTTTATCAATTAATTGATTGATTCTGCATTGATTACATAGAACTATAGTAGGTTTTTTTTAAAAGCACACTTTTTTTACTTTTAGCTGACACCTGTAAGCATTGTAGCCAACACCATCTGAGAAGGGATTCCTGTGTGTGTGTGTGTGTGTGTGTGTGTGTGTGAGAGAGAGAGAGAGAGAGAGAGAGAGAGAGAGAGAGAGAGAGAGAACGAGAGAACGAGAGAGAACACACCAAATGAAAGTGGTCCTTTCTTATATCCAAATCTCACAAATGAAAATCTATAGAAGGAGGAGGTTATACCAAACACAGATGCTTATATCTGAAGGAGCGTCTCCATCCCCATCGTTCTGCCCGGACACTGAGGTCCAGCACCGAGGGCCTTCTGGCGGTTCCCTCGCTACGAGAAGCCAAGTTACAGGGAACCAGGCAGAGGGCCTTCTCGGTAGTGGCACCCACCCTGTGGAATGCCCTCCCATCAGAGGTCAAAGAGAACAACAATTACCAGACCTTTAGAAGGCATCTCAAGGCAGCCCTGTTTAGGGAAGCTTTTAATGTTTGGTGGATTTCTGTATTTTAATATTTTGTTGGAAGCTGCCCGGAGTATATTATTATTATTATTATTATTATTATTATTATTATTATTATTATTATTATACTGAGTCAGCCATTGGTCCATATAGCTCAGTGCTATCCACACTGGCTGGCAGTGGCTCTCCAGTATCTCAAATAAAAGTTGCAACTATACAAGAAGAGCCTGCTGGATCAGGCCAGTGGCCCATCTAATCCAGGATGTTGTCTTCACAGAGGCCCAACAGATGCCTGTGGAAAGAATGCAAGCTGGACCCGAATGCGACAGCACTCACCCCACCTGCAATTCCCAACAACTGGCATTTGTAGTGTTGGCGGTATTATTTGGATCCTTGTAAAATACAGGGACCAAAATAAAAATAATACAGGAAGTAGAGTTATGTTTGCTTTCATTGGCATGGCTTCATAAAAACATTTGAAGTCTGTATATAACCAGCACCTACCCTCTTGAACTATCCCATTTAACCATGCCGATTAATCCTGTTCCCATTTATTTATTTTTTTAAAAAAAGATTCTTCCTATTCTAATTTGATTATTATTATTTTATCTCCTAGACCTTTTAAAACCCCCATTTTAATGGGCACGCTTCCTGTTTCAGAATGTGATTTTTCACCCTCAACTTGCAGAACAGCCCCCCCCCTTCCCTCTTGCAACTACTGGGATTAATATAATTGCTGTAAAGGGAAAGCGGGTGGCCGGGGGTGGGGCACACCATTGCTTTATTCATATAAAGGGATTATCAAGGGCCAGAAATAAATCCGCTGTTCTGGGCGTAGCCAGAGATCACATTGCAGAACACAGACTTCTAAGCAGAGGTGAAACCAGAATGTTGCAAACTTTCGTTGGGTGGGTGGGTGGGGGAGAACGAGATGAAGAATTTTCTTGCAACTGTGGCTGATTTCCTGTGTAAACTGAAACCATGTGATATTCCATGAAGACATCCAGCTCTAAATTACAGGAAATGAAACCCATTGTGGGGGGGGGGGGGAGACAGCTCCAGAATAAATTCCCAGATGAGGTATTTTTACCACAAGGTTTCAGGCTGGTTACATTCTTTTGGAGGGTCTCCTGCATACCTGTCAGTCATTAAAATAATCACCTGTGTACAGCAGCTTACAGACGTGGGTTCCCAGGGGCATTTGTAAGAGTTTGCAGCTGTTGTTAGTGCAAGGTGCCTCTTTAAGTCTGAGCTGAGCTGAGCAAGGGAACCTGCGGTGCTCCTGCGCAGATCTTGGGGCCATGTTCATTAAGGGGTCTTCCAAAACACCTGTTTGTTGAGCATTCATTGTGATTTGCTTCTAGGGGGTGTATATGTTTTTACTCATCCTTCCCAAGCTTTTTGATGTATTTTCTTGTCACTTCACTAACTGCAAAAAAGAGGCTTTTCTTAAAAAGTGGGTTTGCTGCAGTGACCATTCATTGCACCCACATTGTGCAACCTCATTGTGTCATCAGGCCATTGGAATGGTAAGAAAAAGCTGGCACCTGGATTTTCTTATTTTCCCTCTTTTTCTTCTCCCCCCACAACCTTTCCTGTCCTGCATCTTGGACAGTGTGTCAATACTTTAAACTGCAAAGTGTCACGAGTGCTTCAGTAGAAAAGTGGCCTATAAATCTAGGAAGGGAAGGAAATGTTCCATGATTCTCACCCCAACCACAGATCAGTTGCCAGTGCTGATGCACATCTGAGATAGCTCAGTTCGTAGAGCACGAGACTCTTACTCTCGAGCTTGTGGGTTCGAGCTCTATGTTGGGCAAAAGTTTCTTGCGTTGCAATGGGTTGGACTAGATGACCCTTGTGGTCCCTTCCAACTCTACAATTCTATGATCTTTGCAAGGAAGGAGAGTCAACATCCCAACACGTCTTGGTCCCTTGGCCAGGGACTAAAAAGTCAAATCAACTCTCATGACGAAAATAAAACTAGAATACAGCAGTTTTTGGCAGCAAAGCACGACATTTTTCAAATACTGCTCCAAAGAAGGCCACAGGTATTCTAGCAATAACAAAAGAAGCCCTTTTCCTCTTGGCAGCTCACTGAGTGCAACCGTGCTTCTCCCTGAGCACAATTTGTGTTAATCAGTAGGTGATCCCACTTCATTGATAAACTGAAGGGCAATTTCTGGGCTAGAAAGGTGGAAAGTATTTATTTCCCAAACGTGTGTGTAAGCTCCATTCTGATGAACGGTGAGCCTCTGAAATACCCACTCTTCACAGACCACATTTCTAGCATATCTCTAGGTCAGCTGTTCTGAAACTTCAAGATACTGAAAATGGCTGTTCTTGCTTGCTCTTTGCAGATGACCGCGGAGTGGCTGCCCTCTTCACAACCACAGTGCCATCAGCAACTTTGGAGGGATGCTTTAGAACAGGGGTCAGCAACCTTTTTCACCATGTGGTGGGCTGGACTATACTTTGAAAATAATAATAATGAATGAATTCCTATGCCCCACAAATAACCCAGAGATGCATTCTAAATAAAAGCACACATTCTACTCATGTAAAAACACCAGGCAGGCCCCACGAATAACCTAGAGGTGCATTTTAAATAAAAGGACACATTCTACTCATGTAAAAACACGCTGATTCCCAGACTGTCTGCAGGCTGGATTGAGAAGGCGATTGGGCTGCATCCGGCCCCTGGGCCTCAGGTTGCCTACCGCTGCTTTAGATGAAGCCAGTGGCATGGGGAGGGGATGGTTAAAGCCTTCCTTCCCCAGTACCGCTGCTCAGATCCAATTCAGACCTTCCATGCCGGTTTTTAAGTAAAAACAAAAATGCTGGGAGATCAGATCGCAGAACTCCAACATCAAATGTGCTATTTGGCCCTTAAACTAACACCCCCTAAGTAAATCAGAATAAGCATTCAAATGTGGGTTCTGCTTTTGATCAGAGTCTTAGTCAGGAGCTTAACCTGTCACCATTTTAACATTCCTTTCACACACACACGGTCAGCTGTATCCCACTTTCTGCTGCTCCTTTCCCTCTGGCCTTCTTCCACCCCAACAAATATCCATAAGTGTATCCTAAAAATAATCAAAGTGGGCTGAGTGTTGTATTACATTTATGGGACACAAGGGACTAACTTGAATGTGCTGACTGAACCTGCTTTAACAACTTACATGGGGGAAAATCCATAGTGCAGATCACGGTGCTTAGCTTGGTATAATAAAGTCTGCGTAATCAAAAATAACCTAAAGGAAATGACCATCTAGAGCGGGGAGGGAGAGAGAGGGAGGGAGTGCTGTGTGGGCTACACATTACATACACCACAGGATGATTAAAAAAATGGCACATCGGTGGCATGTTCTCATTACATACGGTTAGATCCATCAAAATGGGTGGGCATGACTAACTTGGGCCCATTCATTTCAATGGCTGTCCTTGGAGTGGAACTTAGTTGGATGCAACCCATAATGTTATAATGTCCAAAGGCATCAGAGTGGCCACTTATTAATCACCAAAAAAGAGGACAAAGGACAGAAGGTACTGCTACCTGTCGATGGGCATCTCTGGCTGCCCCTGAATTAGATATATACAGTCGTACCTTGGCTCCCGAACGCCTTGCAAGCCAATTGGAAGCCGCGCCTTGGTTTTGGAACGTTTTGGAAGTTGAACGGACTTCCAGAACGGATTCCGTTCAACTTCCAAGGTACGACTGTATACAGGTGGAATGTATGTTTTGCAAATTAATGTTCCTACCTTCAGTACAAGTATTTCCAGGGTGGCTAACAGTTAAAATGCAATCAATGTCATAAGAACAGTGGAACATGTGGCTCTCCAGATGTTGCCAGCTGGACCTAATGGGGAGTTGCAAACCAGCAATTTCTGGAGGACAGTCTCCCCACCCCTGCAATAAAACAATACAAATCGGAAAGTTCAAATGACAAACTTAAATAATATAGGAATAAAACGGGAGGTATAAGAGCAGCATAAATGCATCATAAAAGGTTTAAGTCTGGGGAAACTGAAAGATGTATTTGCCTGGCACCAGATTGGAGAACTGGGCCAAAACTAACAAAATGAATTTCAATAGGAATAAATGTAAGGTTCTACCCTTAGGCAGGAAAAAGCAGCTGCGCAAATATAAGATGGGGGGACACCTTGGCTTGACGGGAGTACCTGTGAAAAGGATCTAGGGGTCTTAGTAGACCACAAGCTTCACACGAGTTGACAGTGTGATGCAGCAGGGGGGCAGGGAAGCTATTCTAGGCTGCATCAACAGAAGCAGAGTGTCCTGATCAGTGGAAGTCCTGCTCTATTCTGCCTTGGGCAGACCACACCTGGAGTACTGTGTCCAGTTCTAGGGGCCACAATTTAAAACAGATATTGACAAGCCAGAATGTGTGCAGAGGAGGGCAACCAAGATGATCAAGGTTCCGGGAACCAAGTCTTATGAGGAATGGTTGGAGGCATTGGGTATGTTTAGCCTGGAGAAGAGAAGCCTGAGAGGAGATATGATAGCCATCTTCAAATATTTAAAAGGCTGTTGCATGGAAGACGGAGAAAGCTTGCTCTGGAAGGTAGGACCTAAATGGCTTCAAGCCACAAGCATGACCGCTCCCCACATCAAATGGGGGGGCGACTTTTGCGTGGTCGCGCGCAGCCCCCTGGATCCCAGTGCGGCTCCTGGTAGTTCAGCACTGGCTCCATCTTCCCCAGGCAGGATACATGGGGTCTCCGCCTACCTCAGTTAACCGACCAATCCTGCCTGGGGAGGCGTTGCCAAGGGACTGGCCAGGTAAGGGGAGGGACCGCCCTGCCCACACCTTGATGGGAGTACCTGTGAAAAGGATCTAGGGGTCTTAGTAGACCACAAGCTTCACGCGAGTTGACAGTGTGATGCAGCAGGGGGGCAGGGAAGCTATTCTAGGCTGCATCAAGGTGTAGCTTACCTGGGAAGCGGAAGTCAGCTCCAGAGCTTCTCCCACCCTCCACTCCCTCAATTAAGTCTTCTTTTCCAGGTTAACCTCTTCTCCACAGGTACGCAGGCGCTGCTATGTCAAGGTCGCTGCTGAAGGGCCGGAAAGGAATTTTCCTGCATTGGCGGGTTTCCCCTTTCCCAAAACATCACAACTTTGGTGGTTTCAGGCCTTGGGCAGAATCCTTTAGTCTATCTTCTTAAATGGGGGGTGTGAAGCGGTGACCCATGCACCCCTTTGCGGCAGTGATACCAGGGTTCCCCGTTAAAGGGGTCTTGAGGGGAGGCATTGGCCATATGCCGAGAGGTTGTCATTGCTCTCCCCTCAAGTGGCGGTGAACGGGGGTAGGCTCTCTGCTTGAACATATGTTCTCCAGAGCCAGCCCAATCCCCACACATTCTGGATAACCCTGAAGTCTCCCAGATCCCCGGCTGGGGACTGGGAAGGATAAACAACCAATGCCTGAGCCACATCTGAATCTTAATAAAGTTTTGGCCAATTTTAATCCCATAGCAAGTCGTCTCGAGTCATTATTCTGCTCAGGGGTCTCCTGGGGTTTGGGGGACTCCGCCTGTCCACGGAAATGAGATTCGAAAAAAATACCAGGGATAACTTCCTGACAGTAAGAACTGTTCAACAGTGGAACAGACTACCATGAGATGTGATGGGCTCTCCTTCATTGGAGGTTTTTAAGCAGCGATTAGATGGCCATTTAGTTGAGATTCCTGCATAGCAAGGGGTTGGACTAGATGACCCTCAGGGTCCATTCCAACTCTACAATTCTATGATTCTATGAAATTTAAGGTATATATCATATCCATAACAACTGGTATGGATATCCTTCACATCTGTATGATTGTGAATGACGTGTTAGATATTATTAATTTGTGATGCTGAACGGTTCTTTAAAAATCCTTAGGGACCTGGAATGAAACCACCAGTTCATTTTACATAATTCACAGCCAGTACATTACATATGGTCGCTATTTCAAATTTCCACCAAGCGTAAGTGAGATTTGAACCAGCACTCTATAGGTAAAAGGTCAACATAGGCTACTTTGAAAAAGACCATTTAAGTGAGAGTTTATATGAAAGCCTTTGCCGAGTGTTAACTAGGCCGAGAGTATGGAAAAAGCTGGTATTTTAAAGGTAACAATCATGACTGGGCAGACTCCCAAGAATGCAAATAAAATTAGAGGTATTTTTCCTCCTTTCTAGAGATCTTGCCCACTGTAGCTTTGGAAACATCATTAAAAATAATGATAAACCATCTAATACATTTTTTGTACGTTATAGCCTTTAATCTTTCATGTTAATGACAGAAAGGTTACCATTAGCCGCCCTGTACTTTGCTGTCCAAATCAAGACATTTGTTATAACCATGTTTTGCTACTCTCTTTATGCAGATGGTAGCGATTTCAGCTCAAATTCCTTGTTGCGTTAACACGGAGAGATTCAGAAGAAGAAGAAGAAGAAAAATAAACCAGCCTGTAGCGGTGCAAATAAAATAGCACAATGCGTGGCTTAGGAAGTCTGCTGCTTTACCCATGCAAGCCGTTCCTGAGGGTGTGTCCTCCCTGTGTTGAAAGTGTTCCATAAACATCACTGATCAAAAGGAATTCCACTTGCTTCAATTGCTAAGATGCACTGGCGTAGATTCTTACGTATTCTCTGGAAGAGACATTTCTGGCAAGTTAACTGGAAAAAATCTCTCTATTTCTAAGTATATAGGAGTGTGAGAAATATTTAGTACAGCAACTCAGGAGATAGAGCTGGGAGACTATGGATTTCAGGTCTGGTGCCTTCTATGACTTTCAGGGATCTCATTTCTGTTTTTTGGTTACCTGTCTCTGTCGCATTTTAATCACATCCTTCTCCCAAGGAGATCAGAGCCTTGTACACCAGGTTATCCCAATTTACTGATCCTAGCAAGCACAGAACCTGATCCATGGATAACCAGTGAGTTTCATTACCCCTGTTCAGATACAGGAACCAGTGATAACAACTATGAAGATTGGGGGAGTGGGATCATGCCTGTTGCCCCCCATGCCGACAGTCCCATGGTGGCACATATGACAATACAGTAATTCCGTCAGGACCTTGTGAACTGCAGACTCTGCAACATGGACAGAGGTTGCTTGATTCAAGCTAGTCCATGAAGAGACAACTATTTTCACAATGACAAGTATCCAGTGAACAATGGCAGGAGGTTTACACCATCTAACTTCTTCAAAGTTCTAAGGGATGGACAAAGGATTGAACGTGTCTGTATATTCAAAGATTAGTGATGCTGTTTATTCCTTCTACTATAAACTGTTTAGTCAGAAGATAAGGCAGCTATTTGCTGGTGGAATACTTATCTGTAAGCACTTAAATTAGCATCTTAAAAATCATGAGGTTTCAGATGGTCATACGTGTTGCATGAAGCAGTGGTATGAACTGAAAGGAAGGTTGATTTCAAAAACACCTATTGATGCATTACAGCAGTTTCAGTTGTAGCTGCAAATTGACTACTGGAGAAAAATACTTCATTGCCTGCTTCCAGTTCTTAGCAGAGAGAAATTTAGCTCTACAAGGAACTGGCGGTCATTTTTTTAAAATGACCTTGGTGATGCCAGAACAGTAATTTTTTTTTTAGGACAAGTGGGTGTTATGGTCAGTTATAACCAAAAGTAAGAAAATGCCTGCCCTCTAAGAAAAAAAAACATACAAAGCAAATTAATTGAACTGATCTCAAATCATATATTGAAGAACATCTTGAACTTAAAGTATCAAAATGTTATTCTATCATCCTTGATTGTACCCCAGATATATCAGGAACAAATCACACTTATTTTTAAGAGATACTAATGTCGGAGAGAGTGAACCTGCATCAGAAGATTCATAGGATACATAAATGCAAATTCTCTAGTGGAGCTGGGTTGACAGAGTTACTTCTTGAGAAGCTTAGGTAACTGCAGAGGTCAAGGATATGATAATGGTGCCAATATGAAAGGAAAATATATTAGAATACAAAGGAGAATGTTATGTCTCAACCCTAGCACTATTTAGATTCCCCGTGGATGTCACAGCTCAAACCAAGTTCTATGTGAGGCAATATAACTTCAACTCTTTTCTTTTTTAAATTTACACAGAATTTATCGTCTCTTTGCATCCTCAACAAAAGATGGAAAATACTGACATCATTTCTAAGATGTGCTTTGAAAATGCCACCTGAAACTCATTGGGAGAGTTGCATTACTGGTGTAGAAGTCGTTTGCTTCAAGGCTTCTCAAATTTATAAAGCCATTATTAAATTATTGAAAGCCCCTGCCCTTGACAGTGTAACTTGTACTGAAGCCAACGGTCTTTTGTCTGAGCTTCAATCATTCACATGTCTTCTTAGTACAGTTATCTGGTATGGCATCCTGTCACAAGTGAGTAAGCAAGGTGATGCAAAATTGAGATACGTAGCAAGATGTTGCATTGACACTGTTGAAAGGTATTCGTGATTATATGAACTGAGTATTGAGACCATGGGTTTCAAAAAGCAGTAGAAGCTTCTGAAAAAAATTGCTGCAACATTTTATGATTCCAATGAAGTGGCATTCCCAGCGCAGCATGTAAGAAAGGTGAAATGACCCCATTCTTGATCCAAAAGTCACATTTTGCATAAAGTTCTCCAATGTTAGAGTGGATGAAACAATTTCTCACCTAGACGACAGATTTAATCAAATGGTGCAGTTTAATGAGAAGTATGGATTCATATTTGATGTTCAATCTTCGGATAATATGGGAGATGATGACCTTGAAAAAGGCTCCAACTATATTTCTTAGCAGCTTGAGGGAGATATTGATTCAACAGAGTTGCCGATTTTTATTTTTTTATTTTATTTTTTATTTTTTTATTTTTTATATTCCCCTTCATCCATAGATCTCAGGGCTGTTTAAGATAAAAACACAAAAGACACAATAAAAACAAGAGCAATTTTTTTAAAAAAACTTCACAAACCAATAACACCCCCTTCACACACACAAAAGTGTTGTTGTTGTTTAGTAGTGTCCAACTCTTTGTGACCCCATGGACCAGAGCACATCAGGCACTCCTGTCTTCCACTGCCTCCCACAGTTTGGTCAAACTCATGTTGGTAGCTTAAGAAAACTGTCCAACCATCTCGTCCTCTGTCGTCCCCTTCTCCTAGTGCCCTCAATCTTTCCCAACATCAGGGTCTTTTCCAGGAAGTCTTCTCTTCTCATGAGGTGGCCAAAGTATTGGAGCCTCAGCTTCACGATCTGTCCTTCCAGTGAGCACTCAGGGCTGATTTCCTTCAGAATGGATAGGTTTGATCTTCCTGCAGTCCATGGGACTCTCAAGAGTCTCCTCCAGCACCATAATTCAAAAGCATCCATTCTTCGGCTATCAGTCTTCTTTATGATCCAGCTCTCACTTCCATACATCACGACTGGGAAAACCATAGCTTTAACTATACAGACCTTTGTCAGCAAGGTGATGTCCCTGCTTTTTAAGATGCTGTCTAGGTTTGTCATTGCTTTTCTCCCAAGAAGCAGGCGCCTTTTAATTCCGTGACTGCTGTCACCATCTGCAGTGATCACTGAACCCAAGAAGTAAAATCTCTCACTGCCTCCATTTCTTCCCCAGGAGGTAATGGGACCAATGACCATGATCTTAGTTTTTTTGATGTTGAGCTTCAGATCATATTTTGCACTCTCCTCTTTCACCCTCATTAAAAAAGTTCTTTAATTCCTCCTCACTTTTCTCCTGGTGCCTAAAAATGTATAATGAAGGCATCAGTCAAACCTCCCTGGGGAGAGCATTCCACAGGCTGGGAGTCACTGCAGAAAAAGCCCATTCTCGTGTTGCTGCCCTCCAGAACTCTCATACAGGCATGTGAAGAAGGGCCTCAGATGATGATCTCAGGGTCTGGGTAGGTTCATATGGAGAGAGGCAGACCTTGAGGTATTGCGGTCCTGAGCCATTTAAGGCTTTGAAGGTCAAAACCAACACTTTTAAATGGGCCTGGAAGGTAACTGGCAGGCAGTGCAGTCAGGCTAGGATTGGTGTAATATGTTCAAACTGTCTTGGTCTGGTGAGCAACCTGGCCGCCGAATTCTGTACCAGCTGAATTTTCTGAACTGTCTTCATAGGCAGCCCCATGTATAATGTGTCGCAGTAATCTAACCCTGAGGTTACCAGATCATAGAAGACAGACATTAGACTATCCCTGCCCAGATGGGAGCACAGCTGGTCCACCAGCCAAAGCAGATGGAAGGCATTCCATGCCATTGAGGTCACATGAGCCTCAAGTGACAGCAAAGGATCCAGAAGTGCCCCCAAGCTATGTACCTGCTTCTTTAGAGGAAGCGTAACCCTATCAAGAGCAAGCAACCTCTCATCCATCCGGTCTAGGGAACCGCCCACTAACAGTGCCTCAGTCGTATCTGGATTGAGCTTCAGCTTGTTGGCTAGGGTTGCCAGACTCAATAGCGGACAGGACTTCTGTGCCTTTAATTGCCCTGCTCTCTTTTGAGTTTGGAAACCTTAAAGAGAAACCAGCAGACCCTTTGTTTAATTTCCAAGCAAAGGGTCTGCTGGTTTCTCTTTAAGGTTTCCAGACTCAAAAGAGAGCAGGGCAATTAAAGGCACAGAGGTCCTGTTGTCACGGTCCGGTCGGCGGGCGTCAGGACCAGAGGCAAGATGGTGGTGAAGAAGCAGGAACAGGTGCAGGGCTGAGGGTCCAGCAGCAGGCAGTTGCAGGGTCAAGGAGCAAGGCAGAGACGAAGGTCCACGGGGCAAGAAGCAAGGCGAAGGCTCAAGGAACAAGAAGCAAGGCGAAGGTCCAAGGAACAAGAAGCAAGGCGAAGGTCCAAGGGTCGAGGAGCAAGGCGAAGGCAAAGCAAGGGTCCCAGGAGCAAGGAGCAAGGCGAAGGTCCAAGGAACAAGAAGCAAGGCGAAGGTCCAAGGAACAAGAAGCAAGGCGAAGGTCCAAGGGTCGAGGAGCAAGGCGTCGACAAGGCGAGGGTCCAAGGAGCAAGGATCAAGATGCCGGCAAGGCAAGGGTCCACAGAGCAAGGATCAAGATGCCGGCAAGGCAAGGGTCCACGGAGCAAAGATCAAGACGTCGGCAAGGCAAGGGTCCACGGAGCAAGGATCAAGACGTCGGCAAGGCAAGGGTCCACGCAGCAAGAGGCCAGATGCAACCAGGCAGGGATAGCGTTGCTGTGGCAAAGAGCTGAAGGGAAATGCTGGGCTTTTATCCCTCCCAGCTCCTGCCACCAGGTGCAGTGAGATCTCAAGTGGCCTCACCTGGGTGACTACTCCTTGCTTCTCCAGCACAAGCTGAGGTCTTCACCTGTGCGGCCACGCCTTGCTTCCCCAGCACAAGCTGAGGCAGGCCCCAGTCCTGCAAGGCACTACAGGCCCCAGAGCCTGACTCCTGCCCATATTCCTGACACCTGTCCTCTATTGAGTCTGGCAACCCTATTGTTGGCTCTCATCCCATCCATTACCAAAGCAAGTCAGTGGTCCAGCACATCAACTGCCTCACTTGCAGACTGATAATAATGAATGTATTATGATACATTTATGCTTACTTTTGTTGCAGTTTTCTTTTTAGGACAATTTTTAGGGAAATTTAGCTCTGCACGGAACTGGGGGAGGGTTCATAAAAGAGGAACTGCAACAAATAAAAATTGAGATCAAGCTTCTTCTTTTTTGTTTCTTGTTTAGCTTATATAATCAACCTCAAGGAAAATGCAGAGCTTTGCCAGCCCTTCAGTTTATTCATAAGTGTAATATTCAAGATATTTACCCCAATTTATGCGTAGTACATGACATTATACCCTCTGTACCTGTAACTGTTGCATCTGGTGAGAGGTCATTTTCAAAGCTGAACCTGATAATCAAAACCAAAAAAACAAAAAACCTGTCCTCTTCTATGTTGCAAGAACGCTTAGCAGGATTAGCACTGATTTCAGATGAACATAAAATTGGGAGAGGTTTGGATTACAGTGATTTGATTGAGGACTTCACTTCCAAGAAAGCTCAAAAAAATCAATTTCATTAAATAGGATACTAGGAAACTATGCTGTTATTTATGAGGGGCCTGGTGATCACCAATATGTCCCTCCCACCACGATATCAAACAACAGGCTTTTAAAGGTTTTTTGGTTTATGTAAGAACATCACCTACAGACGCAACAGCTTTTTACTTTTCGTTTATAACTTGTATGCATGTATTTACAGAGTAGCAGCTGGGGCAACCCAGTCAGATGGTTGGGGCACAATTATTATTATTATTATTATTATTATTATTATTATTATTATTATTACTGCTGCTACTACTGCTGCTGCTGCTGCTGCTGAATCCTTTCAAAGCACTGCTTTCCCATAGGAGTATTTTGGAGGACAACTCTGCTGCTAAAGCCCCACACATTGCTGGGAAACCTGAATTGTAAATTCAGCAGCCAGTCCACTAGGTCACCAAGTTCAACATGAAGAAATGAACACTAGCAGGCGCGCACACACACACATACACCCCACATCTTTGTTTTGAAAACCAAGCATCAAGCACTGGATCGCAGCCACAATAACTGTGAAAGCAGGCCAAACCAGAGTGACATGATACATTGGAAGAGGCCCAGATAGCCATTATACGGGATTGTGTCAAAGATTCGCTTATTAAAGTCTTGATGCGCCTGACCCAATAAATCAACATTGTTACAATGTTTTGTTTCCATTAACATCCTTGTACATTAGAGGTTTGACATAAGTCTTTCCTGCTGCTGAGAACCTGTTATAGAGTCTGTGTTAGCACTGCACTTAATTCCCACTTGTAGCTGTCTGTCTCAGCTTTAATCTGCACTTGCCATATGTGGATGGTGGCGTGTCATGTGACACCGGTGCTCCATCTCTTTAGTCTCCATTTGCTACTTTCACAAATCATGCAATGGTTTTTTTTTTAAAAAAATTAATAATAAGCATGACCTAGCAAAGCTAAGCATACCTAACAGCTGCAAGCCTAGGCACACTTACCTGAGAGTAAGCCCATTAAATGGGCTTACTTCTAGGTAAAGTTGCACAGTAAATCTTTTTGATCTTAATGGAAAATTAAGCATGCACTAAATGCCTCCTGCTGAATTCAATGGAGCGTAAAAAAAGGGTATGGCTCTAGCTGGACTGTGTCCAGGTGAATTTCAGCTCCACTATATGAATGTAAGCCTGTATAAACAGTTCTCCCATTTATATAGATATATGTTTATCCCACATTAATTTCAGATTAACTAAAAAAAGGAAGTTTTATGATCAATAACAAAACACATTGAATCCAATGCTCTCTTTGCCAAGTATGAGATCTGAATGGCACATTTACTGGCATGTCTCATCAATTATGATTTACTTTGATGTTGTTGAAATGACAATATCTATTGCTGCTCCTTACCCCTTGTTTGTGCATCGTATGTGCATTATAATTAACAGGGGTGGGGAATCTTTTCCCGCCTTCTGCAGGAACTACACGGCAGTACTGGGTGGTGTGAGAAAAAGGAAATACAGTGGTACCTTGGCTTATGAACAGCTTCGTTTATGAACAACTTGGATTAAGAACGCTGCAAACCCGGAAGGAGGTGTTTTGGTTTGTGCACTTTGCCTTGGAAGCAGAACATGTTCCACTTCCATTTGTAAATTGAGTCCCTCACCGCTATGGGAAAGCATGCCTTGGTTTAAGAACACTTTGGTTTAAGAATGGACTTCTGGAACGGATTAAGTTCGTAAACCAAGGTACCACTTGCTCACACATCTCTCTCTGTCCTCCATCCACACAAGCAAGAAGCAACTATCCAGTATTATAAAACCTCCTCACAAACCTTGTGCAAACAAATCAGTGTGCACACTCAGTCAACAGGTCATCAAATGACCCCAGTCCATTTCTGGGCTAAAGGACTGATTTTAAACCTTAAAGCCTTAAATAGCTTTGCCCAGACTACCTGTCCTGAAAAACTGACTCCCCCCATATTGACCTACTCCAACCTTAAGAGCCTCTTTCGAGATCCTGCTCTGGATCCCCTTGCCTTTTCAGTAGTGGCACCCAAGTTATGAAGGTGGGGGAACCTTGCCTAGTGCCATCTGTGTAGGCTTTTCAGTGCCAGGTGAAGACTTTTGTGTTCACCCAGTTTTGTGAACAACTGGGCCACTTGTTGCATTCATGTCACCCCCCTTTTTCTTAATTGGTTTTATGTTTTAGTTTGCATTTCTTTTCTTTTTTTAAAAATTTATATATTGTAAGCCAGCCAGAGAACTTTCTGTTATGGGGTGGCGCAGAAATACCATATATAAATACATATAGTTATGAACTATAATAATGCAACAATGAAAAGCAAAATGTGAAAATGTCACTCTCATCATTTTCATCAATAGCCAAACATAGCTTTGAAGCCATTTCTTATGTTGCCAGTTTAAAGACGCCAAAGGCTTTGCTGAAAACTAGACCGTTGGTTTGCAAAGCGAACAAGCTTTATGGTTTTACTATCTGAAACAAATGTCAGGGTCCTCTGCGGCCTTTAAAGATTTATTCCTGTGGAGTTAATTTGAGATTTTATTACACGACTCCTTGGTGCAAATTTGTTGCCAGTTGGTTGCATATTTAGGCTAAAGAAAACAACACCAACCCACAAAAACAGAATAAGCAGCTTAAAGGCTTATAACTATAGATGGTAGATTATCATTTGCAGAGAGATTTTTATAGGGCAATTCAAGCAGAGGATGCTGCAACCCCTGAGCAACCTCCTATCTCTTTCACATCATAAGCATATTACAACTCCTGAGACCAGAACCCATAAGGAAATGCCACCGTCTGATTTCTGTATTATCTTTACAATGCTTTGTCAAGTACCTTTCGAATAGATAAAGTAGCAGCGGAGGATAGGTGGAGATGGGGCAGAGCAAAGGCCTATGTCTATTTTTATTGGACCAGAAGCAAATGCTTGATTTCAGCTATGAATGTAAGTGATAATCCTGTTTATTCTACAAGCAAGCAGTATGGGTGGAGAGACAAGAGCAAAACATTTTCTATTCAACCATTCCCTCACGAATAGATTACTTCCATCCTTCCCTCACCCCTTCATTCAGTCCTCTGCTTTGCAAATTGGAGGACTGCCTTATGGCCAGAGGTCACCAAATTAATCGCTTCAAACAAGGGTTTTCACTGAGCTTTCAGCATAGCTCAACCTGCTCTGTTTCCCACCAGGTTTCTGTTTTCCCCCTACACTGTTTTTGTAGTAGAAAAACCATTGGGATAAGGATCATAAGCCACAACAGCCAGGAGCCCCTTCTGAACCCCACTGAGTAAGAAGCAGCTGTCACACAGATAGTCATGTGTTCCAATTAAGTGTGGTGTTTCGGAGCTCCAGTGAGCAAACGATTGCAGTGTAGTGCTGAACCTTCCAACTCTATGATTCTATGATTCTATAAACCCCAGACTATGGACACTTGTGGAATCCAGCATTTGTGGATTCTGATACTAACTGATCTGGTCCCACCTATAGGTTGAATTTTTAGACTGGAACTTAATTACCCGCGAACTTTTCTGGGGGTTGATGTTGTGACAAAAGACTAAGCACAGAAAACACATCAAAATTCATTTTTAAGATGCACGGAGGTATGTCTGTCTTGGAGCTGTAATGTAAAACATTCAAATAAGCAACATTAGTCTCCCCAAAGTATTTCCTCAGTTGGGGGGGGGGGGGAGAACAGAGTGGGTTTCTTAAAGCACTTCTCACAATTTTGTACTAAAAGAAAGCAGGAAGTTTGGAATTGCTGAGATACAGAAGATGTGTGAAATAAAACGACTCCAAACTTAAGTTTCATTCTTGCAGGATCCTCAGCCAGGAAAGCACTTAAACGCCATGAATAGAAGTACACTGTTCTTTTAAATTAGGGCTGGTGAGCCTGCAGTCCTGGAAGTGTTGTTGAACTTCAACTCCCATCAACCCCAGTGAGTAACCCCATCAAACCTCTGGAGGGTCAGCCCTGCTTTAAATAAGAATACCAGAAGAGCCTGCTGGATCAGGCCAGTGACCCAACTAGTCCAGGATCCTGTTCTCACAGTGATCACCCAGATGCCTGTGGGAAATCCACGAGCAGGACCCAAACACAAGAGCACACACACCGCCCATAGTTTCCAGCAATTTCAGAACAGTGCCCTAATATTCTTTTTATCCACACCTCCGCTGGGTTGGCAATCCATAAAAGACCCATTGGAGCTCCTGGATCTGTCCTGCCACCAGTTACTCATGCCTGACCTGAGGTATCTCGGGTAACTGCTTCCAGAGTGAAATTGCTGGGTTGCCTGAATGACAACTGTTCTGTCAAAAAGAGACTGTTCCACTGTTGCTGTTTTTAAAGGAATCAGAAGTGATTTTCCTACCACCCCACCAAGCCAGGAGGAAATGTTTTCTGGATTGATTGATAAGAAATGTTACAACAGTTCACAATTCTAAAGGGGACCACCAGTCTGAAGCTGATAAAACCATATCCTCCACTCACCACGCAGCCATCTGAATCTGAACCCAGAGAAATGACTCAACGCTTTTCTCCTCATGTCAATATACCTTAAGTGTTTCCATATGTTCATTTTACATTTATTGCACTTGATTCGGTAACTTTTAGAATTTATTTTGGAAGAGCACAGTGCAGGCCCTTTCAAGCAAATGGAGGATAACAGAGCGTGAAGGCAGGATTCCTCTTCAGAATGCAAATGTCAGCTGCAGTTAAGATGAACTGCTCCGTTTTAAGACCCAGCTAGTTGACTTGTGCTTTGCTGGAAAATTCCGGAACAATACAAAGTAAGGGGATTGGAAAGAATGTTGGGTTGCACTGGGATTGAGTCTGACAGATTTCTGGCTGCCTGAACTCTGGCACGATTAACTCCTCAGTCTGAAATACCATGAAATAGCAGCTTTGTTTCAGAATATGCAGTTTAGAAAAGGCCATTGTCAGAACTGTAGCCTCTCTTTTCTCAGTAGGCTTTGCATTTTATGTAACTGTCCATATGTTGCTTACATTCTTTTTTGAATCACATAACTGGCGATGGAATTTAACGCCGATGAGTCCTGGAAGTCCCTTGCCACTGTACACCTTTTCCTCTTTCTTCACTTTCTGTACACAAACTTTGTCTGTGCCAAGGAAGTGAGTAGTAACAGACCTGCTTTACATATTGTATTCCAGAACCAATGGAGTTTGGCCACTTGCATTTTCTACATAGTGCACACACAATCTTCATCTCTCCATATTGCTTGCCCCTGAGAAGTACTCATTGAGAGACTAGCTTCATTCCAAAAATAAAAGCTCATTACAGATTGATTCTGCATTACCCTGCAGTTTGTGGATTTGAAAATAGATGTGGGAGGCATCGGCAATGGAGATGTTTCGAAAAGTAAAAACCAGGGCACCCCAAAATTGTTGAGCTTTTTTGAACAAAAAACACAACCCTCCCCCCCCCACTTTCTTCCCAATTCACCTGGAAAGAGGGGTTGATTCTTAAACCACTCTAGAAATTGTAGCTCTGTGAGGAGACTAAAGGTGTTCTAATGACTCTCAGCACCCTTGAGAAACTACAGCTCCCATGATCCTTTGGGGGAAGCCATGATATAATACTGCTTTAAATGTATACAGTAGTGCAGATGTGGCCTCTGTTGCAAGCAGCAACCTGCTGGATGGTATTCTCTCCATAAACCATTTTGTATTAAAGCTGCTGTTGTTTAATGCATCCTGTGTGTGGCCTTCTCTTGACACTTTTCAAATAATCATTATTATTATTTTTTAAGTAAGAGTTTGAAGGTAGCAGAGTTTTTGTTAAGCTGAAGTCACAACCTATTTCTTAACATCCATCCCTAGAAGACCGACTGAGGAAAGTTTTCTCCAACTTCTGGTTCTTGGTGAATGTTCCCAGGGCCTCGCCAAGCTCACATGACAAGCCTTCTCTTGGCGTGCTCCCCAAGAGTCTTATTTTCCAGCTTTAAAAATGGTTACCTTCAAACTGGCTAGCACAACTGCCTTGAAATCTCCCAGCTGTGGCCTATTACTCACTACTGTCAACTGACTCACACTGGGTCTCGCTCTCAAAATGACAGCGAAACCAAGGCAGTATGCCACCACCATTTACTGACTGTAATGCTCTGTTCCAAACATATAGTATGTCTTCTGGAAAAAAAGCCACGGGCCTCCAGAACTTCCCAGGTTACTAAAATGAAATTTGCTGCCACAAGCTGTGAAAGCCGCTGGCTGAGATGGCTGTTAAACTGGATGACAGCAAGTCATGGAGACGTCATCTCTCCATGCTAGTGAGCCATGACAGCTCAATGAAACTCCATGCTCAAAAGCAGTATATCTATAAATAATAATAATTTGTTGGAAACTCTGGGCGGCTTCCAAAAAAAGATTAAAAATACATTAAAACACCAGTCATTCAGATGTCTTCAGATGTCTTCTAAACGTAAAATAGTTGTTTATTTCTTTGACATCTGATGGGAGGGCGTTCCACAGGGCAGGCGCCACTACCGAGAAGGCCCTCTGCCTGGTTCCCTGTAACTTGGCTTCTCGCAGTGAGGGAACCGCCAGAAGGCTCTCGGCACTGGACCTCAGTGTCCGGACAGAACGATGGGGGTGGAGACGCTCCTTCAGGTATACTGGACCAAGGCTGTTTAGGGCTTTAAAGATCAGCACCAACTCTTTGAATTGTGCTCTGAAATGTACTGGGAGCCAATGTAGATCTTTCAAGACCGGTGTTATGCGGTCTCGGCGGCCACTCCCAGTCACCAGTTTAGCTGCCGCATTCTAGATTAGTTGTAGTTTCTGGGTCACCTTCAAAGGTAGCCCCACGTAAAGCGCATTGCAGTAGTCCAAGTGGGAGATAACTAGAGCATGCACCACTCTGGCGAGACAGTCTGCAGGCAGGTAGGGTCTCAGCCTGCGTACCAGATGGAGCTGATAAACAGCTGCCCTGGACACAGAATTGACCTGCACCTCCATGGACAGCTGCGAGTCCAAAATGACTCCCAAGCTGCTTACCTGCTCCTTCAGGGGCACAGTTGCCCCATTCAAGACCAGGGAGTCCTCTACTCCTGCCCTCCCCCTGCCCCCCAAAAACAGCACTTCTGTCTTGTCACGATTCAACATCAATAAATATTAGATGCGGGGTATAAATAATGGGAGAGTGCTGCTACCTTCACGCCTGGCTTACTGGCTTAGCAGAGGCTTTGGTTGACTACTGCTGGAAACAGCATCACTTATCAACTGGCTCTCCAAGGTTTCAGACAAGGAGTCTTTGACCAGCCCTGTGCAGAGGCACGGGTGATTGAAGTGTGTACCTTCTGCATGCAAAGCAAGTGCTCTGCCACTGAGCTACAATCCTTCCCTATATCTAATAATGCCGCAGCAATCCATGGATGTTAACTTTAACTCTGTTCGCTTCAAGTAAGTTGAGGGTCTTAAGGCAAGCAAATTGTAAAAGTTCTCTCTCTTTTATCTCAGTAATTGACTATTTTCCTCCCTCGTTCTTCTCTCCAGCTAGTTCATTTCCACATGACACATTAGATCTATTCCTCTTCTCCAGTTAAGTTAGCTGAACATATATCTGCAGTTTAGCATTTAGTAACCGTGCAGCCGTAATATAATTCCACTGCGATGTTCTCTGCCAGATGTGATTGTTCTCCACAGCTGGGAGAGATATTAAGAGACTATTGCATAACTCCCATTCCCATTCTAGCACGGAGGGAAATTAAAATTTGCAATTCAAGAGCTGTGTCCCCAAATCACTCCTAGCGCTTCCTCCTGGGCTGTTTCACCTGTCAGTTTATAGTTAAATAAAGTCCTGCTTTTCATGTTAATCGCTGGCCAGACACTGTTCATCTCTCATTTTCACTCACTCTTCAGGCATACTAGTTCTTTGGCTTTAATTGCCTGTCATTTTTGTTGACCAGAAAATGGAACATTGCAAAAATCCAGACTTCAATGCCATCAAGCCTATAAAAGACTCCTTCATTACTCCACCTGATTAGGAACATCCTCTTAACAGATCTACATTTTAATAAGCAGGGCTAAATCATTAGCTTTGAAGTGAAGTTTATTCAGATGTGATCCTTCTTTGAGGACTTACTAAATTGAAGAGGGGATGAGGTATGTAATTTATGACAAAAGGGACCTGGAAGAACTAACTTGTAGATTAGAAATCCAACTGCAGTTGAATGTGCAACAGATGTCTGGCAAACATTTGCCTCTGTGCTGCCAAGTGAGGCAAGCACAGGTCTGCAGTTGGGAAGGAACACAGAGAGGGAGATTAGAAGATTGCAATCCTAAACCACTTAGGGGCGTTGCATACATTACATGCTCCTACACAAAACAGGAAGCCATAGCCAATCATAGCTTTCTGGACCACACACCTTTTGTGACTGGAAACATGTGTTAGTTGAATGCACATATTAAACATGGGAATGCATTTAATGGGAATGCATTCAAATTGCA
This sequence comes from Zootoca vivipara, assembly GCF_965207765.1. Lineage (NCBI taxonomy): Eukaryota > Metazoa > Chordata > Lepidosauria > Squamata > Lacertidae > Zootoca > Zootoca vivipara. The sequence continues at coordinate 40,040,205 of NC_142594.1, forward strand.
ATGTCTGAAGGAGCAATAGCCCAACCATCTTAGTGAATGAAGGCATGGTCTAGTCCAGTACCACATGAGCAACTGGAGGAAGAATATATATATATATATATACACAGTCATACCCCGGTTTGCAACCACAATTCGTTCTGGGGAGCCGGTCGCTCCCTGAGTTCGTCGTAAACTGAGGGGCTCTTCTGCGCATGTGCAAGTGCCTATAGAGAGCTTCTGCGCATGTGCATGCTGCACAATCGCTTCTGTGCATCCGTGCGCTGCGGAACCCGGATGTAAACATTTTTGGGTCCGCAGCAGTCGCAAACCGATCGGTCGCAAACGGAGGCGGTCGCAAACGGAGGTGTGACTATATATATATATATACACACACACACACACACACACACACACACACACACACCATATATATATGTCCTTCATATATATATTCTGTCCTTCACCCTAAAGTCCCAACAACTAGAACTAAGAAACAGTATAAAACAACTTACAATCATGCCCTAAAAACATGCATCTCAAGTGTCAAAAGCCAGGACGAAGATCTATGGGGCAAACAGAAAGGCCTGGGGGTCGCATGTGAGCCCTGAGCCTGAGGCTCCCCACCCCTGGTTTAGTGAGTGAGGGGCACCTAAGTTCATTTGTGTTCATCACTCAGGTCAATTTCATATTCCAAACGTCAGCCAGGAGATCTCCAGGAAAGCACCTATTTTTCTTTATGCAAAAACTGACAACTTATTTATCCTCAGGAGACACTCTAATCACCTGTATTTACAATGAACACGGCAAGCAAAGAGCATACTAAGCATGAATGGCTAGGATGCATTTAGAAATTATGACGAATAATTTCTAAAGTACATTCCAAATGACCCAAAGTGCTTTAAGATCCCTGCCTGGCACCACCCATAAGAGGAAGGTTAGGCTGAGCGATAGACCACCCAGCAGGCTTGGAGAGTAAAAAGGGATTTTAATCTGTGTCTCCCAATGTTCTAGCATGCTGTAAATCCTTTACTGTTCCTTTGGCCTAAATCAAAATGTTAAATTATTTTATCGTCTGTTTTTGGTCATCTTCGTGCTATATTTTTCTTTTGTTTTCTTTTTTAAACTTACATCCTGCCCTTTGTCAAAAGGCCCAAGGGCAGTTTACAGCAATGAAAAATAAGTAAAAACAAAACAAAATCAAGCAATTCAACAGAATAAATAAGCTTCATCTATTTGGGAACATATTACTTATACAGACCAGAACTCAGCATTCAAAGCCCTGCTGAAAAAGACAAGCATTTAGCTAGTGCCCAAAACTATGCACCTGGACCTCTGGTGGGGAGGGAGTGTATTCCATAATAGGGGTGCTATTACTGAAAAGGCCTTTTAGTGGGTCACAGGCCCCTGCGTTTCACTCAATGATGAAGCCTCGGAAGGTCTCACATCACAGGCAAGGGAGAGGAAGTGGGAGAGGCACTCCTCCAGGTAATGGGGCCTTAAGATATATATATATATATATATATATATATATATATATATATATATATATATATATATATAATATAAAAGGATGTCATATAGAGGAGGGAGAAAGGTTGTTTTCTGCTGCTCCAGAGAAGCGGACACGGAGCAATGGATTCAAACTACAAGAAAGAAGTTTCCACCTAAACATTAGAAAGAACTTCCTGACAGTAAGAGCTGTTCGGCAGTGGAATTTGCTACCAAGGAGTGTGGTGGAGTCTCCTTCTTTGGAGGTCTTTAAGCAGAGGCTTGACAGGCATATGTCAAGAATGCTTTGATGGTGTTTCCTGCTTGGCAGGGGTTTGGACTGGATGGCCCTTGTGGTCTCTTCCAACTCTACGATTCTATGATTCTAAGATGTTCAGGGCTTCGTAAGTCAGAACCAAAACCATGACTCAGGCTCAGAGCTGATACAGATCTTTGCATGCTGGTGATATAGGGTCTCCTGCTGTCAGATCAAGCAAAAAGCTACGCCGTTTTGCACCAGCTGAAATCTCCAAACTGTCTTCAAGGGCGGCCCTACCTAGAGCCCAATGAAGTAGTCTAAACCAGAGTATGGATCACTGTGCCTAGGCTATCCCTGTCCACAAACAGCCGCAGCTGGTGAACTAGCAAGAGCTGGAAATGGGCTTTCTGTGCTACTGAAGCAACTTGAGCCTCCAGCGATAAGGGAAAGCCTAGGAGCACCCCCAGATTAAAGATCTGGTTCTTCAGGAGGAGTGCAACTGCCTCCCTGAGTCAGGGGCCTAGAAACCATTAATCCAAAGCACCTTTGCTTAGCCAGGATTCAGCTTCAGCCTGAAACACTGCAAGAAGCTTTGCATCTTCCACATTTGTGCATTTTCCCACAAGAAAGCAGCCTGTTTCTCACGGGTGGCATAAATTATGCAAGGTTTTCTATATAGCATAAGTTCTAATTGACCTCCGCTGACTAAATTGCTACAAATAACGTGCAATCCTGGATGGGGATTAATGAAGCAGCATGTGGACTCTGACCTGTTGGAGCACACACTGTTGCATCTTCGGTGGGGGAACCGGCGTTTTTAAATTAAAAGCATATTTTATGCACTCGTGCCATAAATATTCTGTGGTCAGGTGGCTTATTCTCCAGTGAGGCAGAAGTAAAGAACAGACACCTACCAAAGGAGGATGGGGGAAAGGGAAACAACCTGTGCAATTCAGACATGAACCCCTCCTCCCTTTTTTGTTTTCAGAACAAAAGAAATAAAATTGGAATAACAGACACAAAAATGCACAAACAAAGGAGACCTAACCCACATGCCTGATGTTACCATCACATCCACATCTCCGAGAAGCACTAAAATAATGCTTAAATCCTTGTTTGGGGGTCCTCAACATGGCAGGCAAGGGTACCATGGTGCCCTCAGACATTCCACACTTGCTTGGTGTGTGCCAAGGCCATCTGCCCTCCCTTTCTTTTTTTTGCCTGTTTTTTCTCCTTTGGTCTGTGTTTTTAGGAGGGGTGTATGTTGGTGTTCTGACATACACCCCTCTAAAAACACAGACCAAAGGAGAAAAACAGGCAAAACACACACACACACACACACACACACACACACACACACGTTCTAAAAGGGATGCGGGTTAGACCACAGCGCCTAGGGCTTGCTGATCAAAAGGTCGGCGGTTCAAATCCCCGTGATGGGATGAGCTCCCGTTGCTCAGTCCCAGCTCCTGACAACCTTGCAGTTCGAAAGTACGTCAAAGTGCAAGTAGATAAATAGGTACCGCTCCGGCGGGAAGGTAAACGGCGTTTCCGTGCGCTGCTCTGGTTTGCCAGAACCGGCTTTGTCATGCTGGCCACATGACCTGGAAGCTATACGCCGGCTCCCTCGGCCAGTAAAGCGAGATGAGCACTGCAACATCAGAGTCGACCGCAACTGAACTTACTGGTCCTTTAACTTTATGTCAGTGTTCTGCCTGTTTGTGTTTGGATGGGGAAATTATGAGCAATGGGTATTTTGTGACGACAGTTTCTTAGAGGTGCTCCTGGGCCCAAAAAGGTTGGGGACCCGTGGCCTAGTCCCTTAAGTAGAAAGATTATTGACCCGGTCCCAGTGGGGGCCAAAAGCCCACTTATATCATCAGGTGGATTTCTGTTTTTTTAATGCTGTCTTCTTACTCTGAATCCCCTCTCCTCTACCTTGTCAGCCCCTTTCGAAAAACTCATCGTAAAAAAAAAAGTGATTAAATAAATAAATCATCAAATAAGGCCAGAACTATGAAAATGAAACAGCAGAATGGATTGGATCACTTCAGATTGTTGGTGGGGAACACAGTTTTTGAATGTTCTTCATCATATACCTGAACAAAGTGCTAGAGGTAGTAGAATTCCTCCATGCAGCACTTCAACAGATGCCGGGGTGGCGAGTCATATTTATGAATGCTCCCATAGATAAAAAGGTTGACTATGCTAAATTTTGCTCCCCAATCTGCTAGTTGTATGTTGTTGTTGTTGTTCTTGTTTGCATGGATGTGTTTTGCATCACCTTCCCCAATGACATGCTCTACGGGGAGATGGCCAATTGGCAGACGAACTCTACGTTACAAAGATATCTGCAAAATGTGACATGAAGGCCGGCAACATCAACTCTTCTGCGTGGGATTCTCTTGCAGACAACCTTAGTGTTTGGAGACAGGCAGTCCCGTCATGTAATCCAAAGCAGTGACCAGAGGAGGAATGACTCCTGGGAGGAGCATAGACAGAAGAAATACAATGGCTGCATCTGCAGCAGCACAACTGGACACCTTCATCTGTCCCAGCTGCAACAAAACATGTCTCTCCCACACTGGTCTCTACAGCCACAGCAGGCACTGCAACCTTCCAACAGATTGACCTCACCCCAAAGGTGTGCTCCATTGTCCCCCGAGAGAGATGGACACCAACTAACCATTCAAAATTTAACTTTGTTGAAGCTTAGCTTATGGGAGTCTGGGTCTGGTTCAGTGCCTGTGCAGGAATGTTAAGGAAGGTAGGAGAGGATATATTAATTAGATATGATCCCTCCTCACTCACGCTAGTAAGCATACAACAGAGCACATTCCTTGCAGCAAATAGTGAAGCTGTTGATGACAGGTTTCAGTCTGTTAATTAAGCAATCCAGGAAGCCCTTTGTGCAGACTGGATTCTTCCTGGTAATTTCCCCTTTATTTTCCTCTTTAAATAATAACAACACAGTTTACTCACATTCAGTAGCAACTGAAGGCAGGCATTAGTTGTAGTTACAGGTACATTTGTAGATTAAAGTGCAGAGAAAAGACGTCTGAGCTAAGTCTCAAATTTACAACATGGGCTTACATCCTTCGTTATTGATGAGCCATGTGCTGGTTAACAGCCAGAGAGGTCCAACAGAGAAGTCCAAAAAGAGAGACCTAAAAATAGGAAGATGGCTGTGTGCCCAGCCCTTTTACTTGGGTCAGCTAGGGTCATGCCCATCTACCTGGTCACACTCAGGGGGAGGTGGCTCTCAACAGGTATGACAGGAAGTCCTCCCTGTTTGGAACCACATTCCTCTGTGTGCCCATTCTAGCAAGCAGGAAATGTTGGACATGAATGCTCTAGCTATACATCCCACAACCTGGATAGGAACCAACTCAAATCCCATCATGAGAGAATGCCAGGATACAAATTTAAACGAATACGCAAGAATTATTTTATGTAACGTGCACACTGCTCACGGTTACAGACACCTTTACAGCTGTTCCCATTGGGGGTGTTGGTGGGCTTCAACTATGGCAGAAAGGGCAGTTCCACTTCCTTTGTTGCTTATTAGCATTCAACCTTTTTGATTAACATCAAAGTTACTTCTTAGCAATCAAATACAGTATTGCTTTATTGCTTTTATAATATATGATTTTTTCAGGCTGCCCATCTGGTCTAGCGTTGTCTCCTCTGACTGGCAGCAACTTCCCTGGATCTCAGGCAAGTTTCTTTCCATTCACTGGCTCTTTCACTGGAAAAGCTGGTGACTGAATCTGGGAGGCCCTACTTCATCCAAAGCTTGCACTCTACAACTAATCCACTGGCCCTTCTTATTTACTAGATTGCTTTTTCTTACCCTAATATTGGGCCATCTTATGAGCTATGGGACTGTACTTCAACTTCTATTCAAACAAATGATTTAAGGTTCACACCACTGAACAGAGATTCCCCAGGGCCAATAATTTTGATGCTCAACTTGCTAAGTTCGTTCTCCTTAATGCGATGTTCTCCACGCATGGTAGAACATTAAGCAATGCCATGTCCTGGTCTTTCCAGGACCCAGCAATTTGCAAAGGAATGCAGTGCCTAGATGGCTAAAGAATGAAATAATGATGTTATTATAGATAGTATCTCTGATAGTATTGCCTTCCCCCAACCCATCAACTAACACTGTTCCTGACAATGTCTGTATATCATCTATCTATCTATCTATCTATCTATCTATCTATCTATCTATCTATCTATCTATCTATCTATCTATCATGACATATGTTTAATTTCTGGGTTTCTGGGGTTTTTCCTGTTGTTATTCTGTCTCTCACAGCTACAATAAACCTACCATTAAAATTATGGACTGGTCATTTCTTCATCAGAGGGAAAACGGGCAAATTTAGCAGGGGATCAAATACTTTCCCCCCTCACTGTACAGGCAGGAAAATGCAGTACTTCATTAGTCTGAGTATCTGCAGTTCGAAAACCGAAGGAGCACAGATGATCTTTCACTGCACTGATAGCATAATAAAGCATGAATATTAGAGAAAAACACATTTCCAACTAGATATTGAAATGTCCCCAGTCACCAAGGATCACAACATGCTACATCAAAAAAGCACCTGGTCTGATCCCCCACCCACCCTTTCCCACAGTTTTTTTTAAAGGAAACAGCATTCTTTATAGCATGCAAATCCAGGTCCTTGGATTGTCACAATAAGAGAAATCCTGACCACATGATGGTTTTTTAAGTGATATGAGAAAGGCCCGCTAGTCCAGTTTTCACCTGCAGTGTTAAGAACAGCAGAGTTCTTATCTGGAATGTGTCTCTTTATAATTATGTAATTACACACCTCATTTATCCAATTGTTAAGCCAGGAGTTTGATTAAATATTAACAACGGCCTGGTTCTTCTAGTGTCATTAGTTGGAAAGCAAACCTGTAATCTCAGGTAACACATGATAGCAATTATCGTTCACAGTCACACTTAGCAGAAAACCCAGCGCAATCAGGACAGATAAGGCCGCTCAGTCGAAAACACATTTACCTGGATTGCCTTTGTTATCTTAACAGCACCAAGGATAATGTAGGTTTCATGCCACTTATGTGCTGTATATGAAGTAAACTGGAATGTGGAATTATATCACATTGTTAGTAGACTATTGTATTTTAATATTCTGTTGGAAGCCGCCCAGAGTGGCTGGGGAAACCCAGCCAGATGGGCGGGGAATAAATAATAATAATAATAATAATAATAATAATAATAATAATAATAATAATTTGTTCAAATTGAAAAAAATACCAAAATTGAATTAATTTGAATTAATAAGCAGTTAAATGTTCACCTACTCAACCTATTTCTTCAACATAGTACAGCAGGCTATATGAGGGTCAAACAAAATGCAATATCAATTTACATGAAGGAAATTAACTGGTTATGTAAATTGTAATTACAGAGAAGCTGGAGAAGCCTTGGAAGTGGGGGATTTAACTCTTTTCCTGTCATGGACCTAACAAAAATTGCCCTTCTAAAGCTGCTATTTGCATTTCAAGCGAAGCTTGCTTTGATGCAGCTTCAGAGGTGTGGCAGTTTTTTTTGTTGGAACTGTGATAGGGAGAGAAAGTTAAATCTCCATTTGTGTTTCCTGTGGCCCTGAGGCATCTCTAGGCTTCCCCACAGCTGCTATTCATATAGCATTTTTTAAAATCTGCAAAGTAATTGCATTTACACAATTAAGGCCACATCTAGTTCGGCCCTGAGGTTACAACCTTTGACAGCAAATGCATGACTGGTTTTTCCATGATGTGGCTGCCCAGTATAACTGCCACTACAGAATTAAACTGGAAATGGAGAAGGGGGGAACACGGGTACCATGGACAGCTACCATAGGTGACATAGACAAATAGGTTGACTGAACGCTGCAAAAAACAAACAGATAGATTTACCAGAGAACAGGAGATTGACCGAAAGGCCTCCAGGAGTCTCTCTAAGTTCAAATGGAAGGATATAAATGTTTGGTGCACAGGAAAGAGAGTGGCTTTGAGTTTTCAGAGGAAACTTCTACCTTTTTATTTGCAATTCTCCTTGGCAGGGCTAAGCCCCAATAGACCTGATGCATGAGTCTTCACAGGTTCTAGAACTAGAGCCATTATGTCCCATTCTGTCTGGTCTAGCAGTAAAGATCCAGCATATACAGTTGGTATCCTGAATAGCTCACCTCATAATTCTTCATGATGTGTTTATGCTGTGTCGCTGGTCTCATAAGCCTTCAACATTGCTTTATGCCTTAGCAACACATCTTGCAGAACAGTGCTGTCAACGTCAAATATCTGGTGTCAGGTGTTATATTGCTTATGCATGTTAAAACGAGGGTTCTAAGCTAACCATTTTATGGTTAATTGTTTTTCATCATTATATAGATAGCAGCTGAAAAGCTTCTGGTTTTCTGTTACAGAATTCAGATTTTCATTTCCCTCCCACTTTTGTAAACTATCCATCACTTTTGTTAAAATGTTGTGGCAGACAGCTGCAAGATCTTAGCTGATTGAATTTATTGATTGCATCCTCCTGGATCTTGCCAATCTTATTTTGAATTTTTGCATCTGCCAATTATGTTTTAGGAGCTGTTTATCATAAAGCTGGGGCGAATAGCACAGACAGACAGACAGACAGACATTTGGGGGGGGGCATTTGTGTCCCACAAAAAAATATGCATGGTTCTGCTCCACTGTGTACCTGTCAGAATCTACTCATTTGCTCCAACTGAGGGGGAAATTCTCCACAAAGTGAAACATGACCTTGGGTATGAGGAGCAAGACTCCATTTAAATGAATGGGTAAGCAAGTAGGAATGCCTATTCCGTCAGTAACTTTAGGTGTGCTCACATTTCTGCCTCAGAATATAGTGAAGTTGTTGGGGTTTTCCTGGTGCATTTCACAATTATTTCTCCCCAGACTGCTCACATCAATATATTCATTAGTGTCATATTTGTTTCTGTTTGTGCCCACACCAGGGGGTGTTGACAGAGTGGGGAAATATATTCTCTCTTTCTCTCTATATACAGAGTCAGGAAAAAAGTTTTGTAGTGGAGCTTAGCTTTTGCAGATCAAACATATCCAGCTCTGAAAAAGGAATATTCCACAATGTGATCCCTTACAAAGAAAGCAGTTTGAAGATTTCAGTCATTAAAATAATCAAGGGTTCCGATATCAGCTGCATGCTGGCTAGATGGCCTGTTCCCTGGATTTGTAATATTGCAGGTCATTATTGATCTTTCAAAAGTGAGCAGTTGAACCCAGTGCCATTGGATTTAAACAGACTGTGCTCTTTTTGTAAGTTTGAAACTTAAATATAACCTGGGCAACACATAATTTACATGCTGAATGCATTTGTTTATCCTTTTTTGAAAGATATGTGGAAGTCCTTGGAGGCTTTTGAAGGTTTATTAAGACTTGAAGGTGATTATTTGGCCTATTGAAGATTCAGAAGAGGAAGTGCAGAGAGCTGAAAAGAACAGATACCAGAGTATTAAATCTAACCTTGATATTCTGAACAGCCGACACCTTTAAAAGATGTGTGTGTGTGTGTGTGTGTGTGTGTGATACCCCATGTCAGCTGTAACCTAGAGATTCTGTTGCTTTGTAGACTTAGCAGAAATGAAATTCTAGCATCTGCTTTGCAAAACAAAGCAATAATCTCCTTAAGTGAGAAGGAAAAACAATTTTTATTTTGAGAATAAATTACAATTTCAAGTTCATGAAGTTTTATTCTCCACCAATCAGAATAAAACCTGCTTAAAGCTAAGACACTAAAAGTATTTAGCTTAAAATAATTTCCAGCATGAGAGAGCTTACTTCTAAATAAACATGGAAGTAAACAGAATATAAACACAGGAACATAGGCAGTTATTCCAAGTCAGATAATTGCCCATTTAGTTCAAACTGTTGACAAAGGCTGGCAGTACCTTGAACTTAGCCCAGTAAGTATTTGACAGGCAGCTAGAGAACCCAGAGAAGGCTGTCTAATTTAGGATCTTACTGCAAGGGCAGGCACATATATGAACCAGTGATCCTTCAGGTATCCTGATCGCAAACAAGGGAAGCTCCGAAGGTCAAGGACATATCAATTGTATGCTGCAGTGGTGGTGGTGAAATCCTGCTCATGTTAATCTTGGGTGTCTCATTAGCTCCATTTGTGGGGGGGGGAAGGGTAATGAAACTTTTCCCAAATAATTTGTGGTTTAACTTCTATAATCCCTTGTGTCTCCCTCACAAAATGATCAATTTCACAGCCAGCTCAGAAGACCATTCTCACTGGAAAGGTTTGCTAATTATACACAGGAGACTAAGGCTAGGTTTTTGTGATGTACCCATTCAACATTTCAGCTGTCAAATCATGAAGTCTAGTTAAAAGGAAGTGATGGAGCATTCTGTGGACGGGGGGGGGGGGGTTTCTTTACTGAAAGCATGAGGAAAGTTTGTTCTGAAGTGCTGTTTATGCATCCACCACTCTGCAAAGCAGTAGCAATATCTTTTGCCACCAGTACCAACACTGAAAGAAAAATAATTCAATGTCCCTTTAGGTTTAGAATAAAGCTGTCAGGAACTGAAGCATTTAATATTAATAACCTTTCATTATGGGACATTGGTTGGTGCCCCCTTTAGTGTGGCTTCTAAGAGGCAAGCTGAGAAATGTGGAGAAAGTGAGATATGTGGCCACAGAATGGGTGGACAGACCATTTGGGTGGGTAGTGATTGAGGAACTGGCCAATCAACCCTTACAACCTTCTGAAATGGACTGTCCAAAAAATTTGATGCTAACAAGAGTTAAAATGTGTGAGCTGGCAGTTTACTGTGTGATACTTAGTAAGACAAAACCACTCCCACTGGTGAATAGAGAAAAGGAAATCTGTCCAATTTGTTTCTCTCAAATTCTAATTTTATAATCTTAAATTCAGTTCTCCACTTCTGTTTGTGAATTTTATTTTTTTATTTTTCAAGATTCATCAGCATTTTAGGGAGAATTTCTCCTAATTTACACCTTTGTTATTTTGTCTAATATGCATATTTGTGGAATCCATGTTCCCTAATATAATCCATTTCTGTACATTATTCTCACCAATATATGCATTTTATGCACACTTTAATATATGCATTTTTGCATACATAACCTGATTAGAATTGTAAAATTAGAAAAATGCAAATTTCAAAGGATGATTGCCAAACATTGGAACGGACTTCCTCAGAAAGTGGTGGGCTGTTCTTTCTTGGAGAGGTTGGATGGCCATCTGCTTTAGCTGAAATTCCTGCATTGCAGGGAGTTGGACTAGATTACCCTCAGAGTCCCAACTCCACATTTCTAGCATTCTATGAAACACTTACAATGCTCGAAAAATGCAGGACATCTAAATGCTGCAGAAGGAGAGGGTGGGAAGGAACAAAGATGAGAATAATTGGTTCTTCTGACTACATTACTTTGAGCTTCTTCTTTAATCTGCACAACCCTATGAGGTGGGTTAGGCTGAGAGGCACTCTAACCACTATACCATACAACATTCAAGAATGAAAACCCTGTGTGTGCACGGGCATAATTACACTGCTGTCATTCACATGCATTCCAGAGGGCAAGTGACAGGTAGGAGCTAAGCATAAAGGAAACCAGTCGGTGTGCATGTCCTCCAATAAAACAAGTTCTGCTTAGACAATTCAACTTTCATACACTAAGCACAACCCACCAAGCAGAATGAAAACCCCTTTCATTTCATTGGGACATCCAGGGGCACATATCTGTGCCTAATATGCTCTAAAAGGAAAACACAGAGGAGAAAAGTGTGCATCATAATGCATGTCTATTCATTCAATGGTAACCTAGATGTAATTACAGTGTCAATGGCAAGCCACATAAGGGTGCCAGTGATGCAAACAATTTGATGCACTTAGGAACCAGTTTTCATAAGAAGCCAGAGGAGCATAAGCCAAGGAATTTGCACTATCCCGCCTTTGTAGAACAAAAACAGGAAGCAAAGTCCATGGCTGAAATGAAGTGGTAAAAATGAGACATATTCTAAAGGCATTCTCTACTCTCCAGTTAGAGCTAACAAAGGCCTGCATGAAAGAATTTCAACAACAAACGGTTTCCATTTCCCTGTATAAGTTCCATTCATAGATCACAGAATCATAGAACTGTGGAGTTGGAAGGGACCCCGAGAGTCATCTAGCCCAACCCCCTGCAATGCAAGAATCTCAACCAATTAAAACCATACCGGACCCTGCTTAGCTTTGCAAATGTGCTAGCAATTTTTATGTAGCACCACTAGGAGGGGGCAACTTATCTGTAAGACAGCAGGTGAAGCTTTCTGGTAAACTGAACCAACAATGCAGCTTTACCCTGCCCCCAGTCGAGTCCTTTATGTTGCCCAGGTATTCCTGTGAAGTAACAAACTCGTGGTGCTCCTTGGTGCTGTCGGCTGCCAGGTCCCCCCGCACCGCACAGCTGTCCTGTCCCCTGCTGTTTTGTTCTGCGTTACTCCCAGAACTTCATTACCATCTCTCCTCACTAGATGTACTTCACCAGCTTTTGTCTTCCTCACTAGCTCACCATTCCTTCTTTCCCCCCTCTCTCCCCACTTCCCAGCCTAACTGCCCTGTCACTTTCTCAATCATCTGATTGCCGTGGCAACAGTTGTCAAGACTGCCAAAAACTGTCTCACCCCTAACTAGTTACAATTTTACTTATTCCCCTCCCCCCCATGTTCCCCAGGCAAGTAGCCTTATGAAAAATATTAAAACCAAAACAGAAACATTAAACAAACAAAATAAAAAAATTCCTTCAGTAGCACCTTAAAGACCAACTAAGTTTTTATTTTGGTATGAGCTTTCGTGTGCATGCACACTTCTTCAGATACAGTGAAATGGAAGTTTCCAGGCACTTATGTAGAGAAGGGGTGGGGAGGGGTGGGGATGGGGAGGGGGGATCACTCAGAAGGGTGGTGGAAATGGGTGATTGACTGACTGATAGCTGTTGATGACCGCAAACGACTGCAAATGGTTTTGCATGAAAAAGCAAGGGTTGAGATGGCTGAAGATCGCTTATCATGTATAATGAGATAAGAACCCGATATCTCTGTTCAAACCAGGTCCCTCCATGGTTTTGAGCTTGGTGATAAGTTGCAATTCAGCAACTTCTCTTTCCAGTCTATTTCTGAAATTCTTTTGTAGTAAGACAGCTACTTTGAGATCTTGTATAGAATGTCCTGGGAGATTGAAGTGTTCTCCTACTGGTTTTTCTGTCTTCTGGTTCCTGATGATATGTTTGATGATTAAACAAACATATCATGAGAAAACCATATCAATCTGCTGCAAACACTGAATTGTGAGACAGCCAGATTTGCAAATGGCATCTAGTTATTCTGGATTATATCATCAGGCTGAGAAAGGATCTCTCCAAACTAGGTTATGAGGCTCTGGACAACCACAGATATAATTAACGTACGGACTATAATGCCACAGAATGTTATGATAGCCATTAGATATACGGAAGGCAAATTCAGGGAAGGTCAGTTGATCAATAACTATTAATCACAACAGCTAAAAATGGAATCTACAGATTCAGTGGTATTATAAATTTGATTACGAGATCTTGGGTTGAATCAATGGGGATGGCTTCCCAGAGGGGTCTGGTTGGCTGCTGTTAGAGGCAAAAATGGCAGCATCAATTGATCTTTGGTTAAAAGTCCAAACTCCGTCCAAATTCCCAGACAATAAATTATATATTTCATTGTTGTAGCATTATATTACCCGAAATGAACAAGAAATAGTAGCTGGAAGGTGGGAATACTCTAACTTTAAATGCTTTTTTTTTGCATTCATTTGGCTTGAACATTTTATCTTTAGTACTGGGATGTTCCTTTACAATTGGTATCTTCTAGTTATAGGCCAGGATCCAAAGAACTGTGCAATCCATTCTGTGTGAGAAAGGAACATTCACAGCACAATTTCATGCATGTTTACCCAGAAATGTCTCATTCGGTTTAACTGGGCTTACTCTTAAGTGCATGTGCAAAAGATTACATTCTATTAATCTCAATCAACAGCTGGAAATCTGCTGTTCTAAATCAAAAAGCTTAAAAGCTAACGAAAGCCCCTTATGTCGCCACAACAATTATTACGATCCTGCCTGTAACATATGCAGTGGTTTTCAATTACTGCAATTAATCTGTTTGGGAATAGGAAAAAAGATTCAACCATTCATCAAGGCTAGGTGCTGGACCAGGTAAAATATAAAATGATCATGAAGTGGAAGGAGTATTATTCATATCACACAACTTGGGTTCAACACCTTCAGAAGAGAGGCAAGAGAAATCATTTGCATTATCATGATAGGCATATAAGCAAAAAAAAAAAAAAATTCCCCAAAGTTACCTTGAAATTCTTTTTTTCCATTCTTGCCTCATTATACATGCCGGCATAGGGAAAACAGACTACAGTTTATCTGCCTCAGAGTTTCGCAGATGTGCCATTTATCTTCTTTAATATGCCTAACAGCAACAGACTTCTGGAGTCTGTCTGTATTCAAAAGTATCTTCTCTCAAGCACTGATTAGCTTGGCAGAACATATAGCAGGTGACCAGATGACTTAAGGGCATGAAGGCAGATTTACTGGCAACCATGTCCGCTTTGCACTTACGACAAGTAACGTTCTGGCAGTTAGCAAAAAGTAGTTGGATGGGATTCAGGCACCAACTGTTGCCTGATTGGCTAAGAAGCACAAAAAGGATTTATTTGAATAGCACATTATGGCAAGCCCAATTTACTTCAGTCCAAAAAAGAAAGAAAAAAGGAAAGACCCCTGAATTGGGAAAGAACTAGCCTGCCATGGAAGCTGCAGGCACAGCTCTTGACTTGAGGTCACAAATACTCAACCAAGATTATGTATTCTACTTCTGCACCACAATGATTTGTTACCTATGCCAATATTGGAGAATTATTGCTTTCTTTGAACAGTATTATGACAAGTCATTCAGTCTGATGCAATGCAACAAGTGCAGCAGAGGCCCTCCACTGCAATATTTTTAAGAAGCCAGTTTTGTGCTCCTATCTCGTGATCACTCCAAACTTCAAAAGTGTGGCTTAGAAAAGTCATGTCGGACGAATTCCTGGGTAGATTGGCACCTCAAGGGACACATTCCCATGACCCGCATGGGACTGGTCTGTAGTTTGGCTGGGTGTGGATGGTGAGCCTCAAATGTAAGGTTGGCAGAGAGGTTGGAGTAAGACTCTTGACCGACACAATAAGAAATCACACAATGCAAGAAGTCTTTCATTGATCCAGGAGCAGCTTCAATACAAGGCTGCTGGGCAGGATGAAGAGGATAAAGCACATCCCCCAACTGCCCACCTACAATAAAATGCCTAGAGAAATGGCCACTTTTCTCTAACAGAACAGCATGGCTGTAATAAGCTTTCCCCTTGTCCACCTCTCCATGACGCTTCTAAACTTGCACCAGTATCCTGGTGTGCTATTTAGATATGCAGGCAAATCTCTGCAGTTGACCTTAAGATCATAAGCAGGCGGCCTGCTGGATCAGACCAAAGGCCCATCTAGCCCAGCATCCTGTTCCCTGCAGTGGAAAACCAGGAAGACCGCAAGCAAGACCTGAGTGCAACAAATCTCCTGCTGTCCCATCTCCTAAGTGACTGGTATTCAGAGGCAAGCTGCCTCTGTTTCAGGAGGTGACAAACTCATCTTGACTAGTACCAATTAATTGATAACCTTTATCCTCCATGAATTTGACCAATCTGATTTTAAAGCCATCTAGTGGCAGCCATTCCCTGTGGAAGCAAATTATGGAATTTGCTTATGTGAGTTTATGTGAGGTATTTGCTTTGTTGTGTTTGTCCTAAATCTCCCACTATTGAGATTCATTGGGTGACTCTACCTATTAGAATTATGAGAGGGAGAAATAGTTCTCTCTACCCACTTTTATTTACCTCCATCATCTCCCCTGGTCTTATTTTCCTACACTAAACAAAGCCCTCAAAATTGCAACCTTTCCTCCTAGTGGGAGTTGCTTTTGCTCCTAATCATTTTGGTTGCCTTTTTCCCCTGCATTTTTCCCAGCTCTGCTGTTTTTTGTTTGGTTTTGGTTTTGGAGACACAGCAACCAGAATCATACACAGCATGGTCACACCATGAATTTGCAGAAAGCCATCAAACTCTCCTTAAATTTTAATGCTTAAGGTATAAGGTTTCCCATGCATGCGTGGGTGTCTAGCTTCTGGAGAAGGGCCATAGCTCAGTGGTCGAGCATCTGTTTGCATGGAGAGAGCTCCACATCAAATCTTTGGCATCTCTAGTTAAGGATGGGCTTGTCTCCTATATGGAAGTGTAGAGAGCTGCTGCCAGCCAGTGTGGACAACAGTGAGGTAGATGGATTGATGGTCTGACTCAATATAAAGCAGATTCCAATGCTCCTAATTGTGACCTCTCTCTCTCTCTCTCTCTCTCTCTCTCTCTCTACACACACACACACACACACACACACACACACACACACACACACACAACCTATTGCCTGCAGGGGAGGAAATCATAACAGAATAAATCAGCTGTAAAATGGTATTAAAATGAGAAGAGACAGCCTTTGCTACTCTTCTCAAGTGATCACATTCCATTTGCTTCAAAAGGGTGGAATTTTAGCCTCGTGCCATTTTTCAGAGCAGGCATTTTCACACTCCAGGAATGGTAAAGGGAAGTCAGCATGCAAGCCTTGTACATTTAATCGCATCACGTGAGACATGTTCAGCACGAGTCTGTGCTATAGAAGTGTTTTAGAATAAGAACAGCCCTGCTGGATCAGGCCAGTGGCTCATCTAGTCCGGCATCCTTTTCTCACGGTGGCCAAGCAGATGCCTATGGGAAGCCTGAAAGCGGATGATATGCAGTTCTATAAACGTATACTGTTTTCCTTCCAAAGTAACTACAGATGTAGGTGGAATTTTGAAGGACGTACAATAAGTGATATTACTAAGCTTTCATAAGCTGGGTCTGCATCTGAGGCATTGGACTAAGTTAGGGGCAATATAGGACATTCTCCCAAATTCCTGCTCATCCCCATAGTGACACTATCTGCCAAACAGCCAAGTGAATGGAAGATAAAATCTGTATCTAATGAGATGTGACAGGCAGCCTTGGTGGAGCTAACCAGCAGAGGCCTGGATTTCAAGACGTACATTAAATGGAGCGCTCCTTGCCAGCGAGGCTGTTAAATTTGCCATAAGAAAGTACAGCTCTTCAGCAAGAGGAGGAGGAGACTCTGCAAGCAAGAGAGGAGGGTGGAACACTTCCAGAGTCAGATTATTTACGGCGGGAAGAGAAAGAACCGTTTTCCGTGCAGGAAAACTGATGTAAACAGCAAAGCTGTTAAAGAATTAATGGATAGACAGAGTTGGAGAGAAAGAAAAGACAAATACTGGCGATCGTTGCAACATTTAAAAACTGCTGCAGTTAGAGAAAAGCGGGATCCAAATTTTGTAACAATATGACAAATCCTTATCCTGCGCCCTCAGAGAGATCTCCATAGACTCCTACTCCTCACTGGGCATGCTACTACTGTGCCAGGACAATGGGGTGTGCCCACTCGGATCAGCGTAAGGTGTTTGGCTATTCAGCTGCCCTCCCTTATCCAGGCGCAGCCTACTCCCTGGAGACAAGTGCAACTCAGTTCCAGGGTGTCAGTAAAACCCTGCCATTTTGTTCCATTTAATGAAAGGAAGTTATATAGAGCTTGGAAAAACCTGGCACTGCTGGTGGCAGATGGAGGAGGGTCCCTCAGAGCAGCGTTTCTCAACCACTGTTCCGTGGCACACTAGTGTGCCGCGAGACGCTGGCTGGTGTGCCGCGACGTGCGGCGACGAGAAGGGCGATTTGCATTGTCACGTGCCTGGGGGCCGCCAATAAACATCACTAGCCCGCCGGAAAGGAAGCCGGCCGGGTTAGCGCTGTCTATTGGCGGCCACCAGGCACGTGACAATGCAAATCGCCCTTCTCGTCGCTGCACATCGCGGCAAAATTTAGACAAACTTAAAGAAGCTGGCTGGATGAGATCAACCTGAAACTTGCTGAGCAAAGGATTGTGCTGGCAGAGAAATCAGCGGCTTGTGAAGCCTTATTACAGGAGATTGCAACCAACACAGCAATTGGCAAGTGTTTCTTACAGTCATAATTATATAGTTAATATAGGGCGGCACAGAGTTAATTTTTTTAACTTTTAAATGGTGGTGTGCCTCGTGATTTTTTTCATGGAACAAGTGTGCCTTGGCCCAAAAAAGGTTGAGAAACACTGCCTCAGAGGTCCTCCTCCTATATGGTCTCACCACTTCATCAGCACTGAGGCTCTGCTCATTTTCTCACCCTCTCTCTCCCTTTGGCTAAAAACACAGCTCTCTGGAGGGAGATGGGAAGTTGCTAGGCCTTCACCTGGCTCCTACCACTGCTTGTTTGCTCAGAAAGGCCAGGTGAACAGACAGTGTCAAGAAGGGCAAAAGGGGCTGGAGGGCTCCAGGAACACAGCGTGGGTGGGATCTTGGCAAGGGCCCAGCCATGCTGACCCCTGGCACCTGCCCAGAAATCTGCATGTACAGAGCCTGTATACTTCTCAACACTGCTATTTTTCTAGAAAAAGAGGTGCCAGAACTCACCCTTGTTCTCTTAGAACAGGCATCCCCAAACTGCGGCCCTCCAGATGTTTTGGCCTACAACTCCCATGATCCCTAGCTAACAGGACCAGTGGTTGGGGAAGATGGGAATTGTAGTCCAAAACAGCTGGAGGGCCGAAGTTTGGGGATGCCTGTCTTAGAATGACAATGGTGCCCACATGAGAGGTACCAGAACCCACCTGAGTTCCAGTGCGTTCTGGCTGAAAAAAGACCTGCTTCTTGATAATGCTGGACACTAGACTGGAGAAAAACAGGAGAATAGTATAGGGATGTGAATAGATGCTAGGAGATGATATATTTATTAGATATTATCCTTCCTTCCTCATGTTTGTAAGTTCAACAGAGTGCATCCCCTTGCAGCTTAAAAGGAAGTTTGGATAGGCTAGTTTTAACCTTTTCATTTAAGTAATCCAGGATGCTTTAAGGCAGACTGAATTCTCCTGTTATTTCCCCCTTTTCTCCCCCTTAAAACAACAATCACACAGACTTGTAAAAGGTAAAAATAACATTTGCTCACTCAGAATTCTTGTTGAAGAGTAACAGATACAGCAGATTTGTTCAGGCAGGCAAACTAGACATGCTTTAGTCCAGTTTGGAATGGTGTCCGAGCATTGCAGCTGAGACACAGCAAATGTTCTCACATTGCTGCCTTGATGGAAAGTGACGAAAGAGAGGATATGCCCAGGTAGAGAGAGAGAGAGAGAGTCTACGCCCTCCCACTGTCCGGGCGTAGTGGGAGTGTCTCTCACAGAGTCCTCTCTAGCAAACTTACAGGAAAACTCTGTGAGCTTCAGCACCTATCATGTGCCTATGTGGCAAAACATGAATTGTTGGTTTGACTGCCCTTTAAATATCCCACAAGGAGGGCTGTTGCTGATTCCCAGAGACAACTGGCACACCATTTTTCCTTATCTTAAATCCTTAGGGGTCATGTTGTAAAATATACTTCTAAATCTGTGTGCCCCAAAATCTATTCTAACTCCAACCCTTTGGAGCAAGAGAAGGGGGGGAGTTCAGTTGAACAAGTTTAAATTCTTGTGGTGATGGGGCAAGTTAGCTGGATACTACTTTAAGTGTCCTTGTTGTATCTAATTGTTGTGGTATAGGCAGGTCAATGGTCCCATTTCAATCCGGTACTGGACACCAGTATTCAGAATAACCCTGCTTGTGTAGAAAAAAGGGATATGCAATGCAAATTAAATTTAAATGCAATGTATATGTGGACATAATGGTGTGCATAAATGAACACTTCTGATCACCTACCTTCCAAAAAGTGATGAAAAAGATACAGCATGCTATCTTTCCTATTAAATCATATGCAAATTGATACAATTAAAAATGACCATTTAAAACAGCCTCAGTAAAAAGGGGAATCAGATGGTTAGCACTGCAATAGAGACACAGCAGCACTGGTTTTGTTCAAGCTGATATAGTTAGGTAAAATATATATATCCAAAATTAGTTTTTGAAAAAAATAAATCAAGCCCAAGGCCAATAGAAACACTTCCATAAAATATTAACTTTCCAGGGGGAAATGAAAAAATAAATCTGCTGTGTTGGCAATCAATATATTGCAGCACTGTGCCAGAAAAGCAGTAAATTAGAAGAAATCAAAAGAAAAATTAAACTAAGTACTTGTTTGGCCTGACTTTCACAAGAAGAAATGAAACCCAAGAAAAACAGAATGTTAGCGATCTCTTTCCAGTTTTAACAACCCTGAACAAACTTAATCATCGAGGCAGTGAGACTCATTTTTCAGCAGAGATACGATTTATGCTTTGATTTTGTCCTTTCTTTGATATATTACTGCAATGTAATAATAAATATGGAAGATAAAGAAAACAGATACATTAGAGGCCATCTTGCTCTCTTTTCTAAAGCAAGTGGGATGAGGAGAAGCATGATGGAATAGCTCTGCAACAATGAAAGATATGGACAGACTCAACACTAAAACATCCCTGGCTAAAATATTAAACCAGGCTAATTCTAACCAATTCACTCACTAAGCTGAACCATGATTCACAGTGCAATCCCAGTTGTGTCTATTCAGAAGTCCCATTGTGTTCAATAGGTATAGGATTGCATCCTTAATTGAGGAGCTATAATATAAACTCTCAACATTACTACTACATATTATTACGATTTTCCATAAAGCAGCACTAACATACATCATGAAATGGAAGCTGAACAAGAAGGTCTCTGCTCCAGAAAGCTTACTATCTAAATATGGAGAGCAGCAGGACAAAAGAAAATTAGGAAGGAACTAGGAAAGGCTAACAAAACAACTGAGAGGTTGGAGGCACAGCAGAAGAGTCAATTTTATGTTGAACATTAATGTTTTAGAAGCTGGAGTAGATAATTGATCAACCCCAGCTGAGTTTGCCGAATGTTAGTGCTGAATTATATTGATGTTCCTCAAATCCCACGACACCCAGTAGCCAATGTGATTCTGCATTTAATATTCACAACTAGATAACTGTTATTCTATCACTGATGTTAAATATCTCCTATTTGAGAATCAAAACCCATACAGTGAAGGTTCGTACCAAGGGGACGATCTATGTCAGCATTTCTGAATTAAGGGAGGGTTTACAACCCATTTGCACGGTCGTGTTGATGGCACTGTTTAAAACCGAAATTGTAGTTGCAAGTGATATACAACAAACATAGTTTACTCTCAGAAAACTGTTTTCCTTCTGGCAGTGAACTTTAAAAATTGTTTCGGGGATGTATGCATCTTCTCCTTTTAGGAAACATGCTGCACAACAGCTATAGGTTTGGGCTTATGTTGTGTGGCATTTCCACCCCAAGGTCTTTGGCTTCCTAGGAATACATTTTCCCTCAATCCTCTCTAAAACTTTTCAAAATAGGATTCCTACTTTACATCTTTAAAGCCATTGCCATCCTGCAATTTCTCTCTTTCCTTTGAGCATTCGACATAAATCATTTTCACAAGTGACAAGTCTGGAGATTTATGAGAAAGAGATAAATAATACTTTAGCGAAATGCTGTTTGAAACAATGCTTATCCAAGCTGAGATCTCTTCAAATTCAGATCATTTTCTTTTCTGAAGCACATACACCCAGGATGCTAGAACTTGGTTAATATTCTTGGCAAATTACATCATTTAGACTGCAATCCTCTACATTCTTACCTGGGACTAAGTCCCATTGAACTTTTAGTTTTACTTTCTGTTTAATAAATTCTACCATATTTTCCCTAAACCCAAAAGTAGCTTACAAACATCAGTAAATAGAATATACTACCATTATAACCCTACTTTTCATCATAATGCATGTAGGCTAAGATAAAATTGGAATACAGTATACCGGCTCAAGAAAGCAGAACAAAATAATAAAAGCTTCCCAAAAAGAGGCTTTCTTGAAGTGTCATCCTCATGTTTAGGCAGAACTCTTTAAGCGTGTATCCAACAGAGGTGGAGGCATCACTGAGAAGACCCTGTTACACCTGTCCCCACCAGCAATTTAAATTTCTTAAGCAGGAGGTTGGTGTTCCTCTTGGTCTTTAAAAAATGGGTGGACTGCATTCTGATGATACAGAGAACACTTAAGTATTTGCTCCCCCCCCCCCTTCATAAAGTGAACTGTAAAACAATATGGGTTCAAACTGCGCTGCTCTGTACAAGGAGGTGTTTATTGCTGTTTTCACAATAGGTTGTCCTTTGTAAGGTAAATGCCCTTTCTGAAAGAATATGATTGCATTAACTTGAACTCTATTAACGGAGCGGATAATACACAATATAAAATTGTAATTAATGTCCTATTTCCTCTGGGCTGCTGTAGAAAATTATTCTGACCAGGTCTCGGGTGGGGAGGGAAGCATTATTAGGGGAGGGATACAAAAAGCAGGAACAGAAATAAAAAGGTCAAGTGGAGGCATCTCATGAATCAGTCATGGAGTATGCATCTTGCTTTGCTTACAAATTATAGGCAAAAATATCCTCACCAATAATGATTCAAGTCAAGTATCCCCAGTTCAACACAAAGGGTTGCATCCAGCTATTATACTCAGAATAGACACAATGAAATTAAGGGACCTAAGTCAGGGCACATTCACACTATACATTTAAACGAGGGCTTCCATACATCCGGATTTCCCCAGACATTACCAGGATTTCAAAGGTGGAATTGACATCCAGCGGGAATTACTGAAATGTGGCACTTTGTCCTGGATCTTAGGCAAGTCAACACATGTATTTTTTAAGTCTTTGTTAAAAAAAAAAGCTCAACAACTTTTGGGGTGTCCTGGTTTAAAATATGACAACCCTGGGAGCTGTGGGGGGTCCCTATTGCCTTCACAAAACCACAATTCCCAGAGTTCCCTGTGATGAGGAGTTGATTGTTAAACCACTCTGTGGGGGAAACAGGGCTCATCTAACAACTTTCAGCACCCTTAACAATGACAGCTCCCAGAATTCTTTGGGGGAAGCCATGGCTGTTTAAAGTGCTATCACTGTGCTTTAAAAATGTATGGTGTGGCTGTTGTCTTAGCCATGTCCATTGATTTAAATGGGTCTCTTCTGAGTATGACAAGCACAGGATGCAACCCTAGAATGCAGTGTAACCATGTGGCTCTTTGATCTTCTGATCATACTCACATGGGCTCCTTGTGTGATTTAGAACCTTGGAAAAATCAGGATTCTAGATCGTCCAGAGAACCTCCCCAAGTAGAGGAGGTTTCAGAAGAATGCTACTCAGCTCATAAAGGGCTGTAAGGTCAGGAAATGTGGTACAGTATACTGGAAGACATAGGGATTGCCGCCACCGCCACCCCGCTCTCCTTCATGCGATTGCATTCATACAAAGAAAGTGAATGCCTGAATAGGCATCATATGGTGCAACAAATATAATGTTGGTCTCATTTGTGATTCTGAGTTCAATCCCAGAGAACCTGGAGAATCATTTGCAGTCAGAGCAGAAAATGCAGGGCTAGATGGGGAAACAGGCATTCAGACGTCACTTTATTCCAGGCATCCCCAAACTTCAGCCCTCCAGATGTTTTGGACTACAATTCCCATCTTCTCTGACCACTGGTCCTGTTAGCTAGGGATCATGGGAGTTGTAGGCCAAAACATCTGGAGGGCCGCAGTTTGGGGATGCCTGCTTTATTCCATCTTTCCAATGTTTCCTTTCCCCTTAATGTTCACATTTTATGTCAACTTTCACACAGTGTAAAAGTCAGTTCGAGAAATCTAGTGGAATCTAGTAGAAGTTTAGCGCTCATCTCTGTGTTAACTGTTTCCCCCCAAAAAAATCAATTTGCAAGCCCATTAACTCTGAAAATATCAGGAGTTTTACACTGTAATATCCCTGCAGTTTTCATGACCACGCACCTCCGCTCATGTGATTAAATTTGCGGTGGTATCCCAGCATACATTTAAAATTTAGCACGGCATGGTGGTATATTGCTAAAAAATGCCACAGCTCCATAACGCAACAGGTACTGCAGTATAAAAGAAATGCTAGAAATCAGGGCAGAAGCAAGTGTTAAAATCAGTATAATTAATGCAATAAACCTGACGTCTGAATGCAGCCATAGTCCAACATGGTATAGCATTCTTTATTTTCATGAATAATCAAACAATCACGGCAACGCCATTCACACTTGTTAAACACTGCTATTCACAGGAATCCTTTCCATATCTTCTTAAACTGTAATTGACATTCTGAACCAAAACTGTCTTATAACTGTTTGTAGTTCCCTGTGCCAAGCCAAACACAATAGATCTGTTTCACTAAAAGAACTGATAAATCTATATTGATTGTCATTCCTACTTGAGTTACGTAGCAGGGAATAATATAAAATCCTTGTGACACCTTCCCTCCCCCCTTTTTTTTCTTTTTGGTACGCTCAACATACAGGAAGTCTTTGTAAAACTTCCCTGCTTTTATCATCACCCAGCTCATCACACAAACCATCTGCATAAATAAAGATCTAAGCATCTGCTGTATGGCAAATGGTCTCAGGGGCAGATGTTTCTATCCTTGCACTCATGTCACTGAGCATGGATACATTATTTGAACAGATGCATGCAATATGAAAGTGTTGTGTCCCACAGTGAAATGCCTCCAACTGCTTCCTATCAACATACATAAATGCTATTTGCACCTGCATTTATGTTAATGATAGAAAGGCAGCAGGGGTTCCCACTGAGCGAGAGTTGATGCTATGAAATACATTCAGATGGTTAATTGAAGTTGAACGTCTGTCTCCAGAAGCCTGCATTAATACCAGTGCAAATATGGTTTTTAAAAAGGATTTTTTAGAAATGCATCCTGTAAGGGGGAGGTCTTATAGGGAACAGCCCCCCCCCCAATCAGGAGCAGCCCATCTCCCAGCAGTAATGAAAGCGAAGGGTCGGAAGGGGAAAGTCAGGAGACGGAGAGGGAGTGCCAGAGCTCTGGCAACATCCAAGAGCCGCTGCTCCTCATACAGGAAGAGAGGGAGGGGGAAAGAGAGGATGGGACTCGGGCGGGCTGGAGACCTTCCCCCCCCCCCCGGCACCGGAATTAAGGAGGAGGAGAAAGGGGAGGAGGTTCGCTGTCCCGCGAATCTTATGCTGGTCAAGGTCGCGAAAGGGGTCAGTGCCGGATTCTGAATCAGACTGATGAGACATGAAACCAGCAGCTCACTTCACTGTAAATAATGTGCACCAATAAAAGTTCCTGAAAGACAAGCATGTGGAGGGTCGTTACTCAAGAGTAGTCGCAAAAACCCTGACACATCCAATGAAAAATAAATTATTATATGTTGCAGTATCCAGCAATCAACATTTCCAAAATGGTTCCAAGTTTCCCAGTGTTGTTGTTGTTTTTGTTAAAAAAAAAAAGATAAAGTTGTGAAAACAAAATATATACCTTTGTGTCATTTTCATCCTGCTTTTCTTCCACGGAATTAGGGACACTGAACATGTTTTCCTAGTAGCCCTATTTATCTTTATATACAATCCTGAAGCTGCAATAGTAACCTCACTTACCTGGGTGTAAGCCTCATTCAGTAAGACTTACTACTGAGTAGACTTGGTTAAGATTTTGCTGGAGAGACAGTAACTGGCCTATGCTACCCAATGATGTTCAAGGGCCAGTGGGCTTTTGTTTCACATTTATAGATTATCACTACATGGATACAATACTAGAAGTGATTGATTTCCTACAGGCCATTGTAGTGGCATTTGTGATGTTTCTATAACCATTGATCAAACGTAATGCACAGGCTGTATAAAAAAAAATTAACTGACTGCTTGGACATATACTGAGCCAGGTTTGACAAATCATTAATGCCTACAGCTTACATATATAGATTGCACAAAGAAAATGAATATGGATGACGGAAAAGGTATTAATGCAAGAAATTGTCACACAGAAACAACATGAGAGGTGATCAGCATGCCATGCCTTTGATCTTCCTGCTCCCCAACAACAAAACCAAGTGCTGAGTATTTAATGTTAAGCAGCAGCATTTTACTGAAAATTCTAAGACATTTCGAAGACTCACTCCAATTTTCTTTCAGTTAAGCCTTGCAACGTCTGTCCTCCAACATCCCAGCTGAAGAGTATATAGTTTTATTCCTGAGATCCCTTTCAACAATCAATCTTAACCCATCTCTGTAAAATCATGTTTTGGTATTGCATGGTGGCATATTTCTCTCCATCCATCCTCCTTTCAATACAGGAATGTTAATGACCCTGCTCACTTGTCAATGCATGGCTGAAAGAAAGAGTAAACCCTATTGAAATCAGAGGGTAACTGGGGTGAGAATTTGTAATAGGGTGCTAGACACAAAATCATTCCTACTTGGATTCTTGAGAGCAGAACTGAGAGAGGCACGGCCCATCTCAAACAGCTCCCCCCATGTCATACTTCCTTGTACCTGATAAACTCATGACAAGCATACTGTTACATTTGGGAAGGGTCAGCATTTGAGCAAACTCATAAATTCATGAATTTAGCAAGGGCTGGAAATAATACCAACTAACTTCCTTATAACGGCTTGATTTGTTTGATAATGGGAGCCATCAGCCAAGCAGAAGACAATGCTGGCATGGACGGGGAGGCTGCCAGCATAACAGAGGGAATGATGTCACTGCAGGGGGAAAAGTGTCCTTTTGAACTGAGGTTTTGAACAAGGGTTTTTAGGAAGGAGAAAAGAGGGGTGATAACTCCATGCATGCTGGATAGGAGAGGCTGCACTGAGAGAACGGGGTGGGGGCAAGGGGCGGGTATGACTGGCTGCTGCTTTGGACCCAAGCTTTCTGAAGCTATGAGAAAAGTGAGAGACACTATTGGGGTGTAATGTTCTGCATTCGCTCCATCAAAACTCAGGTTGTAAATATGTGTAAAATAAACCATATGTCTTAAGGACACTAGCCATATATCTTAAAGAGCCATGATGTGCTCCTTACCAGAGCTATGACAAGTGCTGACAACAGCTGGACAGATCACCGATTAATACGTTCCACGATGCAAGATTACAGTGGTACCTTGGTCTACGAACAGTCCTGTTAACGAACTAATCAGGGAACAAACTCTGCAAAACTGGAAGTAGATGATCTGGTTAGCAAACTTTGACTCAGAAGATGAATGGAAGCCGAACGGTGGAAGGGCACAGGCGGTGGGAGGCCTCAGTAGGGAAAGCGCACCTTGGTTTAAGAATGCTTTCAGTTTAAGAACGGACTTCCAGACTACCTCAACAAGGGCTTCAAGGAAGGAATCCAAGGCGCAAAATGAACACTCAAGCCCTTCAAGATCCTATTAAGCGGGATTGCTTCCAAACGACTCTTATGGACCATCCGCTTTTGGAGTTCCCTGATAACATTAAGGAACACTGAACCAAGCTAAAAACATCCATTATTGCAACCTGTGAACAAACTATTGGATATCAAACCAAGAAACACCAGGACTTGTTTGATGAGAATGATAGTGAGATTGAACACATTATTGACAAGAAAAGGAAGGCCTTTCAGATTTGGCAAAGAGACAGAAACTACGTCACAAAAAACCAAAACAAAACACTATGCCAACGCTATGACTGAGGTCCAAAGAAGAACCAGAGAACTAAAGAACACCTGGTAGCCAGACTGCAACTCCCATTAACCCCAGTCAGTATGGTCAATGGGAGTTGGGAGTCCAGCCACATCAAGGGGGTGCACAAGTACCTCACCACTACATTAAATAAAATCCCTGATAAATTCATGACAAGCACACAATCAGTTGACACAGAAGCTTAAAAGACTGAGCTTGGTGCAGTCTTTTAATAGTAATAACTGTTGTGTTATTACTACTTGCATTGTTTTTAAAGGAAAGTTTACTAACCAAAAATTATCATGCTCATACCCTACTTTTTTCTTCCATGAGCTCAGAGTGTCTGACAGTGATTGCCCATCCAGGCGGCTTATGGGGCTTCAATTCAGCAGTAAAACTTCAGCATGTGCCTTCTTTCCTCTAGGTTCAACGCAGCTTTCCTCTCTCCAATTTTAATTATTCACAGTGTTTTTATATGGCTTGGATGGTGCTCTCTGTGTATTAATTTGGCAAATGGGTGAAGGCTGTAAATAAAGATGTGGCATACAGAAAAATGCTGCACTTAGGATTGCTGGGTCCAGAGGTAATTAATTCTACAAAATGTTGCCTATGTCTGGATTTTAAGAGTTTGGACCCATTTTCCCCCCTAAAGTGTATTTATTTTCCTGCATCTAAAACCTAGGGTGGCATTAGAGATGGCTAAGCCCTGTGCAAGATGAAACTTTCTTCTCATCAAAAGCAGCCACTGTCTGTAGGTAAAAGAAATAAGGGATTATTGTTCCCAGACTGTAAAGAGCAGGGATCTCATTAGTAAGACCACCAGAGAAGCACATAGAAAAACAAGCTAACCCACCCACCCCAGTACAGGAAGAATTGTTCGTCACTGAGTTTGAGAGGAGATTCCAGGTGAGAAGGTGACCAAAGGTTGCAGGCCTGCTTATGGCCCTCTAACACAAGAGCTCATTTGGGAAGCTGCCCTATACCAATACATTTGAATGTCTTGTAGATAGGAATAATTAAATATATTTAATTCTCCCCTGGCCAGAATTTGAATGAAAGTTGAAGCATATAACTCAACCATAGCAGATGCATATACTTAATGGGGGTTTTTTTTAATCACAAAGGGGTTATTCTCATGAACAGACCCACCCGACCCCATTTGTCAGAGTTTGTTCCCATGTGCCACCAAGATGTACAACAGTTCATCATTTTTAATGCAGCTGGCCTCCCAATTCAAATTTCACCCCAGCCATAAACTGACATAATGGCTTAGGTAAGCTATTATCTCGCAACTTTTTACTGCCATCTGTTTTACAGGAACAGCATTCTACAGAGCTTGTCATAGGTGCTTTAAGACAGAGGCTCAATTGGCAAACAGGTTGACTTGAATATCTCAAACAAGTTGTCGGCAACAGGTTTTGCCCAGAAAGGGCAAATCAGGATTAAATTGGGAGGCGGCAGGGCGGCAAGGAGCAAGCTGGCATTTTGATGCTGGCATTGTGTGGATGCTGCAATGCGTGAGGAACACTGATCCCACAAGAAACACCTTTCTAAAAGAATTATTTCAGTGCTATTGCGGTATTACTAAGGCAATCTGTATGTTGCACCTTATGCACCCAATCAGTACTACATAAAACAGAAGCTACATCAAGTCTAATGAACAGCCGACACCTTTAAAAGATTTGTGTGTGTGTGTGTGATACCCCAGGAACTTCAGTCTGAAGATCCACGCCTATTGCTCTGCCTTCCCCAACCAGGTGCCCTCGAGATAGTTTGGACTACAGCTTCCAACCAACATGGCCAATGATCAGGGATGTTGGGAGTTACACTCCAAAACATCTGGAGGCCACCTAGTTTTGAAAGGATGCTCCAGATGAACAGGGATATGGAAATACAAATCAGAGGCGCTGATGGTAACTTTTTATACTGTTTTTGTAACCTACGCAGATCTGGAAAAGAAAGCCCAACTCCATTCAATTCCACTAACAGTTCTGCAATCTAGGGAGCCCCTTACTTTGAATTCTAGAACTAGGAAGTGGTGAGGTTGTTGGTTCCCCCTTCTCCTCCTGAAATGTGGTGTTAAGGTAAAGAAGCCGTATATCGCATTGTGTGTTCTTCCCACGCACACCTGTGGAGTGAGGCAGGTGAAACATACGACATGATGAAATCACATTATGCATTTCCTTAATTACACATTTATTACATGTTAGAGAGCAAGGAGGGGAGTTCAACAAAAGGCTGCAGTTTTTAGCAGCATTTCCCACGATTGCTATAATATCTACCGCTATTCTTAGATGGTTTGCCAGATATGTCGGCAAAAGTGAGGCCATCAAGAATGTGCCTTTTGAACCATAGCCTCTTTTCTAAATGTGTTTAGCAAAAGTTCATCTTTAATGTGAAACTGAAAGCCATTTATCTAGGACTGAGCAAATTTTAAACCCACACGGAGGACCGGTCGAATATTTGATTCTTAAACCTGACTTGAAAAGACTAATTTCCTTACCATATTATTGTTTTTAAAGGGATTTCTTCTGGGATTGTAAAGCAAAGGACGGCACAGTTAAACTATCTTACACAGGAAAGAGATTTTCTTTTCCTTAAAAGCAGGAGGTTCGCCCACATGATCACCTGGGACAAAGTTGGCCAGTGCAAACAGACTAGAAGGTTATAGGAGCCTGGGAATGTTTAACCTCAAGAAAATAATTACAGCTCAGCAAGATCAGAAGGAATTACACAGGAAATGTGAACAGTAACCCTTTAGTGTCCCCCAAACATCCCTTAGCACTGAACCATTTTACCAAAGTACAGAGCTAACCAGCCAACTGGAGAGAAGGCTATATTAATCCTAAATAAAATAAACAATGAATTATAAACACACAAATAATATGATGAACTTTTGTTTTCAGAGCAGCATTTTTTCACATTACTCAGGGCACTGTCTTAGGCTTTATACTTAAGAGTGCAAAATAAATGTCTCATTTCAAATGGCATTGAGGTCAGCTGCATTTGTGCAGCTTTTAAAAAAAAATTATCATCATCAAAATGTCTCTTAGCAAAGTAGTGGTTTTATTGCTAGAGTTCATTTTCTTGTTTGTGCTTGGACGTCTGGCCCTCAGGATTAAATTACCCCCACAAGGGGGAGGAAAGAAAAAGGGCAAGTGGTATGAAAAAAATGGAATAAACTAACATCTTGATCCTATGCAGAGTTTGAGGTATGTATATGCCAACTAAAATCAGTACTCTGTAGAAGAATCAGTCTTAAGTGTGTTCTGTGTGCCAGCAACAAACAGTCAAACCTCTTGCTCCTGTTCAGCTGGCAAGGCCAGCTCACCCATGAGGCTTCGTCCTTAAGATCCTGCCTCCAGCAGGAATGCATTCCCCACTGCTGCCACAGTGATGGCAGCAACAGCTGCAGCACACTCCTTGGAGCGCAGATCTGCCACCTCTTCTGTAAATCCCCCCCCCAACCCAATGCCACCAATGCAGCAACTTCTTGGTGAATAGGAGGTGCTGCTGATCTCCTCACTTCCCTGGGGAGGAAATGCCTGGGGCTGACCTCTGGGGCCTTCCCCCACCCCGAGCAATGGCCATCGATTCCTGGTGTAGATCTGCACTCACTCTTCCCGGGAGGGGGGTTGATATTTTGTGGTTCACCTTAGGTGCCAAAATGCCTTGGGCTGACTCTGTCAACTAGTGGAACTTTCTGCTGTAGATGAAAAGCATTTTCTTATTGTCAGGGGGGCTCCCTACAGGGAGCCTCCCCCCCTCATCTGACCAGCACTTTGCCCAGCGACAGCACGAGCTGTCAGGAGGAGGGAATGAGGAATGGAGCGGAATGGAGAGAGGGATCAGTGAGGTGTCTGAGCCCTGGCAACGCTATGGGGAACAGAGTGTGCAGGAGGGGCTCAGAGACATGTCAGAGCCCTGGCACTGCTCTGGTTGAGGGTCAGCGGATGAGGGGTTCAGTGAGACGTCGGAGCCCAGGCGCCACCCCAGCCAGCAAGAGGGGAGCCTTCTCCTTCCGGCGCCCGAATTGAGGGACGCGCCCACACGTAGGGCGAAGGGGCGGCGTTTTGGGGCGCCCAGGCTTTTATGCTGGCCGAAAAGCAGGCGGCAGCCATTGCCGGGTTCTGAATTGGAATAGGCAGTCATGTTTTCTGTTATCTCTGCACTGTAAATAGTATGCACAATAAAACTTTAAAAGACAGTGCGGAGTGGAGCATTTTTACTCGAGAGTAGCTGCAACAATCCCCTGACACTTATTCAAAGAGGGGAGCATGTAAACCCCCCTCTGCTCAAATCACAATTTGGATTCAAATTGAGTGTGTTACTGAAGGCTTGAAAAGCATATCACTTTTTTTGAGAGTTTAAAATAGTCTTGCAATACCACTTGGAAATCATTGGGGGGGGAAGGGGGTAGAAGATGACTGTGGGTGCCTCCAGATACTGTAGTCAGTATTTCATGAGAGTGATTCAAACATGAATCAGAACTTTAAGTTCACATCATTAAAGAGTTTTGTCATCCCAGCACAACAGATCTGCTTTTAAAATAACTAATTTATTTTTTGCAGGTCAGAAAGTGTGGAGTCCAGGAATGTAGTTCTTTATCATTAAGTAGACTTGCACAGGGCAGCCCTTCAGCGGGAAGACTCCTTAAAAGAAAGAACTGTCCTCTGTAAAGTAGGATACATGGCACTCTAGGCCAAACACAGATTACACAGGACATTTCTGAGTCAGCTTCCTGTCCAGGAGTCGAGGCATTGTTCTGTAAATATGTTGTAAAATTAATAATAATAATAATATAATTTATTATTTCTTCCCTGCCCAAGTGGCTGGGTTTCCACAGCCACTCTGGGCGGCTTCCAACAGAGATTAAAATATCACACATTAAAAACTTCCCTAAACAGGGCTGCCTTCAGATGTTTTCTAAACGTCAGGTAGTTGTTTATCTCTTTGATATCTGATGGGAGGGCATTCCACAGGGCGGGCACCACTACCGAGAAGGCCCTCTGCCTGGTTCCCTGTAGCTTTGCTTCTTGCAGTGAGGGAACTGCCAGAAGGCCCTCGGCGCTGGACCTCAGTGTCCAGGCAGAATGATGGGGAAGGAGATGCTCCTTCAGGTATACTGGACTGAGGCCATTTAGGGCTTTAAAGGTCAGCACCAACACTTTGAATTGTGCTCCGAAACATACTGGGAGCCACTGTAGGTCTTTCAGGACCGGTGTTATATGGTCTCGGTGGCCGCTCCCAGTCACCAGTTTAGCTGCCGCATTTGGATTAGTTGTAGTTTCCGTGTCACCTTCAAAGGTAGCCCCACGTACAGCGCATTGCAGTAGTCCAAGCGGGAGACAACTAGAGCAGGGGTCCCCAAACTACGGCCCCCGGGCTGGATGCGGCCCAATCGGCCTCCCAATCCGGCCCGCGACGACCCCCGCCGCCCGCTGCCGCCACCCGCTCTTACGGCGCGCGGCGCGGCGACGATCAGAAAAATCGGCAAAAAATCGCCGAAAATCCTTTTTGCGCATGCGTATGGGCCTCTCCCGACCCAGAAGAGGTCATTTCCGATGCACTTCCGGGTCGGGGGAGGCCCATACGCATGCGCACAAGCGATTTTCGGCGATTTCCCCCCCGCCCGTGTGCGTGTGCGCATGCGCACAGGCGCGCACTCCCCCGCCCTCCGGCCCGCTGCGCGCGCACTCCCCTGCCCTCCGGCCCGCCGCGCGGTCGGCGCGGCGGGCACCGGCCCACTGCGCGGAAAGTCTGGGGACCCCTGAACTAGAGCATGCACCACTCTGGCGAGACACATCAAAACTAGCACATACATTAATATCTTGATTTTAAAATTTCAGCACATGGGAAATTCATTTTCAAAAAAATCAAGTACTGTGAACTTAATAGAGGATAATTATTTTTACCCTGATCTTTTTGAACTTTAATGGTTCTTTTATTCTTATTTATTTCAAAAAATATCCCAATATCCAGTAATACATTATAAAAAGCTTCAGCTCTGCAGACAACTACAAGAGAATTTGAATGCTTAGAGAGTGCAGCTGAATCAGGTTACAAAATTGTCAAGTGTCAATTCAGGGGTGGGAATGTTATATTGTTGATGCTCTTCATTACACCCATTACACACTTCAGCTCCTGGGAATGATGGCAATCTAGCAAGCTGTTATGAGATTTTCTTTCTATTATACACTAAAGAAGAAAGAAAATGTCATAATATCCAATAGAAGGCAATGTTGTAAGAGGGCTTTTGAAAATATATTCTTGTTGTTGTTTGTTGTTGTTTAGTCGTTCAGTCGTGTCCGACCCTTCGTGACCCCATGGACCATAGCACGCCAGGCACTCCTGTCTTGCACTGCCTCCCGCAGTTTGGTCAAACTCATGTTCGTAGCTTCGAGAACACTGTCCAACCATCTTGTCCTCTGTCGTCCCCTTCTCCTAGTGCCCTCCATCTTTCCCAACATCAGGGTCTTTTCCAAGGATTCTTCTCTTCTCATGAGGTGGCCAAAGTATTGGAGCCTCAGCTTCACGATCTGTCCTTCCAGGGAGCACTCAGGGCTGATTTCCTTAAGAATGGATAGGTTTGATCTTCTTGCAGTCCATGGGACTCTCAAGAGTCTCCTCCAGCACCATAATTCAAAAGCATCAATTCTTCGGCGCTCAGCCTTCTTTATGGTCCAGCTCTCACTTCCATACATCACTACTGGGAAAACCATAGCTTTAACTATACGGACCTTTGTCGGCAAGGTGATGTCTCTGCTTTTTAAGATGCTGTCTAGGTTTGTCATTGCTTTTCTCCCAAGAAGCAGGCGTCTTTTAATTTCGTGACTGCTGTCACCATCTGCAGTGATCAAGGAGCCCAAGAAAGTAAAATCTCTCACTGCCTCCATTTCTTCCCCTTCTATTTGCCAGGAGGTGATGGGACCAGTGGCCATGATCTTGGTTTTTTTGATGTTGAGCTTCAGACCATATTTTGCGCTCTCCTCTTTCACCCTCATTAAAAGGTTCTTTAATTCCTCCTCGCTTTCTGCCATCAAGGTTGTGTCATCTGCATATCTGAGGTTGTTGATATTTCTTCCGGCAATCTTAATTCCGGCTTGGGATTCATCTAGTCCAGCCTTTCACATGATGAATTCTGCATATAAGTTAAATAAGCAGGGAGACAATATACAACCTTGTCGTACTCCTTTCCCAATTTTGAACCAATCAGTTGTTCCATATCCAGTTCTAACTGTAGCTTCTTGTCCCACATAGAGATTTCTCAGGAGACAGATGAGGTGATCAGGCACTCCCATTTCTTTAAGAACTTGCCATAGTTTGCTGTGGTCGACACAGTCAAAGGCTTTTGCATAGTAATATATTCTTAAAAATATGTTAATGGTCCAAGAAAACAAAAACAAAAACAATACTATGGAAATGTTGTGGGATCACTAGTAAATACCAGTTTTTAAGCAATTCTTCCACCTATTTAAAATATTTAAGACAACTACC
This sequence comes from Zootoca vivipara, assembly GCF_965207765.1. Taxonomy (NCBI): domain Eukaryota; kingdom Metazoa; phylum Chordata; class Lepidosauria; order Squamata; family Lacertidae; genus Zootoca; species Zootoca vivipara. The sequence continues at coordinate 40,075,174 of NC_142594.1, forward strand.
TCATGCCTGTACTCAAGCCTAGCATGTTTGCAATGTAATCACACCAAACCTAACACTCGGGTATATGAAACACGGAAAAGAACTGTGAAAAAGGAAGACAAATTATGGCCAGCAGCATCCTCATGGGAATACACATTTCCAGAAAATGAATTTGCAGATTTTTGACATGCATTTCTATATCATTTGAATACAACTTTTGGATTCATTCAGATTGCTTTTCTTGTCCATTCAGTTTTCCTAGTACAAATATATTGCTTGTGTATCATGGTCTTCACAGGAAGCTGATATCCTAGTATGATCAGGTGCTATTCATGAGCATGTGAATGGAACAAGAGGGATAAACTGAGATCATGCACTGAAATGTACTAGTTTCAACTATTTAATGCAGCAGTTTCTGCATGGTAGAAAGGCACTGAATCATATCATCTAAAGTATTTCTGAAAACACATGACATGAGCGACTGTCCAGAAAGTTCTAGAATTATTTCATTCAAGACCGTTGTACTTAACTCTTGCTATTCCATGAGGGCCAGAAGATATCCTTGATGCAAATACGAAGAAATGTATAAAAAGTATATATTTCTGCAAAAGTCTTCTACCACTAACCACTTATAATATTCATGTACTTTTGTAGTTATGAACTCAGCAAGTGAAAATATTTCATTCTTCAGTGCTACAGCATTGGAGGATCACAGATATGTTTTTCAGAGTGCACATATTAAAAGGATTACTATAAAACTGTTCCACTTCTTGGAATGGAAATTACTTAATGCTTTGCTAAATCATAGAAAACAAGCCTCAACTATGTCTCAGTTGCTACAAACCTTGAAATTTGTTATATACAGTATAAAACACTTATCCAGGGGTTATTTATAAGGATAAAGTTCAGAATTCGAAACAGTGTATGAGCACTAACTCTTTTCACATTGTTCAATAGCAACAAAAAGCCTAACAGACTCTAAACCACTGTTACCCTATGAGTAAAAATCTACCATTCATAAGAATGTTAGAAGTGGGAAAAAGTCACTAAGGTCTCTGCAGCAATCAAATATCACCATACATTACAATGGTATCCACTCAGACTTAAATTTGTACTGCACAACGCTGGAACCTTACAGTTTTATGGCACATTGTTAGTACCATCATAACCATATATTTGAGCACCGCAAATCTTGGCACTGAATTGTAAACAACCTATTCTATGACATAACCCTTTATGCATGTTACAGGTAGGTAGCCGTGTTGGTCTGAGTCGAAGCAAAATAAAAAAATTCCTTCAGTAGCACCTTAAAGACCAACTAAGTTTTTATTTTGGTATGAGCTTTCGTGTGCATGCACACTTCTTCAGATAAACCTTTATGCATGGTTTGTGGTCTAATGCAACCTGAAGTACAGATTAAATTTTGGCTACCTAGTACCTAACATTTTAAAGTTAACACCCCTAAACTAATGGGAAGCTGGAGTTCACCAAAACTGAGGATGTAGTGCAGGCTTCCTCAACCTCGGCCCTCCAGATGTTTTTGGCCTGCAACTCCCATGATCCCTAGCTAGCAGGACCAGTGGTCAGGGATGATAGGAATTGTAGTCTCAAAACATCTGGAGGGCCAAGGTTGAGGAAGCCTGATGTAGTGAATTCCTGGAGAACTTCATGCAGGATTAGCAATTTTACTCCCTGCAATAGGAGTCCTTACCTCCAATACGACTGCCTTAAAAGGTAAAGGTAAAGGACCCTTGACAGTTAAGTCCAGTCGCAGACGACTCTGGGGTTGCGGTGCTCATCCCACTTTACAGGCCGAGGGAGCCGGCGTTTGTCCGCAGACAGTTTTTCCGGGTCATGTGGCCATGACTAAGCTGCTTCTGGCGTAACGGAACACCGAAACCAGAGCAGCACACAGAAACGGGGCGCAGGTGGCGCTGTAGTCTCAACCACTGAACCTCTTGGGCTTGCCGATCAGAAGGTCGGTGGTTGAGCTCTCATTGCTCGGTCCCAGCTCCTGCCAACCTAGCAGTTTGAAAGCACGCCAAAAAGTGCAAGTAGATAAATAGGTACTGTTCCGGCGGGAAGGTAAACAACTGCTTTACTTATTTGTAAATAAAGCAAATAATGCTATATGTTTCCAAAGGAAACTGAATTCTGGAGCACTGCACCTAAATAAGCTGGGATGTGCATAACAGTATTTTACAGAGCAGCTCCCACCTTTGTTTACATGGTTTGATTTTTATTCCACTTATATTTGATTACTTTCAATATTTGCTGCAACAAGTTGGACTTTTTGAATCATCATTTTGAACAAGCTAAAACAAAAGATGAGTTCAGTGACGAATTTCATTTCACCATAAATGACCTTGTAACCAAAGCACCACCACTGCCCTCATAATTTTTCTGTATTTGGCAGAAATTTAGCTAATGACCCTCTAAGACCAGAATAAATAGTACTGGCTCATTTCCTCAGCCCAATTTACAACAGATTCAGGTTTGTAAGGATAAATATGGCGGGAAAATAACAATTCTGCTTCCCGCTGGGCTCAAAGAAAGGAACCACTTACTTGAGTCAAATTATTTCGATTTGCCTATTTTGTCTGTGGTTTCAGTAGTCTAATAGTACTTCAAAAGAAGACAGGACTATCACATTGAAAGATAATGAAATTCACTGGACTCACAGTCACAGCTATGTCAGTACCTAGCACATAACAATCATAATGCTACCATAAGTATGCTCAATAAAAAGGTTGTCCGGAAGCAATCTTGGACAGGAAGAGACTTCTGTAATCCAGTGCTACTGCCTCACTTCAAAATTTATTACTTAGCCTGTCGTCTGTTACATCTTTTTGAACACAGCATAGTAAATAACTGAAGAACTTCAAGATCTTGAGAGGCCAACAAAGGAACGTTGCCATTGACTCCACTCCAAAATGCAGCATTTCTAATTCCAGAAAATTATGTCTGCAAATTTATAAACATTCACTTATGTGTGAGCCCCACTGAATCAGCAGGACTGAGTTGCAAGTAAATATGTATAGGATTGGCTGTCACAATACTACAAGACAAAAAGAAAATGGATATGGGAAGGAAAATGAAAAATAAAGTAAATTTGAAGTTCCAGTTCTTTCATACACAGTGAAATCACATAGATTAGGAAAAAACAAATTGGGTGAGAAAGACATACTATTAAAGAAATGGATCTTACAAGTGCTTCTGAAATATGTTCACTATCATTGAAAAGCTACAAACAAAGGGAAAGTAAAGAAATGGTGGAAGTAACTACATTAGGTATAAACAAAACATGCATTACAAAACAAAAATGTTGGATATACTGTATATGAATATGCCCAAGTCATTTCGTAGGTCAATGATTTAATATCCAGTATGGTAACACTTGCCTTAGCATGGGTAAATATTGTAATTAATATCCTTCCAATATTACAAAAACTAAGGAAGGTAGCAGAAACTTTTCCTGATGTAGAATGTGTTCACTTGTTTGATTAATGACTTAAAAGAGCGAATACTAGATAAAATTTTAGAAAACTGGAGAGAGGACAGGGTTACCACTTTTTTAAAGTAGGGTTCCAATGTCTTTCACATCTGCATGACAGCCAGAAATTCTGTCACCCACTGTTCACATCATAGCATCTCTATCCTGGTGATAGTTGCACCTGCTGTTGCCTATCTGTTTTATGATTTAATTGTGATTTTTTTTGGGGGGGGAAACTATGAATGAAAGCCATTTCACAAATGTATTACGCAAACAGCCATAAGGGGAGATGCTGTGGGAATGCTCTCTTCAGAATACAGCATGCCCCTTCAATGGTTCCCCCCACCCCACCCCAGCTTAAATCAGATAAGACATATTTAGCAGGTGGGCAAGTCACCTTTATGTCAACTTGAGTAAACACACACACCCCAACACACACATGTAACTTTTAAGTCTCTTAACCTTCATATTTTTGACTACAGGCCTGAGCTCTTGAATTTCTGCCTGCCTGCCCTGCTGATGCACACACAGGGAGAGAGGAATAACCCGAGGTGTGGGAGCCTGTGACTAACTAGGCAGTTAACAAGGGCTCAGACCTCAGAGGGGCGCAGTACTGACCTTTGAAGAGCAGTTTGGGGTGTCCCTTGTTACATGGTACATCTTTCTTGAAGTCAATTGGACAAGCAACCTGCTACAAAATAAGGAAGCTGATTTAAATTCAGCTGCAAGCCAATTGCAAGTGACCAATAATTACCTTGTGGGCTGCAGGTGTGATGATGTACCTAAGGCCTGCAAGTGGGGTGGTCTCCATTGGAAGATGGTGGAAGCTTTTGGAGGCTTTTAAGCAGAGGTTGAATGGCCATCTGTCATTGATGCTTTAACTGAGATTCCTGCATTGGACTAAATGACCCTCAGTACCCCTTCGAACTGTACAATTCTATGAAGAATTTGGAATAATCATTGATGCACAATGGAAACAAAGGCATTGATGCTGAAAATCTGTGTTGTGAGCTTAACAGCAATAGCCGAAAAGCTTCCAAAGTCTATGCTAGTGCCAGTTCAGCCACAAGAGGTGAATGCCGTTTCTCAAAGCTCAAACTTATAAAAACCCACATATGCTCCACAATGTTTCAAGAGACCAGTTGGCTTGGCAACTATATCAACTGAATGTGCTGAAGCACCAGCCTGAAGAAATTGGTGACAAAACAATTGCCAAGGAAAAGGCACGCAGGATGTGCCTGAAAAGGGAAACATTTAAGAGACTTAAAATTTTAACATCACAATTCAGAAGGTTAGATTTGTGTGCTGAAACGTTTCCTTTTGTATTTGGGAAAGATAGCCGAAGATTGGTGCATTACTTATTCTTGCAACTTAAAATAGATTTAGCAGTTCTGTCTTTTTCGTCGTCGCCCCCCCCTACATCTGCTTTTGAAAATTGAAGTTAGCAACTTTATTTGGGGGGGGGGGGTAGGGTTTGCAAGTAGTTTGCCTTTCCTATGACGCAAAATAGCCTGGCACCGGGCACTGCGCCTCTGATCCCGCTGGATTTTGTCGTACGACAACCCCCATTGCTCCTATACTGTACTGGCCGCAGCTGACGCGAGTTGCAGCCCCACCAAACAGCTGGAAGGCCACAGGCTTCCCACGTCACTGCGAATTTCTGAGGCGGCCGAAAAGAGCTTCCCAAAAGGGGAGGAGCGCGAGAGTTCCCGCCCAAGAAACCCCACGCTCTCTTTCTCCCACATCCTCTCCCTCCTCCCCTAGAGGGCAACGAAACTCCACAAGGGGGACGGAGCCGAGGCGGCGCACACGGTCCTGCGTCAGAAAATACCAATGCGCGCTTTTGAGGCCCGGCTGAAGGAACGGGGGGGGGGGGAGGAGAAAACCGTTAAGAGTCCTGAGTCAGCCTCCCGCGCGTGCGCGCCCGGCCGAAGACTGCTTGTTGTGGTAGATGCTGCTTTGAAAGGCGAAGAACGCGGGGGGATTACTTATGAGCCCTGCCTTCTCACCCCTCCTCCTCTTCCTCTGCGCGGCTGCGTCACGCGCCGGACGACGTCACGGAGGTCAGGCGGTTCTCAGTTTTTTGGGCGGGCAGGCTAGTGAGAGCGTCATCTCTCTCAGGTCTTAGCGGAGGAAGCTCCTTTCCCCCCCCTTCCCGCCTCGCCTTTGGCTCTCTGGGCAAGGCGACAGCGGGACGAAAGTGGAAGGCAGCGTTAGGCGGGAAAAGGGATTCCTTCAGCTCGCCTGCTGGGTCATTGTAATAAACAAATATTTAAGCCGCACTCCTGTTGACTGGGTGTCTCTTCTTTTTCCCCTCCTGTAATGCCTCACACACGAAGCCACACCTGTTGTAAGCCTGCAGTCCTGTGCAGGGTTGCCTGGGAGCAAGTCCCACAGAATTAAGTGGGAAGTACAGTATTATAAAATTTATACCCTGGTCTTTCACCCGACTCTGCAGCTATGATTGCACCAGTGGCTACTTACCTTTTTAATCTAGCCCACATCTGGATGGCTGCAGGGAACAAGCCTGTGCATCACTATATACTGGGGAGCTACAGCAAGGAAGAGATACTGCTTTCATGCCCCTGGGTTGCAGGCTTCGCCAAGACACGTGTGGGGAGCAGGATGCTAGCCTCTTCATAAATCTAGATATAAATGGAGAAAGGAATTTTGCTCATGTCCAGATACTCCTTTGCATGTTCTGTGCCACCGCGCGGAAAGCCATCTTAGCCAAGCACAAATTTAAACTGCGGATACAGTTTACAAGGGATGCTAGTTAGTCACCTTGACCATAGCTCAGTTGTAGAGGACACACACTGTGCAGAATGTATGTCTCAGAGTCAACCCCGAGCATCCCTGGTGAAAGGGATCGGAAATCAGGTGATGTTCTTCTGCCTGAGACCCTGAAGAGGCTCTGCCTATCAGAGTATACAATACTGAGCTAGATGGACAAGTGGAACAAATCTGGAATAGATGGGAAATTGTTTCACCAGTGCCAGCTCCCGAGCGCACACTTAGGCCTGTACACATGCTGCCTTTGATCATGCTGTTTGTGTGCCCACATGACAATGTTGTGAACATAGAGCAGAAAGCAAAAGTGGGCAATTTAAAAACTGTGTAGGTTTTATGTTTTAGTTATCTACAGTCTGAGAAGATGCAAAAAGAACCAAAACATTTAACATTACTGTGAAAATGCTCTATGTATTCACAACACAGTTTAGTATTGCAGTGTAGTCAGATGCATCTGCAGATACGCTAGGACAGCACCAACCTGAACAATAAATGATAAGCTCACAAGCAAAACTGGCCTGGAATATTTTGTGGGTCATGGTTATTCCTAGTTAACAGAGGGCAAACTGTTCGCTGCACATGTTTTAGATGCAGAAGTGAGAAGCAGCCTAGTCAGTTTGAAGAGCTTTCCAAAAAAACCCAGAAAGGCAACACTATATAATAAGTGCATTATTTCAATGGGATTAGCTGTCTTGTGTGTTTCTGTTCTGTTCTTGCATCTTACGACTTTTCAATGGCTCTTTATTGGTAGTGGTGGTGGGGATAAGTAGTCAGCATTCTTGTGAAAAACAGAGCCCTTCTTACAATCTCTCAAGCTGTCTGGGCTGCAATTGAATCATGAGGTCACATACGAATATTTTGAGAATTCGTCGGAGATCATTATTGTGAATGAAAGAAATTGAAAGCATCTGCCCATCTCCTCCTGCTGCATTTCCTATTCCCAGGACCTGAGTTGTGCATTGGATAGACTAGTACTCAAAAGTAAAGCTTTTTGGAGAAAAGGGCAACAGTTGCCCTTTGAAAATCTGTTCCCAGAGCATGACACAGACAACAAGAAGGCACATTCTGGGAACACTGGGGCAGCCATTCTATCAGACTGGAATACAGAGAGAGAAGGGAAGCAAGGCCACTCCATTAGTCCAGCTGCCTTTGGCTCCCTCGCTTCCATCACCTGGTGGCAGCCATTGCATAAGGCGATCTGAACTGCTGCCACCCCAGCTGGTTGTTTTGAGAACTGTAACTTTAAGAACTACAGCCTGAATTTGACTCCCCCTTCTCATCCCTTTTTCTTTTTATGTCATGTCTTTTTGATTGGAACCTGACGGCAAGAACAACCTTGCTTCTTCTTTTTCTTTTTGGATCTGTAAGCTACTCCTTTTCAGCTGAAGTGTTGGTGTTAAAATGTCTTAAACAAATAAATAAATTAATAAATGATGTCATTTATGAACATAATTTATTCCAAGTTGTTCATACTGTTTTATGGATGTGTTGTGTTCACCACCTAGGTACTTTGTTTACTGGGCGTTATCTGAGCCTGTGAAATAAACAAACATATCAGCCCTTGCTGGATACTTTCCAGCAAGGAATACAGTATTGCTGTAGTTCATTTGCCCTCAGTATTTTCTGTCTTGACCAAAGCAAGCTTTATGAAACCTAACCCAAATATGTGGTTGAAGATGCACTGTGTTTGAACGATTATCTCATTAGTGACCTCAACCATCTGTGCAGACGGCTGCTAACTCTGGAGATTGGCAAGGCAGGCCAGGATCTCTATCATTGCATTGAGCCATGGGGGGGGGGAGGGAGAGAGAGAGAGAAAGATGGATGCCCATTGTTCTCGCTGCTCTGTCTCTTCCACCAACTGCAAAGCATTGTGGATCCCCAAAGAGCAGATTCAATGTAAGAAACAACACACTCTTTTCTGAAACTTTTTGGGCATGTTTATAGAAAAGTTTTCACCACTCTGATCCAATACATCTCCTTTCCTCAAGCCATGAGACACCCATGCTTTCAGGAAGTGCATGTATAAAATTACATGCCAGTCAGGTTTACTGTGTTGTATAGGGGTGAAATCCTGAAGGAAATAGGACTGGAATGACTAACTTCAATTGCCCAGCAATCTAAAAGGTTTATTCAAATATATGTATTCATTTAATATACCGTATTTATACAAAGCTGCTCAATAGCATTGTTCTCTGGGTGGCTAACAGCAAAAAATGATAAAATGCATATCATAGGACTATTTCTAGGATAAAAAATAGTAATCTTCAACATATGCTGTCTAAATCTGAGTACTTAATTCAGTTTTGCTACAGTATTTGCTATTTTTTAATATTTAAAAAGATCACAACTGCAGACCTGTGTTAGGGTATGTTGACATTGCCACATACTCTTCACCAGTGTTAGCCACATCCATCCTGCAGTTCTTTGACCAACACTGCTATTTGAAGAGGGTTCCCCGTCCTCCCCAACCAGCTTCAATCCAACTAGAAAACTGGATGTGGATTAAGCAGTAATGTAAGCATTTGAGACAGCCATTGTGCCGTGTACAGATGACAGCTTCATGAATAGGAGTTCTGGGCAGGGGTGTGTTGCAGGGTCGGGGTCATGTGCATCAGGTGAAGACACCCCTCCCCATGTTCTGAAGTGCAAACAAATGCAAACTGAAATGCACTGGGGGAGGGGATGACCTTGCCGCATTTTAAGATGCAAATGTGAGCACACCCTTATTTGGGGACTATGGACACCACCCATCTCTCAATAGGAATTACTTCCCGTGAAACACATTCAGGATCAAACTGAACTACTACATTACAAGACGCAAGGGAGAACCTGCAGCCATCCAGATTTTGCTGAACTCCCAGCTCCCATCGCACATGACCGTAGGCCATGCTGGACGGCTGATGCAAGTTGGACCCCAAAAAGTTCTGGAGGATCAGATGTCTCTTTGATGTCCACCAGCAGCTTGGGAAAGAGACAGGTGGTTGGTTGACAGTGTTTTGTTGTATTTCTATTTAGATATAGAATTCTTTTTTTAAAAGAAATGTTGAGCTACCACAAATACAATGGATCAAAACCGTGGTAAAGAAAAAGAAATCCACCAAAACCAAACAAAAAACAGTTGCAATAATTGTTCCCACATGTTTTAAAAATATCTTTGATCAAGGGAAGTTTCTATATTTACTCCTTAGTAAAACACACAAGCACACACACTAAAAAGAGAAACACAGCCTTTGTACTGCCTCAGAGTTAGCGACAGTATTAAGGTTTTTTTTTAGGAGCAAGTAGTAAATAAATGTAAGGGCTTCCCTTGATAACAGTGTTTTAGAAAGGAACAAGGCCAGTCATTGAGCTGTTTCTTTTTGGTACCATAGTAACGCTTGACAAATTCTACGAGGGGCAGATTCACATCCATTTTTAAGACCATGAAGTATAATATGTGAGTGTAACATACCTGCACCTGGGATAGCTCAGTTGGTAGATCATGAGACTCTTATTCTCAGGTTTGTGGGTTCAAGCCCCACTTTGGCCAAAAGATTCCTGCATTGCAGGGGGTGGACTAGATCACCCTTGTGGGCCCTTCCAACTGTACAATTCTATGATTCTATATGTCCACAGAGGCCTTCCCTGGCACCCACAAGGTCCCCTTCCTCTGTCCCTCCCTTTGCTGAAATTAAGACAACGGTTTCCACAGTTTGTAAATACACCCATGACCCAAATGCAGCTAAAACCATAGAATACTAATTTTGATTAGTTTTCTGCTAATCATCTTCAGGCATAAGAATCCTTGATGCACACATCTCCTGACATTTGCCCTGAATCTGGTAAAAGGAAACGTTGCCCATTTTACGGAGTAAAGGTAAAGGTAAAGGGACCCCTGACCATTAGGTCCAGTCGTGGCCGACTCTGGGGTTGCGCGCTCATCTCGCATTATTGGCCGAGGGAGCCGGCGTATAGCTTCCAGGTCATGTGGCCAGCATGACTAAGCCGCTTCTGGCGAAACCAGAGCAGCGCATGGAAACGCCGTTTACCTTCCTGCGCGCCGTTTACCTTCCCGCACGCCGTTTACCTTCCCGCACACCGTTTACCTTCCCGCATTTTACGGAGTAGGCACAGAATAAAAGCATGCAGTGTTTGAAACTGGTTAGGAAAATAGCCTACCCTGCTACTGATAACAAAAGAAAGTTAAGTAGAAATTAACCTTTTGTGTGAACATGCTTAAGGTGTTGTGGGCATCCGTCTGTTTTGGGAGACAACAGAAGAGTTTGCCTTCAGGGGTAAAGTCAAACTGTTGGAAAGTTACAGCAGCTGCTGTGACTGAAGAGACTGAGTCAGGAAATACTTGTTTAATGTTTGACATCTTATGATGTTTTTGCTGGAAGCTGCCCAGATGGGTATGGTATAAATTATTATTATTATTATTATTATTATTATTATTATTATTATTATTATTACGGGTGGGGCAGATGAAGGTGTCCAGTTTTGCTGCAACAGGTGTACCATGGTGTTTTTCCTCTCTGCGCTCCTCCCAGCAGTCAATTTCTCTGCTAACTTTTTAAACAGAGTTGTTGTGTGCATTTCCTTTCTCCTTTTTTCGTTCCTGTCTTTTCCTTTCCTGTTTTTGGTTTTCAAGAACAGTTTGTTATGACTTTCCATATAAAAGAAAAACAAGTAAAGAAGCAATAAAAACTTAGAGGAGATACACCCACGTATCTGGTTACTGCAAACATAAAAGCAAAACAAGTAGACAATAACAAAAACTCCTGAAATATACCATCTATAACACAGAAACAAGCACTAAGTGAAGCGATCAGGGAACCATCATGGAAGTAATCAACTAGAGAAGAAGAAAAATTAACTCAGCCTATAATATCACTCCATAAAGTTGATGGAATAAGCCAATCATGCTCTTTGACTGAAACATATTTAATAAAACAATTTCACACAAAACATATTTTTCTCTTCATTTCTCTCAATTGACAAATTGAGCCACCAGCCAAATCTGAGAGTACCATTCTTCCATCAAATTAGCTATTAGTAATTTCCAGTTTCAGGCTACCACCATATGGGCCACAATAAAGACAAAAAAAAAAAGGGAAACCAACACTTATAAAGTATATTTTTGTCTCTATTGTAAAAAAACAGACAACAGTGCCCTAAGTGGATCTGGTGCCAACAAATTCCTCATAATCAATTGGAGCACATGAAAAAGGTTCTTCCAAAACTCATCACTCACTGGGCAAGTCCCCCACTTATGGTAAAATGTACCTACCGGTAACCCTCCACACACCCTCCAGCAATTTGGACTGGTCGTATGAGTTATCTTACTCAGAGTGTGAGGAATCAGACACCACCTATGATCCAATAGAAAAAGAATTCTCTTTAAATCTTGCTTAGGAATGGTTTCCCTTTCTCATATCCTGTTGCCATACCTGATATAGACAATAAAGGGTACCAGTAGAACCAGCTGGCAATATTTTATACTTTCTCTAGATAAGACAGCTTTGTCTGTAAATGAATGTGGATTCGTGCATGCTGTTTCAGACAGAATTCTTTGAGGTACATTTTGGGGGTTTTAACTAGCTGACAATCGTAAAATTCTAATTTACATTGTCTTTCCTATCATTTATAATGTACTTCTTTGTTCACTGTGTCCATCTCCTGCCCAGTGGGTCCCCTCCCTCACTTTTCCTATTCACTTTCCCAAAATGCCTCTGCTCACCTCTTCCTCTCCCCCACCCCACTCCTGGTTTGGTGAACTGAGCACCCTCCAGCCGCTGACCTCCTTTTCTTTCATCTTGTGCATGGCTTAGATCTGTTGGATCTTTTGATCTATTGGCAAAGAGCATCAGAAAGCACATGTTCTCATTTGGCAACACTGCTGAGGTTTACTACAACACCTTTTGTCCACCCTGGCCAAAAGAAGATTCTAAATTGGACATACAAGTTAATTAGATGAAAACACTGTGTTCCACTCATCAGGAAACATGGACAGTTCAGGTACTCTACCTTCTAACAAAACATGCCTAAACACACACATGGATTGGAAAGATATTCCATGAAACTCAGATCTGCCTATGTGTGGGATTTGTATCAAGCTACACCTTGTCACAGGGCACCTCTCCCCATTTTTACATGACAGCTATTGCTTGAGAGAAGCTGTGCTGCATGCTCAAGAGAGCCTCATAATAACAGAGTGGTATCAATGTCTTCCTATCTTATTCTAAGTAGCAGAAAACTGTACAAAGTGATATTTCAATGAGCCGGAGAAACGTCCCTACCGGTACACCGTTCAGTATCTCTGGCAAACAACTGTTCCTGATTTGCCAGATTAGAGCTATAATTAAGTCCAAATGTTCTTGATTTCCCCCCTTATGATCCCTTCGTCTGAAACCTGATGCTGGCAAGGGGCACTGTCCTCTTGTGACCTTTTCCCTTCCTGTCTCTGCAGCCCACCAACTTTTCAACTGTGAACAATTGTAAAACAGCAACAGTTGCAGGAGTTATCACTCCTCACACACCTGGAGGTCTGCCTGCCACTTTGGTGAAGGACCAGGCAGGGGAAATCTGTTTTGCTGTCTGGTCCCACATCAGGTATAAAGCAAAATATTTCAATGAAATAGAGTGGCAGTCAGGGAGTGCAGTGACTGTACTGGAAGCTCTCCTTTTAAGCAATAAGTCACATCTATATTTGTGGTATTAGCCATGTTTCCACAATGGGGGTGGTTGCCATGGGCCTTTTCCATGTGGGGTGGGTGTGTCAAACAATGATTTCCCAGGGGCTAGATTTGTTTCCCACTGGGGCAGTGGTTCAAAGATTCCCATAGCCTTGTCTGAAGAGTGTTGCTGGGATGTGGCTGGGAATGGTCAGGGTCTAACTCAGTTCCCTAGTCCTCGGGGGGGGGGGGACACACACTATAATCCTTAAACTTAAACAAATCCATGATCTGTAAGCCAAAAACAAACCTTGGCTACAGATCATTGTTTGACTGGCGTGGAAGAAACCATGATTCCCAGTTTGAACGTAACACTAAGCCAGGGGTCATGGTTTCATTCTCCCTCGTGCTAGCAAGGAGATCCGTATGTTTAAGGTGGATGATCAGTTGTGGCTTTCTGTGATGTATATCAATAAATGAGGAAAGTTTGGGAAATTGTCCTCATGGTGAAACTGACACATTATTTAAAAACTATAGAAAAAGGGCAACAACAGGCAATCCTTTTTATTAAGCGTTGTTAAAGAAACCTTCTGGTTCCTCAGTCAGCTGCTGGCTTTTCAGTGTTTTGAGATACGAAGGCTTATTTGTAGTGTCAGGTATATGATAATGGTCATTGATCCTCATGATGCCGGCTGAAGCAAGTGGCAGAAAAGTTTCAGTCCAGGTGAAATATTTCTTGTTTGATTTTGTTAAAGCAGGTAATAGCTGTAACCCCCTTCTTTTTATGATTGTGTTTCCTTCATAAAAGGTATTGTAAAGTTTAATTGCAGATATAGTAAAAGCATTAAACATTTGGATTGTTCTATGCATTAATTGTTCAGACTGGTTAAATGCTTATCTATAAATAGTGTTAAAATTCTCACTGTCATATTTGTCTCTACAGATATCTTCCACATTTATACACCACCATTCCATCTAAGGAGACCATGATAGTCTGCACGGATTTGGTCCATTTTATTCCCACGATGGACTTTTGAGGCAGGCTAAGCTGAGAGATATTGACAAGGTGAGGGGAATTTGAACCCAGGACCCCAAGTCCGCTATTTTTTCCAGCACAACATACTGGCTATGACAAGTTGCTTGCCTCCATCAGACCTCCAGATCAGTTGCTGAGATCTTCTGTGATTGAATTTTTCTTAAAAGTTATTCCAAGAGTTCACATGGTAATGTGTCACAGCTGGTCAAGGATACGGCTCATGGATAGTTAAAAAAATATATAACCAGCATGCCCTGGCTTTCCCAGATGTATTTTATTACTTTATTGCCAATTCGCAGGAAATGAACAATCATTTAGCACTGACAGGTACATGCTGAAACTCACTATCTTTCTTTGAAACCTTAAAATAACGTCTTGCAGAAGTTTAGCATTAACCTCAAAACACACCACTTTTTTTCTTCCTTCTTTTTTGGCTGAAGTTACAATGTCTTGTGAATGCTTTTCAGCTCAACCTGAAAACAATGGCAGTAAGGCCAAAAGAACCTAACTAGGAAAAAAATTCAAAACACGTTGGTCTTAATACAATTACTTAAAAGATTCGTTGTAGGTCTGAGCAGGGAAGGCCTGTTTTTCTCTTAATTGGCATCTAACCAAAATTAATGGAACATTAGGACCTCTTCATACATTACAATTTCCTTCACTGCTAATGCATTTTCAGTTGTTCTCTGCTGAAGAAGGAAATGTAAGCAGTGGACTTTATGGCCTTAACATCAGACTAGACAGCCAACTAAAACCTTGGGGCATTTTCAGACGTGACACTAACAGCAAATCTAAACTCCCAATCTATGTTGTTAGATGCAGCAGGGTTGGCCACCTGCTGGTCTCTACCAATGCAGAGTGGGGGCCACCACCACAGAGACACCACCCAGGGCAGACATGAAAACAGCTGTAGATGGAACCTGCTGGTGAAAGCCAGTATGCCACCCCACCAAGCAGGACATTATGGGGGCAGGCAGGAGTGGAGCTAGCCTTGAATCTAAGCCACTCTACTCTCTTGAGAGGGGCCAGATCCAAGCCCCTCAGCTGCTCCACTTCACACAAAAATGGCCAAAGATGCAATTTTCAAAGGGGTCAAGGGAAACTTCCATTTCTCTCTCTCTCTCTCTCTCTCTCTCTCTCTCTCTCTCTCTCTCTCTCTCTCTCTCTCTCTCTCTCTCTCTCTGATCTATAGTTTATTAGGGGTTTCACATTATTGCAAGAGAATAGTACAGTGGTACCTCTACTGCCATGGGCATGCGCAGAAGTGGCACCTCCGGATACGCACACCAGGCTCCGGAACAGATCCTGTGCGCAACCAGAGGTATACCACTGTACAGTCCTTCATTCCTCCTCTCCCTTCCCAGCTTTCCTCCCTCCCCTTCACCACATGCCCTCTTTATTTATTTTTGCTTACTGTTATCTTCCCTAATATCCTGCTGTTTTTAGCATGCTACTACACAGTGTTGAGGTTTGCATGCTCAGATAAAGGTTGGATAAGTGAGTGTCAGGGCTCTGCTGGGCTCCCAGATTAACAACCCTTAAGCTGAGGAAGTCCTTGAAATGCAAATGGAGGTGATGGTTTGTGGGGACCACGATTAAGAGTTAAACCATCCCTCCCAACCCCCCACAGCCCCTGCCAATTGCATAACAAAAAAGGGCACATTAATTAATTGCATTCACACAATTAACACCATAGCCATTCCGCCCACTTACTGTGCTGCAGAAAGTTCATTTGAGTTGGCATCATTCAAGAGCAGTTAAGCCTTTCTCCCATGGTGATCCTTCACAGATGGTCTCCCATCCAGGCACAGACCAGACCTAGACCTGCTTAGCTTCCCCTGCTGCTTTATATGCCCTGGTTCCATGCTCCAGCATCCAGAGGAAGGCCCAGTTTTTGGCATCTTTCCTTGCAAAGATGTATGGGAGGGGGCAACTAACCTGTGACCCTTCAGACACTGTCATTGAGTCCAGTCACTATGGCCAATGATCAAGGGTGATGGCTGCCATAGTCTACCGTAGCAACATTCAGAGGGTCATAAGTTATCTGTTCCCGGTGTATGGAATAATTCACTGCTGTGATTTCTACTGCTAAGTGAAAATGTATCTGCAAGAGTTTGCAGAATGTGACACAAACAAGGGAGACTTTTCAAATATGATAGCTGCAAAAGGAAGACAAAAGTTACACTGGATCTGTGCTTTGATTCCGAAAGACAAAAACCTGTCGGAAGTAACATCTACAACTGAAACTTACCTCATTTTCCCATGTATAATGCAATGGTTTTTTTCTTAATTTTTTGAGTAAAAAATGGGTTCGTTTTATACACTTATACACATTTTTCAGTGGGGCGATCAAAAACTTTGGCAACTCCAAAAATATTGATTTCTTAATCATTTTGGGTTCAAAAAAAATAGGAGCCGTCTTATACATTGGGGGGGGTCTTATACAGAGAAAAATATGGTATTAAAGTTTTATTAAACTTTTATCAGTATAATTGTCTTGGCTTCCCTCAAAGAGTCCTGACAACTTTAGTTTGATGAAGGATGAGTGTTCTCTGATACAGATCCCTCAACCTCACTAGGGTGGGGGTGTAAATGTTAAGCCAGTTAAAATCTGTTGTATAAATGTATCTAGAGAAGTGTGTGTGGTGGGTGTGCACAAACATACATGCAGCTAAGGTAATCTAAAGTTTCTTGGGGGGGAAGGAAACGGGTGATGTGAAAGCTAGCAAAAAGAGAAGGGAAGCTTCACAGATTAGGTTAGGGGGCATCTGCATGGCACCCACCCATGGATATTTATAATTATTTACTTATTAGACTTCTTATGTACCCTTCCTACATGGCTCAGTCAGCAGAACATGAGACTCTTAATCTCAGGGTTGTGGGTTCGAGCCCCACTTTGGGTAAATGGTTCCTACATTGCAAGGGCCCTCCCTGACACCCACAATGTGCCCTTCATCTGCCCCTCTGATGAAATTAAGACTTGAAAAAAAGCTTTCGGTTATAGCCAACAAAATAGGTTGTGGGGTCAGAGGCGTAGCAAGGTCAGGTGGTACCCGGCACGGTTTTGTTTTTTTTGTCAAACCCCTCCCCCCCTTAAATTATTAAAAGAAGGAAAAATAAGATTGCAAGTATTGTTTTCTGGTTTATTTACTTAACATTGTGAGCATAAGCATTTAACTTTTTTCCCCTAACTTTGTTCTCACACCCAACCTCTCCTCCTGTGTGTTCCAGGGTTTGGGTCCTGGGTTGAGGGAGCTTTTGCTTCTCTCCTTCCCTCCCCACTCCACTTGTTTGCTCGCCTGCCTCCTTCCTTTCCCATCCTCTCCCTGCCTGCCTGCCTCCTCCAGCAGCCCGGGAGTGTGTGGCAATGGCACGCCGCACACCCATGTCTCCTAAGCCTCCCCCGAGCTGCCAAAATGGAGGGGGGAGGGGGGAGGCTGCTGGCAAAGCGGCAAGCTCACCCATTCCCCCGATGGCTCAGGGTAGGCTTGGGAGTTGCGGGCCTCTGTGTGGGGTGTGCTTGAGTGGGTGCGGCAACAATGGTGCCCACAGTTTGTAAATACTCCCATGCCCCAAAATGGGTTAGGATAAGTATGCCAAAGGCCACACTCTCCACAAAAAGAGCTTCATCATCTCCAGGCGTGCTCTTAGACTCCCAATGGAAAACTCAAGATCACTCTTTCTGCATTGTAATCTAAAGGCAGAGGTACATAAATGGCCTAGAACCTTCATTTGAGCCACACAGGTACTTAGTCAGTAGGAATTAAGCAGAAATTTGGAGGAAGCCATGATTATCGAAAGCAACGTCTAAGAAGCAAATTTTTAGTGCCCCCCATGGGAACATGAGTAACTTCGGCTCATGTGAACTGGTTGCTTTTGGAAATAGATCTTTGTGGGGTGTACAGGACGATTAAAGGTTTGTTATTATTCTTGGCTCCCATTGCTGCCTTGGCGTTTATATTTTCCCAGTAGAATTCCCCAAATTGGAAATGGAGAAGTGTCAGCTAGCACCGCTTCAGTGAAGGTTGTGTCAACATTTCCTATAAAACGTTGTTTGTCTAGGCTTTCTAACCAGACTGTAAAAATGTGCTATGCGCAGGAACTTGGCGCTGTGAAGTGAGAGCATCTAATTTAGCTTTTTCACAATTAAAAATGAAAAGCATGCTCATCTGTTCCCAACTACTGCCCAGTGGGTATCACTGAAACAAGCAGATTTCTATGAATCCACTTGCATCATTCCCAAGTGTGCCCTACACAAGTTGTAAAGGGATTAGTCCTTTGACATGGTTAAACCATCCATGCTTTGTAACATCGGGCTGTGGTTGGAATTCGACTTAAGCTGGGTTCATATGAACCTCCTTACATCTACGCTGCTCATTGCCAAAATCATTTGAGAAGGCCTCTCCTCTTAACGGAGGGGAGGTGTTGTGAGTGGGAACTGCTTCACGCGCTCGCAGGGGGGCGTAACCAAGCCCCCTGCGTCACTGAGCCTGTGCCCACATCACGCCTCCCCAGTCAGCCAATCCGGCTGGGTGGGGGGGGGCGTGGTTTTGCTGTTTAAAACGGCCGTGGGCTCACAGGCTCCTCCTTCTTGTTCCTGGCTTCCTCGGATCACCCGCCCACCCTCCCTCTAGCTTTTGCTCCTGACCTTGCTATGGACTTCAGTTGTTCGCCTTGGTTGTCCAAGGGGCCTGGCAGGAATTTTTCCACTCGGCAGAGTGGCACCAGTTACTTGGTTTTTCACCTACCTCATAGCAAATCATCACAACTTTGTAAGGTTTGGCAGTTAGGCATTGGAAAATGTGTTGTGGGTCGGAGGTGAGGTTGTGGCCATCACCTACCCCTCCCATTTAAGGGTATTCCGTTAAAGGAATCCGGCGGTCGTGGTTCCTGTCCGATGCCCAGGTGGTGGCTAGGGGCATGACACAACCCCCGGTGACTCTAGGGGAAAGCTTCCAGTTGATCTTCATCAACAAGCTCCCCTGCAGGTAGTTAACCCTTGCATGACTCCCGGCAGAGCGGGCAGGAGTCAAGTATAGACTATTCGAGCCAATGCCTAAGCCAATACCACTCACATTCTGTAACCAATAAAGTTATGGCCTTTTCCAGCCCATTACAGTGGTACCTCGGGTTATAGACGCTTCAGGTTACAGACGCTTCAGGTTACAGACTCCGCTAACCCAGAAATAGTACCTCGGGTTAAGAACTTTGCTTCAGGATAAGAACAGAAACCACATGGTGGCCGTGCGGCGGCAGCGGGAAGCCCCATTAGCTAAAGTGGTATCTCAGGTTAAGAACGGACCTCCAGAACGAATTAAGTTCTTAACCCGAGGTACCACTGTAACCTAAATACTTGTGTCCATATGTCTTATTTTATCTCCAAGCGGGGGTGGGGCCTCGACTCACAAGCTGTGTTGTGAGTGACACCACCATCGGAGATACACTCTCACCAATCTAGAGCATTTTTGGTGGCGGTTCCTGCACCTCTGGAACCCCCTGCTCAAGGAATGTGACCTAGCAAAAAGAAAGAACGCATAACTATGGAACATGCTCCCATAGGAGGCAGTGAAGGCCACCGACTTGGAGTATAAATCTATCAGTAGCTGCTAACCATTTGGGGCTGTGCTCTGCCTCTGTGGTCCAAGACAGGGATACTTCTGAATCCCAACTGCTGGAAACCAAAGGAAGGGAGAGTGCTCTTGGGCTCAGTCCTGCTTTCAGGTTTCAGACAGACTCTTCAGCCATGCTAGCCTGGAGGTAAACAAATGTTTGAATAACTGCTCCCTCCATCATTGGCTGACGCAACAGCAAGGTTTCAGGGGTGGCAGCAGACCCATCACTTTGCTGCTCCTAGCTGTAGACATAGCTGCCAAGTACCCCGTTTTCCCCAGGAAACCCCCGTTTTTACTTACCTTTTCCCGGTGGTCCCCCGTATCACTTCGTCTCCCGTTTTTCTCCATTATTTTCTCCTGCCGGTGGCCATTTTTTTCTTTTTCTGATTTGCCCTTCTATGGGCACAAAAAATGGCCGCCGGCTTCAAAAGTAGCTTCTACGCATGACCGGAAGTGCGTCAACACAACTTCTGGTGTCGCCCCGCCCATCTATGGGCACCAAAATGGCCACCACCGACACTGGAAGTCGCGTTGACGCACTTCCAGTCATGCGTAGAAGCTACTTTTGAAGCCGGCGGCAGCCATTTTTGGTGCCCATAGAAGGGCAAAGCGACACCGGAAGTTGCGTTGACGCAACTTCCGGTGTCACACAGCTGCCGGTCCCGGATTCTGCAGTCCGGGACTTGGAAGGTAAGGCTGTAGATTTGGATTGCTCTGCCCATAAGGAAGCTAATGTGTGAAAGAGGATGAAAGCAAGCAAGCAAAGAACCTAAGGAAAGCCTGCTGGATCAGGCCAACAGCCCATCTAGCCCAGCATCTTGTTCTCACAGTGGCCAACCAGATGCCAGGATTCGAGCGCAAGAGCACATTCCCCTCCACGATGAGTTTCCAATGACTCGTATTCAGAAGCAGTGCTCCCATCATGCCTAGCAGCTTTCAATAGCCCTCTGTTGTCTAATCCTCTTTTAAAGCCATCTAGGTTCGCGGCTATCACTGCCCCCTGTGGGAGTGAGTCTCATAGTTTAACTATGTGCTGCTTTGAAGAAGTAAAAGAAGGTATGCAAGTGTGAATATTAGGAGAAATTCACTGACGGATGTTCACGAGGACTTAAACGTCAAAAAAAATTGCCAAGTGTGAGAAACCAACACCAAAAGATTCGCCCCAAAAGAACAAGCACAGAAGCGGCTGCTGACCATGGCCCAGGCATTTCAATGCTTAGATAACAGGCCCAAGGAACTCACATCGGTACAAACGTGCTTCCTTTTTACGGTAGCAAGAAGCTGGCTTAGCAAGTGGAACAGCCCTGGGGTAGTTAATCTCTTCCTGCTCGCCGCTGGGTGGGACTGCATTCGTCACCATTTGCACTATGGCAGCCTCTGCTACGGGCTGCTTGGTTGCAATCCCAAGCCGCTCATTTGGAAATGCGTTCCAAATGACATCAACAGTGCCTGTTTTAAAGGCAATGACTTAAGTCAATGCACTGGTGGTTCTGAAACCCCCCGCCTATTCCACATGGAGGCCTCTGTAAGGCCTGGAAAGCAGCTTTTAACATTTAGGCAGTCCTGCAGAGTGGCGTCTGAATCACACAGAGCTGCAGAGGGGAGACAGGTAATTTTGGAAGCCCTTGTGTGCACTTGTGGCTATTATGTTAGGAAATAAAAGCCAAATTTGTACAGACTTTCTTGCTAAGAGAAGAAAAGTCCCCAAATCTTCACAACAGACGATCCAGCAGGGGTTAACTCACTGCCCATCCAACGATGGGCTGCATGACTGAGCATCCCAGGGGCAACTCAGTCATGGATCCAACCCAGCCATGTTTCTACCGGCTGCACACCTGGTGTCATATATGGTATCAGCTGTAGGCCACATAGGCAAGGCTTGCGAGAAATGGCCCTTGCAGACCAAACTGGGACCCATGCTGGGCCAAATTTGGCCTGTGGGCAGGAGATTCCCCACCCCTGCTTTACAGTGACAGGGGCTGTGTTATTTATATGCCACTTTTAGGTCCAAAGACCAATGCGTGGCCATCTGTCATGGATGCTTTAGTTGAGATCCCTGCATTGTAGGGGGTTGAAGTAAGTGACCCTTGGGGTCCCTTCCAACTCTACAGTTCTATGATTCTAGGCACAGAATGACCCTCTGCTCAATTATGAGACCCCAAAGTTGGGATGCATGCGCACACTCACTGGTACGACTTGTTGTTGTTTAGTCGTTTAGTCGTGTCCGACTCTTCGTGACCCCATGGACCATAGAACGCCAGGCACTCCTGTCTTGCACTGCCTCCCGCAGTTTGGTCAAACTCATGTTCGTAGCTTCGAGAAATTTAATATTTAATATATTGACTTTGGAGGGCTGTGTGTGTGTGTAGACACTACCTGGTACGACTACTTTCCTGTTTGTTTGTTTTTTTAGTGCATCCTTCAGTCTGCGTGTCTACAAGTTACTGTTTGCAAAAGAGCAAAAAGGTTTTTTTAAAATGCTTAAGCTATATATGCTTATCTGCCAAGTGGGAATGAATGTTAGGACTTAGTTCCCAGCTTATCCCCTTTCTCAAAAGTGTGAGAACAGACAGGCCTGCTGGAACATAGGCCTGCAAACCGAGAGACGCTCTCAGCCAACTGAGCCAGCGCCAGACCCTTGATCAAAAGCATCCTGCCCACCTCCTCCTCCCAATTGGACTGGAAAGATCGTGGGCTCCAGTTCCTCCCGACTTCACATATGGTACTGATCACACCGATTGCAGGAACAAGAAGCCTGGGCTCCCTGGATCGGGTATGTTTCATTAAAGGGAAAGGGGGAACAACTTGTCCTTAGGTTTCGGTTCAACATGAAAGTTGTTCTGTTAAAATCAGATGCTCTTTTGCTCATAATAGCCCCAGAAAGCTTTCCACGTATGATAAAGCTTAATATGCTGGGGTAACCTGGTCCAGCTTGGCTCTGTTGGCAGCTAGCCCTTTGAGCATCGAGGGGCAAAAGTGAAGCCTCCCATCCAAATTCTCCTTCTAAGCTCAAGTAGCAAACACCAGAGAGGGATGGGAAACTTAGGCTCTCTGGATGTTGCTGGGCTATTAGCTCATGTCAATCCTGGCCATTGTGGCCAATGGTCAGGGATGATGGGAGTTGTGGTTAAATAACACCAGGAGGACCAGGTTCCCCATCCTTTAAAATCACATTTAATATATTGACTTTGGAGGGCTCTCTGTGTGTGTGTGTGTGTGTGTGTGTGTGTGTGTGTGTGTGTGTGTGTGTAGACACTACCTGACTGTCAAAAGGCAAATTTGGCATTCATCGCTCTGCCTGCTTTCGCCTTTGCCCACCTCTGACTTGTGGCCCTTGGCCAGAAGAAAAGGTCAGCCCTCAGACTAAAAATGGTCCACCACTCCTGAGCTACATGGTAACTCTCCTTCCCTCCTTCAGTGTTAGACTTTCCTGCAGGTAGAATTCCTACAGACAAATAGAAATATAGCCACCATTAGGAGAGAAGAAGAGGGAAGAATGACGCCATATGAAGAGAGAGAAACTAAGCATTTGACTGTAAGGTTGTATGGTGACCTACTGGTCTTGTCCTTCCATAAAATGACAACCACACAAAGCTTCAACCCTTTTCCAGTCTCCAGTCTGAGCTATAGCTCAGTTCTAGAACTGCTGGGCTCATGTCTGTAACGAGCAAAACAGCAATAAGAGCCTCTGTGCATGTTGAGAGTGCTTTTTACCGCACTGGCAAAAGAGCAGAAGTCATCAACGTACACTATTTATTGGCGGTTCAGAGCAGCAAACTCTGCTATGTGCCAGCACCAGTACTTTTTAAAAGGAGTTCATCGTTTTCTGCCAGTATACTAAAAGGGAGTTGGCTTGCATGAGGAAAGCTCATAGTTTTTGCTGAACAAAAGTCACGCACATACACCTATCCATACGCTTTGTACTTTCAGCCTCCGCCAGAAGCGTTCCAAAATTATTCAGCAAAGCTTAGTGATTAATTTCACTGCCCTGGGTCTTTCAGCTGGAAGGGCTTCGCACAAAGCTTTAAGTATATAGGGAATTTCTGCATCCAACTTTTAAACCTTTAAGAAAAAAAAATGTAATAGTGGAAATGTTGACAGGTGATGATCAAAGCAGTGCCTTCAGAGGTTGCTATGATCTAGTTGGTTGCTTGTTTAAAAAGGGCGGCCATATAACCATCCTGACCGTTTTTAATTGGGATGTCCATCTGTACCTTTTGGAATCACTACAGTAAAATCCTCACTGGTCTGGCATTATGGGTCCACGTTGATCTCCAACACTCATGTATGCATTATATACAGTGTAATACAATTACAGCAGGGCACAAAGGCCTGCACCATCTCTCTTCATGTGATCATTATTGGCTTTCCGCTTCCTTCACCGGGAACTGAATAACGTTCCTCGGTAAGCAATTGGTGGGTGGGGGCAGAGTGGGTCACGGAGGTTTGCCGGCTCCCCTTCCTTTCCCCTCCCTGGGATCCTCTATCCAAGCTGCCATCTCCATAACGGAAGGCAGGTGGGCGAGTGATCAAGCAAGGACCATGCCAGTGTCCTCTGTACACAGTCACACTCTTGTTTCTTTTGTTACATCGGAATGTGATAAAGAGATAGTGGCATGCATATACATATAGAATCATAGAAATGTAGAGTTGGAAGGGACCCCAAGGAACATCTAGTCCAACCCCCTGCAATGCGGGAATCTCAGCTAAAGCATCCATGACAGATGGCCATCCAACCTCTGCTTAAAAACATCCAAGGAAGGAGAGTCCACAACCTCCCGAGGGAGACCATTCCAGTGTTGAACAGCTATCACTGTCAGAAAGTTGTGTATTCATGTATGTATACATACATGTATGCATATATCAGTGATATTAACAAAACAGAAATCTTAAATTCTTAGAATCATAGAATTGTAGAGTTGGAAAGGACCAACCCCCTGCAATCTGACAACTTCCACCTTCAGCAGTTGCTCTGATAAACGGGGGAGAGAGAGAGAGAGAGAGAGAGAGAGAGAGAGAGAGAGAGAGAGAGAGAGAGAGCGCTGAGGATGGGCTGCTGAGAAGCCCTTCATTCAGTTAAGCTAAGAGATGCCAGCACTATCATCTAGGTTGAGGTCATGGAGTATTAATGTGCCTCGCATGTACTCCCAGAAGTTCTCTCTTATTGCTAACATTGTTGGAATATATACTAGTGGGCAGGGCCGGCCCTACGGCCAGGCTGGGTGGTACAGGGCGCCAGGGGGCACCGTGCTGCATGCTGCGCATGCCCGTCCGCCGCACAGCTCCGCCTGCCCACTGCGCTGGGAAATGGGGCGGGGCGGGGCGGGGGCGCCAGAGGGATCCGTCGCACCATGGCGCCAGGACGCCAAATACACTTAAGACGGCCCTGCTAGTGGGGCTCAGGCTTAGCAGGCACAAAATGTCAGGACAGTGGGAGAGCCAGTTTAGCTTGAGGCTCATTGTTCAAATGATGGGCTCTCTTATTTCAAAGGCCAGCCAAGAGGGTCACCAAATGTGCAGGTGGTTACTCTTGCCACAGATGAAACACTAATCCTGATGAGTTCGACCAAAGCCTAATGGAAGCCAGTAGTGGTGTTATGATGCTGAAGAGCTGGTATGGTGTTACAGATATCAACTCTGGAGACCCAGCTTCAAATCCCTGCATGTCAGTCATAATAGTCACAACCTGGACCTGGAAGTAAAGTATCTCTGGCATCAGTCTCACCTACCTCACAGAGTTGTTGTGAAAACAAGTATGGGTTGTAGAGCAAAGCATTGGCTGGAAAGAGCTACAGAAAAGATTAATAGTATCCCAGAGTGTTTGTGTCACTGAAGACGAATGTTTTCCCTTTTACAATTCTTGGGCTATGTCAGCTAAAATGTCTGAGAAATCTTGGTGTGAGTGATTCATTTCACCATTCTTCCCAATGTGCAATTTTTCCTCTCTCTCTCTCTCTCTCTCTCTCTCTCTCTCTGTCTCCCTGGGTGGAGTTTTTCCTGGGGAGCTGGGTTGGTACAGCTGGCATTCTCAATATTATTTAAGACAGATGAACTTCTTCGCCAAACGAAAGTGGTTATACAGCAGTTCAACAGTGACACGGCAGCTTTAAAGATATACCCAACCCTTTGTTACTCCACCTTTCTACATAAAAACCTCTGTGGTGGCTAACGAGATGATGAGAAAACAATCCAATGGCCTTAATTAATAAACAACAATAATAAAACAGCAGTTTAAAGACAAACAAACAGGAAAGCAGCGGAAAAGAGGGTAAAAATGTGTTCTACATTGTTGCATTTAATTCCTTACCTTCTGGTGCTTATATTTTTCCACATTTCCCATACATATTTACCGTATTTATTTATTTATTTATTTATTTATTTATTTATTTATTTATTTATGCAAAGCTTCCTGTGATGCATCTCAAAGCAATTCCACAATACAATAAAAGCCTATATAAAACAATGGCGACAGGGATCTCCACTCAGAAGGACTGATGAAAGAGGAAAGTCTTCAACAGATACCTAAAAGACAATACAGGTGCCTACCCTCCAACATTCCTCAGGTGAAAACAGGGACATTTCTCACGCCCCCCCCCCAAAGATGACCCTCCACTTTTTTTGTCCCCACCCCTGCAGAACACTTCCTATCAGAAGAAGGACAAGTGTCGCCACCACAACACCAATAGGACACAGCACATATGCCCTCCACCTCCATTCTTCAGTAGAGTTACAAAAATAAAAACACACACCAATGAATAAATTTTAGAAAGGGGCAAGATGAGGTGTAGACACACAAATAATTTTTTAAAAACATCAAGTCTCCTTGTGCTCCTCTCTGCTTCTGCTTTCTTTCCACCCAGGCTGGCCCTGCCCTCACCCTCAGAGCCGGTGGGTCACACAGGGTTGGGCTTCAGTGGCGTCTCTTCCTCCTTGCCTGCTCTCCAGCAGCTGCTATGAGCTGCCCAAGGGAAGAGGCCAATGGAGAGGCCATGGAGAGCCATCAGGGCTTGGGAGAAGCCTCGGCTCATCCTCCTCCCTGAGCTTGCTGACAGCATCACATCCAGCTTGAGAGAGAAGGCAGCATATTGGGGTAGATGGGCTCTTATTATGCTGTTAAAGTCCTTACCTGAGAGAGGTTTGAATCATTATGGAACATGGAAAGAAGAGAGGAAACTCAAGTGCCTCCTGCTTCCTCTTCCTTCCATGGCTAGCTCAGTCAGTTGAGCCTGAGACTCGGAAGAATCTCAGGGTCGTGGGTTCGAGCCCCACGTTGGGCAAAATATGCCTGCATTGCAGGGGGTTGGACTACATGACCCTCGTGGTCCCTTCCAACTCTACAATTCTATGATTCTAGTTCATAGAGTCATGCGACATATGAACTCAGGCAAATAAAGCAGAGTTACTGTTTTGAATTGGAGCGTGTTGTTATTTTCCTTAATGGCTCACGCAAATTGCTATTCTGAACAACGCTTTTCATAGAGTAGGAGACACCATGGATGAGTTTATGGGGAACAAGGGGGAGGTGGCCGAAAAAGTTTGAGAACCACTGAGCTAAACAAAGAAATATTGATTCAGCCCAGGCTCTAAAGCACATTGCCACCTAGATGAGAGACCATTTAGGTTCTAGGAAGGAAGAATGGGTACAAAAGTAATGACGAAATTGAACTCATCCTGCACATCCCTTGAACTGTGATGGAAGTTTAAAGTTGTCCTCTAAGGATAAAGTAACCCCAATAAAGTCTTCCTGGGATTGTTTGTGCAGCTGAGGAATCCACCCTCTTCCATATGCAAGCCTTTCCCAGCCAGGCCTGCTTGAGCTGCTCCACAGCTCAATGTCTGCAGCAGCGCTTTTGTTAAGCGAGATAATTGGATGGAGCCTCCTAGTTGGGGCTGCCCTCCTCCCCCGGCCCCCTCCCACCATAGACAGGCTCAAAGTATATAGCAATGCATTCTCCTCGCCATACCAATAGCACAACCTAACAATAGTTGTCAGAAATGTATATAAACTATAAGCTCATGGGTACGTTTTAACATCAAACATGCTCGTAAATTGAATTATGAGCTAGAAATTGTACAGCTGGGGACAGTTAGCTGTGTCACACACACAACTGTGATGGCCCTGGAAAGCCATTCATAATGGGTGTCATGTAAATAGGCAGGCCAGGAAGTTCAAATGCATCTTTATATTTGATGTGTACTGAGATTTGTTTGGGGTGTGTGTGAGTGTATGGATATGTGTGAGAGTAGAGGGAGAATCGATGGATGATGAATGAATGAGCAAGTGAATAAAGGGGAAAGGGGGAAGGGAGCAAACAGAGGCTGTGGAGCCTGAATGTATGACTATTGACTTCTCCCGCCCCCAAAAGGCAGCCCACCCCTCCTTTGACTACAGGAACATTGGAAAAATAAAACACCCTAGGTTGATAGGGAGGCATGGCAACAAGCAACTTGCCAGACAGATCTAGGTGCTCCTGTTGGGGACCGATCTTCTAGATCTGTTTTAATTGGGGTTCGGCCACAGATACTGTTTTGGTTGCCCTGTAGTATGCTTTGGGTTGGGAGAAAGTCAGGAAGAGTGTGAACCTGTTGACTCTCCTTTATCTCTCACTGGCTTTCGGTACTGTTTACCATGGTTTACTTCTGGGGCAACTGACATTGCCATGGTTCAACTCCTACTTGGACAAACAGCCCCAGACCCCACTCAAAGAGAGTTAGTTTAGCCCCTGTGTTATTTAATACCTGCATGAACCTGCTGAATGGGGTTGTACAGAGTTTTAGAGTGTGCTGCCATCAGCAGCCTGATGACAGGCAGCTCTGTTTCCTCTCTTCTTCTTCTTCTGCAGGTGATGCAGTCCCCATGTCCTGCCCCATTGCTGCCCCCATGGGCCATGTCCAGGCACAATAGCAGACTGAATGAAGGTCAATCAACTGAAGCTTAATCCAGAGGTGACCGAGATGTTGCTAGTGGGTGGTTCTCCTGAGGGGTCTGCAATCTCCTCTAGATGTGGTCACACCATCCCAGAGTTCCCTCTGAAGTATCCATTTATTTTTACTTCATTTATAACCCACCTTTTTTCTCAAGGTGGTGTACATGGTTCTCCCCCTCCTCATTTAATCCCCACAAGAACCCTGTGAGGTAGGTTGGGCTGGGAGGCAGTGACTGAACCAAGGTCATCTAGTGAACTTCACGGCTAAGTGGGAAAATTTAAACCCTGGTTTTCCAGGTCCTGGTTTGAAACTCTAAGCATGACACCATGTTGGCACAGAATTGTAGCTCTGAGAGCAGAGCAGGTGTCTCCTAAGAACTCTCAGTGTTCTTAACAAACTACAGCTCCCATAATCCTTTGGGGGAAGCCATGACTGCTTGAAGTGGTATCACTGTGCTTTAAACATATGGTATGAATACGGCCTCAGTCCTTCAATACACACAAGGTTCCAAATCCCATTGCAGTCAAGTCGCCTACCTTTCCAAGTGGAGATTTTTGCTTATGCTTTATATAACCCATATATACATGCAGCCTGAACCAATCAGTGCATGTTTACTCAGAAGTAAGTTCTGTTCAGCACAATAGGGTTCTGCAGCCTTACAACCCTGCTCAGGTTTAAGCTCAAAGGCATTTTCCAGAGCTGCGTCACTGCTAAATAGTCTTCCCCCTGCAGTATGCAGAGAACATTAATAGTCGATTTGCCATTCGCATCTTACTGCAAGCCTTTGGAATTGGGTTTAACCCAGTTGGTCTGTTATTAGTGTTTACAGATTAAGAACAGAAGGTTCAAATTAACTGGGATAAACAGTTGATTAAATATTTATTTTGTTTGGCCAAAGTTCAGAGCACATAGTAAAAAGGACAAGGCATATCAGGAATGAAATCTGAGAGCAATCAAATGACCCAGCTGCTATTATTTTATTTCATTATGTGTACATTCTACTTTTCATCCGTGATGGAACTCCAAGCATTGTTTTAGCAGATTCCCAGGCTGTCTCATGTCTTAAGTACTGACCCAGACCCAGCAAGGCCGCTGCATCGTCATGGGCCTTGCAGATCAGGCACCAGACCAAAGCTATGTACAGATAATAGCATTTAATAGTCGTTGTGGCATTGCATTTGTGGCATATATCCTACACTGTCAAAGTGGTTGTGATGAATTCTGAAGCAGCACCATGAACGAGCCAATGGTGTTTTATATGAATAGTGCAAGAAGTGGTGTACCATTCAGTTTCAATGTCATGCGCATTGTGTGCTCTTCCTCAAGCCCAAAACAGCTTTGGAACTTCTTCTAATGCATTTTAAAAGCATGGGAAAGGATGGCGACTTCCCCAGATATGCATATCTAAACACATTCTCTTTTAAAAAGCAGTGCTCTGGAACTGGAGAACCCCTTCCGCATAGGAGTGCCTCCTAAGTGGAAAATTTGCCAGACCAAAAGCTACTGATCTGATCTACCTGTAGTCAATTTCATACAGCCATCTTAGGGTTTGCTTGGTGTGTGTATAGTCATTCCTTGGTTTTGGAACAGCTTAGTTCCCAAACGTTTTGGCTCCTGAAGGCCGCAAACCCAGAAGTGACTGTTCCAGTTTGCAAACTATTTTTGGAAGCCAAATGTCCAATGGGGCTTCCGCAGCTTCCAATTAGCTACAGTAGCTTCCTGCAGCCAATCGGAAGCTGTGCTTTGGTTTCCGAACGTTTTGGAAGTCGAATGGACTTCTGGAACGGATTCTGCTCGACTTCCAAGGTACGACTGTATTCCTAGCAACTACCTGGTGCTCATGGCAGATTTGTTAGCTGCTTTCATTGCTGTGAGCAGGGATCTGTATCTGGCACACCACCCAAAATCTCCACAACACAGATCTTTTCATCTACATACTGTATATAGCATATAACCAATTTGTGTTTTTATTTATATAAATATTCCGGCACAAATAGACACACCCCTTTCAGTCCCCAAATCCAGCTTACTACAATGACATGGGAATCAATCGCACAACAAAAATTCCACTAAAAGTAACCAAACCAGTAGCAAAAGCATAAAAACAGCACATAAAATAACAGGACGGAGTAATAATATCACCCGAATGCAGCAAAACAAAATTATCCTCACAGTATGCCTCAAGACTGATAAAGAGGGGCCACGTGAGTGTCCCAAGATACGAAGTTCTACAATCTGGGTGCTGCCACCACGAAGGCCCTGTCTAGTCTTCTCACCCAGCAGACTTCTGACAGTAGCTGGGTGCAAACCAGCACTTCCATAGATGACCTGAGTGGATGGGCAGGAATTTGCAGGAGAAGACAACTATTTCAATATTCTATTCCAAAACTGCTTAGGGCTTTGCAGGTGATCACCAGCACTTCTGAATCATGCTTGGAAACAGACCAGAACCCAATAAGGTCTGAATAATATTGGCACCACAAGCTCTAAAGAGCAACCCCAGCCAAATCTCTGTGCAAACGTGCGGATATATGCAATATTCAAGTTTTCCGATTGTGCCCACACTGAACCAGACAGATGACTCATTTGCCAATACCAAGTACCCATTGTCAAAGCTGTTATGAGCACCAGTCCATAGGATCCCCCCCCCATATCCCCCCTTTCCTGGTTAGCTAAGGAAGTGGAAGACAGAATTTCCCCTGCACTCTGTATCTAAAATGGCTTTTCCCCCCCTTCCTGCCTTGAAGGTGATCTGTACTGTGACTCCAGCACTAATCTGCTCCCCCAAGGGAGGTGAATTTCATCATTACTGAAATGTAGGCCTGTAACAGTTTCTGCCCCAGTGTTGCCAATCTGGAGTTTATCTTGGTGGCAAATGGGCCTGAGCCTTCCAGTGAAATTAGACCCTGCATTCTAAATTAAGTTGGCCAGATGTCTTCAGTTTAGCCAGACAGTCCTCGATGTTTGCAGGGAAACCACCGAGACCCGCAAACCACTCCCGATTTGCCAGTTTTGCTCTGTGCAGATGGCCCCACTTCGAAACCCATTCCTTCCCCGTCTCTGCCCCATGCAAGATGCAGATCAGCGAAAGCTGCTGCCGGTCAGTTTAAAAGACAAAACATCTTCCAAGCTGTGCTCGTAGCCGGGGAAGAAAGGAAGAAAAGCTCTCCTTTCAGAGGGCCCCTCGGGGTAACAATGGAAATCCCTTTGGGGATCTAATGGGCAAACCTCTTACAAAGAGATACATGACTCCCACCTCCAGCTGCTGCTTCAGTATAAAACAAGGGGAGTGAAGATTTGGCTACTTTCATCCAAATCCTCTTAGACAATGCGAGTGCAACGGGGTGTTTTCGCCCTTTTGTCCAACATGCTCTGCTTCAGAATCAGTGTAACATCCCTGGGCGAGGGAGACAGAGCGCAGCTTGTAGGCAACAAATTACCAAAGGGTCTTCTTATTGTCTAACAGCACACAGCGTACCAGTGAGGTGAGAGAAAGCTTTTCCCAGAGATTTGATGGTACGGTTACAACGGCGCCGCTGCCCATGGCATGTGCAGTCACCCTACTCTCCTTGTCGTTCAAAGATTGTGCAGATTTGTGGTAAGCTCTCCAAAAACCTGTGGGCACTGTTTGATCAGCAGTATGAAAGAAATCTGCTTGGGCCGTGAGTGTGAGAGAGGCTGATGCTTCTCTTATGCAGCCTTAGCTCATCTTAAAACGCTCTCTGTGTGTCGGGTTTTGCAATCGTCAGCCATCTTACCTTGAATCCTTAAACTGCTCTGAAAGCATCCCTAATAGTAAAGCACAATAGGATGACTCAGTAAAAGATCTGCCAATAGGAGAGAAAGAGTCTCTCCAGGGCATATGCAAGTTTGCTTGTTGGCAGAGTTTGTATTGAGCTGCCAAGGTGCTTTTAAAACTTGGGGCACTTTGGGGACTGCAATGCAAAGAGAAGCTGACCGGGGACGACTGTAGCTTGAATTCCATGTAGTACTTGTGTGTGCAGTTGGAATATTTCTCCCTGCCCTCCTTGTTCTAGGAGGACAAGGAGAGGCCTGTTGAAGCAGGCCAAAGACCCATTAGTCCAGAATCCTGTTTCGTGTGCCAGCCAGCCAGTTGCTCCCAAGGCAAAGTGCCTTTTGGGAAACAAAGGGATGGCAAGAGACCATTGCTAGGGGAGCAAGGATTTCATCCAGGATCTAAATATACTCTAGCTTGAAAGCTCCCCACCTCCAATGATGCAATTAGGTTTTAAGGTCTATAAACCTGCTTTCAAAGTAGCCTCAAGTGCTGGCAACTCTCTTTACAGAGCTTAAGCACCACTCTGCCACACATCCTGCTCTCTCCCCCCCCCTTTCCCCATCGGCATGGCTCAGCCAACAGCCTCTGATGGATGAAAGGGATGGTCATTTTGCACAGATGGCAATGAATCCTGTGCTGACCCTGCAGATGCTGTAGCTCAGGAAGGAGGGGATAGCTGAGGAGCTGAATGTGGACCTCCAGGCCTCTCTACTTGGCTCATGCGACTCTCCCCAGACAACATCCCTCACCCACACACCCCTTGGGGATTTTGGCTTGGCTGGAAAGTCTCGATTTTTGATAATGGCTCTTGCTTGCAGGATGAAGAGAGATGTGAGCACAGAACTCTGCAACTTTTGTGTGGCTGAAATGTAGCCTACATCCATTGCTCCGCCCACTTTCCCCTCTGGCTCCACCCACCTCTGGAATGCCAATCCCAGGAGGTTATCTATGAGGAAGTGCAGCCTTGAAAAAATGTCCCCCATCCCTGCTGTAACAGGCAATACAGAAGCGTCCTACACACGTCGAGTGAAACTCTAAGCCCATCTTGCTCTTCAACTGATCTTTTGTACAGTGGTACCTCTACTTACGAATTTAATGCGTTCCGAACACACATTTGTAAGCCAAAAAAATTTGTAAGTCGAATCCCATAGGAATGCATTGGGAGAAAAAATTCGTAAGTAGAAGCAACCCTATCTAAAAATTCGTAAGTAGAAAACAATCCTATCTAAACTGCATCCAAGATGGCGGACGGAGCTCCATTCATAAGTAGAAACATTCATAAGTAGAGTTATTCGTAAGTAGAGGTACCACTGTAAGTGATTCGACAGTAGCAGCTTCATAAAGGAGTAGGTTTTTGCCTGCTGGTGGCTGACAGGCTCTTAAGATGCAGTGTGAGTTACTTTGATCTCAATGGATTTCTGTTCTCCGTGATTTAAGCAGTGCTGCTTTACCCCAGGCACAGTCCTTGTGCCAGCGACGTGTCCTCGGAGAAAGACGCCCCAAAGGTCCCTGCCATATTCACTGCACCGTCACGTGCACAGCCCATGCGCTCAGGCTACAGCTGGCAACACATGCACTGCAGGTGGGCAGGAGCTGGGACCGAGCAATGGGAGCTCACCCCGTCGCAGGGATTCGAACCGCCGACCTTCTGATCAGCAAGCCCTAGACTCTGTGGTTTATCCCACAGCACCACACAGCAGGTTAGGGTTGTTTAAAACATCACATTCTCCCACATGCAGCAGCTATAAGAGTTTTCCTGTATCGGCAGCGTGGGTTAGCAAATGTTTAAAGTGGGCTGAGGTTTTCCACTACATTGCTCTGGCAATTTCCTAGGTCAGCTCCCGCTGGGCCAGTTCAGCATTCCTTATAAAGGACCCTACATTAAAACATTTGTTGGTGCAGAAACTCCTAGGATCATCACAGTTTATAAGGCTAGCGTTATGCAAGATTGAAGCTGCAATCGTAGACACACACTGGGAGTGCGTCGCACTCATCTCAGTGTGACTTTGTTTGCCTTTGAGTAGACTGGATGGCACTGTAAAATGACTTCGTACCACTGCACCTGATAGGAGAGTCACAAAGCACTGCAGAGAGGGAGAATGTAAGTACCACCAAGACAAGAAACCTGTGAAGTCTCCGTGCCTCGTCCTTGGACGGTGCCCTCCCCTCTCCTCCTGCATGGAAAGAACAGAAAGATGCATGTCCCAAAAAGGGCAGCCGAGCAGCACAAAGTTATTAGTCACCCAGGTATTTACAGTGTTTTTCCTACTTCCTTTCTCCCATGGCCTTTGTGGTCAGCAGAACAAAATTCCTGGGAACTCCCACCTAAACACAAGTTTCCTGTTTATGCTCTCCTAGTGCTTTTATGCTGTTGCTGCTGAAAACCAGGGGACCAATGTAGGCACAGAACAACGCAAACAGGGATTGCAGGTGAGCAGAGAGCAGCGAAGAAGCCTGGTCTCCCCACACATTTCTCTTTGGTGAAAAACGGGGAGGGAGGAGGGCAAAGAAGGAAGAGAATAACGATCAACATGTTTCTCTCCCTCTCTTAGCTTCTTTGTCTTTTTTTTTTTTGCCAAATTCTAAAAATAGAGAGGGGGTGTTTTGTGTCCATTTTGCCCTATAGATCTGTCCATCAAAGTGGGGAAGGAAGTGCTGGTCCAGGTGGGATTCTGATAAGTAGCTGTGTTGCATAATCAGGCTGACAAAAGGTAGCTTGTGAGAATGGGCTTGTGAGAATAAGTTCAGCTTGCCCTGTTTCATAATCAGTATGTGATTTTTAATTCTAAAAGTTTGCATGGAGATTTGTATACGAGGTAGCTCAGTTGGTTAGAGCAAGGTGCTGGCAACACAAAGGTCACAGGTTTGATCCCCATATGGGACAGCTGCATATTCCGGCATTGGAGGGGGTTGGACTAGATGGTCCTCAGGGACCCTTCCAACTCTACAATTCTGTGATTTTAGGTATGCCAAATGTTGCCAAATATATGAAGTTTTGCAAGCCATTTTCCTAATGGAATGTTGTTTTGCACACTCTGTTTCCACTAATTTCTGTGCACTTCTTGTGGCCGGAGACCAGGCGTTGCAAAATCCAGAGAAGCGTTAATTCTGAAGGATAGCTGAGTTTGCTCATTTATTGGTCCATAAAGTGCAAATTAGGGAGGTTGATATAAAAATGCAAATCGAACACATTTCTCTGCCCCCAATCCCTAGCAGTGCAGCTAGCTCTGGAAAAAGAAGGCAACAGCCCAGGTAATGTACTCAAAGAATTTGGTTTGAACGCCAACATCTCCCGCTTGTTCCTGACAACCTTACCTCCTCTGTGGGGGAGAGGGGACCAGATCATGAGTGCCCCCCACCCTAACTATTGTGCATGCCAGTCCCACATTGGGAGTTGGGCTATGCATGAGCATCTCATTTCCCTGCATTTGCTTCTGCTTCAGAACCAACATCTGGCCAGGGAATTAGAGGTATTGCCACACAGAGTATCCCCAACGAGCCGTCTCTGGATTCACAAGAAAAGGATCTGAGTCAAAAGGAGCTGGAATTTGAGATGGCGTGGGCTGGCTTACCATGCAGCCATTATACACTAATAAAATACTGGGTTCTTATGTAATGATCTCCAAGGGATCGGAAGGATCTGGTATACAGTACTCTTCCAGAGCTTGCTGTGCAGCAGTAAAAAAATTCTGCAATGTTATGTAAGTGCAAAGCACACCAGAGAGCAAAGCTTGAGCCCAGCCCTATTTGAGTGGTGCTCATTTTAAGGTGGGGAACCATTTGGCTGTGGCTCCACTCCCTTGAAACTGGAAGTGGTACGGCCTGTTCTAGGGCCCCTCCCACTTTAACTACCTGGCCCAGCATCCTTCTCAGGCCCCAGCAGACTCAGGTTCACCTTTGACCAAAAGGAAGGTGATACAGGGAGTGGCGAGAAAGTTACGGTTCAGCCTTTCTTTCCCTGGTCTGGTCCGCTGCCCACCTTCTCTGCCTGAACCCCAAGGATGTTATCTGGCTATTGGGGGAGGCAGGGGAGAGGATCCTCAGACCCAGGGCATGAATGCAGCTCACCATGCCTCTCCGTCCCACCCACAGAACTCTCCCCAGGCCACCAGGCCAGCTTCACTCCCTCCTTGAGTGTTTTTGCCTGGCTGGGATATGCCCTTAAACTCCAAAAATGCCTCTTCCTTGCCTGGATGGAGGATGAGAGGGGCGTTGGAGTGCGTGCCTGGACTAACCTACTGTGCAAAGGCAACATTTACATTTGTTTCACCTCCCACTTTTGCCTCTGGCCCCTCAGTCCTTGGCACGTGGCCCTCAAAAGGTTGCTCAGAAGGGAATGTTTCCCCTGGTCTGAGAAACGTTTCCCCACACCTGGTAGAAGAAAGTGAGGAACTTAAGTAGGGCATTCGGGGGG
Source organism: Zootoca vivipara (assembly GCF_965207765.1). Classification (NCBI taxonomy): domain Eukaryota; kingdom Metazoa; phylum Chordata; class Lepidosauria; order Squamata; family Lacertidae; genus Zootoca; species Zootoca vivipara. Next base: position 40,111,881 of record NC_142594.1, read on the forward strand.
GGGGGATTCATTGTTGGTGAAATTAAGCTGGGGAGGCACCAGCAAAAGCGAGAGTGTTGTCCTTATTTTCCAGGGACAGTCCTGGATTTACAGAAGCCATCCCGGTTTCTGATTTGATCCTGGAATGTCCTGCTTTTCCTTAGGATGTCCCTATCTTCATTGGAGAAATGTTGCATGGTATGGTTATGCAACCCCCGAGACAAGGAGATAAGTAACTGTACAACCCTTAGAAGACATCTGAAGGCAGCCCTGTATAGCGAAGTTTTTGTTTTTAATGTTTGATGTTTTATTGTGCTTTTATATATGTTGGAAGCTGCCCAGAGTGGCTGGGGTGACCCAGTCAGATGGGCAGGGTATAAATAATAAAATTGTTGTTGTTGATGATGATGATGCTGTTATGGAACAGGATGTCCCTATTTTCATCAGAGAAATATAGGGTATGCTATACACACATAGTTGGGGTAGTTGATGGTTGGGGCTGGGTGTCTCCTGTATTTCTATGCTCTGCTAGTACTTAGGAGGGTTCCCATATGTTATTTGCTTTGGTTTGTATTGATGTTCAAGAGCAGGGGTGGGGAAACTCAGATTCAAGGGCCAAATGTAGCCTTTCAGAGCTCTTCATTCAGCCCCCTGGACCCTTCCCGGGCCACACCTCCTCACTGGCCCTGCTCCACGCCTCTCTCCACATCTTTTGCCTAACAAGAATGTGACCTTGAACTCTTAACAGGACCTCTGGCTTGCTTGGATGTAAGTGTAGAAACCTCTGGCTTTTGTGGCTGGACCATAGCTGCCAAGTTATCCCTTTTTTAAAGGGATTTTCCCTTATGCTGAATAGGCTTCCTCGTGAGAAAAGGGAAAACTTGGCAGCTATGTGCCAGCTATTGCTTGAGAGAAGCTATGGGCTGGACTGCAGCCTCTGGGACTCACATCCACTGCCCCACCCACTGTTGCCATGCGGCCCCTGGGAACTCGCTTGTGATGGAATGCGGCCCTCAGGCTGGAAATGGTTTCCCTGCTCTTGTTCGAGAGGAGATTTCATCTAATTGTTCCACGCTGCTCTAAAATGTGGGGTTTTTTTATATTGTATTGATTTTGTTATTTGTCATATTTTTTTAGTTCAGATCTTTGAAATAAGAAGTGGCATGTTAACAATAATAACTGGAGATAAATGAAAAGGACTGGCTGATGCTGCCTTGTCTCCTAGCACTGGGGAATTTTAAGATTCAACAGGACTCTGGGCAGGGCAGGTATTGGATACAGTATTAAGTCTAGGAGACGGGATTGACTGCTTCGTTAAAGGGCTACTGTACCATTTACTGTACAACTACCTGTACATGACAAGCAGAAATTCAGCAGATGAAGCTTTCCCCAACATATATTAGGTGCAACAATGGAAAGAAAAGGTTTACCTGATGCATTTCCTTCTTCCTAGTTTGGAGAAATTAAAATTGCTCCTCTGCTAGGAGCAAAAAAGTTGATTGACTTGGTTTTAACCGTTTATCCCAAATTTCTTTAGTTTGGTGATTAAATCTATGACCGAGGATCCTATACATTAATGCCAAGCTCATTTTCTGCATGTAGATATTTCTATAGTGAAAATGGCACTATCCAAGTGGAAGTGGGGGGGGGGACATCAGCAGGTTTTTTTGGGGGGGAGGGGTTTGCAGAAAGCTTACAAAAGTACAAAAAACTATTTAGAAACAAAACCCAGAATAACAAGGACTGAGCATTCTCTCACTCAGTCCAGAATACTGACTTTTTAGGGATGGTGAAGGTGGATTGGAGACTGGAACAAGAGATGGAATGGTGTATCCTAGCTGGTCAGAATCCTGAACGAGAGAACTCTACTTAGACAACTGAGTAATGCTGCATTTCTTGCCAATTTTGCTTCCCACCACTCTGTTACTATATACTCATGAACGTATTGCAAAGGATAAAACTAAAAGAGCTTATTATTAGGATTCCCCGGGGATGTGTGTAGCAGAATGCTTCACCTGTTGAATATCATCTACCTGCTGAAATTGCAGGAATCCTGCAAGGGGGGCGGGGGAGAGACTGGCAGGCCTATTTAAATCTAGCAGTTGTAGAGCTGTAACCAACACACCACCCACAACACACTTTTTATTCACATCAGCTGGACTTGAAAGTGGAAGTTCAATATTACTTTTGATTTCCGGCCTTGGGTTTGCTTTGAGCCGGACCCTTAATGTTATTTAAACACAGTTGTGTGTATTTAATTATATCACAAATTATGTCACTTTGACCGCAGACAGCCTCGAACTGAATTTATTTTAGCAGCTGCCGATCAGAAAAGAATAACGGTGCTTTTTGTATACGGCCCATTAATACAGCAAACTTTTTATCCGCTCTTGCAGAGACCCCAGGATAATGGCGATGGTTCACAATGTATAAACCACTTCGCAGCCTGAGGCCATCAAAATGGTGTACAGCAGGATAAAATTAAAATGCAAATGATGTAAATTCTAAAAACGATTAAAACCTTCTCTTCAAACTCTAAGAACGATACATTCTTACAGGATTACAATTTCAATACTGTTTGCAGCTGCAAAACGCTGCTTCGTTTCCAGTCAGGGCGTATCTTGTAACATCCCACTGAAACCCCATAACTTTCTATAGCACAAATGCTCTGGTTCATTTTTGTCCCAATTTTGTTGCTCTATGGCCCCTCTAGACAGCACTGGGGAAGCATAGCACAACAAACTGAAGTAGAAGGAATCTACCACTGACGCCCTATTATCGCGTCTAAAACATGTTGCTTCATACAGCTGCAATAAAACACCAATATGCAGGGGCTCCATGTCTAAATTCAGCTGGTAATTGATTCCAGAGGGCCGGAGCTGCAACACTAAAAGTCTAGTTTCTTGTAGAAGGGTTGGATATGAATTCAAACCAACAACAACAACAACAACAACATGAACCTCGGACAAGTGGTACTCTCAGTAGTGCCCTAACTGAAAAGCTGTGCAGTTGCTGGACAGGAATATGCAGGCTGAGGCAGCCTCTTAGGTAAATTAGTCCTAAGCAAAGATAAACTGTAAATAAGGCTACAGTCCTATGCACCAGGTATGGGGAATTTTTGGCCCTCCAGATTTTGCTGAACAATGTCCAAGAATGCCTATGCTTGCTGGAGCTGACAGCACTTGTAATTTAGCAACATCTGGAGGGCCAAAGGTTGCCCACACCTGTTATACACATTATTTTCTACATTTTTATTATTATTGTGCTTCTATTGTTTCTTACTCCTTTGTTACTGGTAGCTGCCCTGGAAATATAAGTTTATGTTGAAGGTGAAGGATATAAATGATGGAAATAGAGGTAAAGGAACCCCAACTTTTCAAAAATTTAAGCAGGGTTGGGTTTTTTATTTTTTTATTTTGGGATTGGCTTTTCTCAAGAGGCCTGTTCCTGAATGGGCTGCATTTCTTTTTTGCTGCTTATTTATTTTAAGCCAGCCTATGTTTTTAAAAATGCTTGTTAAACTGCTGCTTTCAAATTGGCAGCTTTCTGAACATCAGTGTGTTTTTATGAGATGCAAGCCCCCTCGGGTGAGCTGTGCCCTCGTAAGGTGGTCTATAAGCAGATTTATAAATAAACAGATGAACTCTCTGAGGCTTACCTCCGAGTAGACATGCATATCTAGCACATACATCGACAGAGCATAAATAACCTGATTTGTGCTGGTGAAATCCTAACAAGTGTATCGCTATTGTCATGACGCAGAGACTCCATCAAAAATCTTTTCACGGCCCACAAAGTCCACAATGAGGATGACTTTAAGCTTGAATTGTAAAACTGAAAGAGAAGCCCGGAGATTTCTTTGTTACCTGGACTCCTGTTTTATGAACCTTAAGGTTGAATTCTCCCATCTTAAAAAAGCAACAGAATTTTTTTTTTTTTTAAAAATGTGGCCTTTCCTTTGTTAGGTTAGCACTCAAGGAAAAGATGAAACAGAAGCAATGTCGTTTCTATTGAGCTTATATCAGGTTACAAAGCAGATGTCTTGCATGCAGGGATGGCGAGGTGAGAACAGATGGCACACCAGGAAAAGGATTGGTGCATTTCCCCAACACCAGACACTGTGGGACAGCAGGGGAGGCCCTGGCCACCTGGGTCCCACACAGGTGGTGGTTAAACAACAACAACAACTCAGCGCGGAGGAATAATGTAAAGGAAATCATAACTCCTATCTTTGTCCACCTGCACATAATAGTGTGCTAGAATGGTTTCCACCATCCTCTTGAAGAAGAATTTTAAAAGTTTGGTGGCACACACCACTTTATATAGTACTTTGCATCCAGCAATGCCCTTCTGGTGGCCAATAAAGGTAAAGGTAAAGGGACCCCTGACCATTAGGTCCATTTGTGATCAACTCTGCGGTTGCGGCGCTCATCTCACGTTATTGGCCAAGGGAGCCGGCTTACAGCTTCCAGGTCATGTGGCCAGCATGACTAAGCCGCTTCTGGCGAACCAGAGCAGCGCACGGAAATGCCGTTTACCTTCCCGCTGTAATGATAATAATAATAATAATAATAATAATAATAATAATAATAATAATAATAATTTATTTATTTATTTATTATTTATACCCCACCCATCTGGCTGGGCTTCCCTTGCCACTCTGAGTGGCTTCCAACAAACATTAAAATATATCAAATATCACAGATTAAAAACTTCCCTAGCAGTACCTATTTATCTACTTGCACTTTGACGTGCTTTCGAACTGCTAGGTTGGCAGGAGCTGGGACCAAGCAACGGGAGCTCACCCCGTCATGGGGCTTCAACCCGCCAACCTTCTGATTGGCAAGCCCTAGGCTCTGTGGTTTAACCCACAGCGCCACCCACGTCCTTCTGTATATCCTTCTGTAATTGTTTACTCTGTGGTCAGTCTCATTCAGCCAAGGTCCACTGCCATGTTAGTTAAAAGTTTCCTCTTTGCAGGTTCCATCCCTTTGAGCAGGGTGGGAGATAAGGTTGAAGGAAAAGCTTTGACTATTGGGTTTCTCCAATCATTGGCGGTCTCCAAATAAGCTTTACTCAGAACAGACCCATTGAAATTAGTGGACCTAACTTCAGTGTTTCTACTGTGAGTAAAACTTGCCTTCTCACCCCAACTACCTTCAATAAATATTGTGCATACAAACCAAGACAAATGAATTATATATGGATTTTTTATGCAGGAAGTGAGATAGTTATCCACTTACTCCATTGGGTACATCTCGTGGCATTTCAAATAATGTCTATCCATCTCTTTGCAATATTTTGTAATTCAAATATTTTTCCTACAACCTTATGTACATGTATGATTTGGGAGAATGTCCAGATTTAGACAGGCGTCTGAATCAGTTGTATCTTGAGTGTAGGATAGCCACATGTGCTACAGAAGAACATCCAGGCCCATCTAGTCCAGCATCCTGTTCTCACAGTGGCCAGCCAGATGCCTATGGGAAGCCCACAAGCAGCACCCACAAGCAGCATCCATTGTATGCAGCGTGGTTTCCATTCAACTGCAATTCATCTTCTGCCCAAACTCACATTATTCAGCTCTCTGTCCACTGTGTGGTGAAATGATGTAACTTACATAATGCACTTAAGCACATAAATTGTTGTCATTATGTTATACCACCTCACTCACTTCAAATTAAAGGAAACACAATGCAAAAGGTGTGTGTGTGTGTGTGTCTAAACCATGGGTAGGCAAACTAAGCCCGGGGGCCAGATCCGGCCCAATCACCTTCTAAATTCGGCCAGCGGACGGTCTGGGAATCAGCGTAATTTTACATGAGTAGAATGTGTCCTTTTATTTAAAATGCATCTCTCGGTTATTTTGGGGCATAGGAATTCATCCTCCCCCCCCCCAAAAAAAGGTCCGAGGAAAAGTTTGCTGACCCCTGGTCTAAACAACTGCATATCAGTTGCGGACTGAAAGCAACAACAACAAGAAGAAGAACAGTAGTAAATACTGATCATATTCATTTGACTGATTCCTGTTCTGGACATGGGATGAATAAGCAAACACTGACAATTTCTGCTCCCATTTCTATTTTCGTTGGAAGTCGAGTAGGAAGGGACGCCACATGCCAAATATTTTCAGCAGATGTATAAGATCACAAACAATTCACTGATAAAAAGAAAATTACTGACAGAAATTACTAAGCCTAATCTTCCAAAGCAAACAAACAAACATAGCCATATGGCAGCCACTTTAAAAGCAATTGCAGTGAGGTGGCTATTTAAGGCAGCTTTCCCTGTATATAGCAACTTGCTATCCAGATCTGGCAAAACCATATTTGCCCCACATCCATAAACCACAAAATGGAACTGTTTGGTCAGTGTGTTAAAAACTGCAGAATCCATAGGACAAGTGGCTCTGTGCCAATGGCTTGCCTTGCATATCATCTCATTTGAACTGTGTGAACTGATCACAAGATCTCTATGGACTGCTTTGAGATGGCTCCCACACGCAGTCTTGCCATGTGATCGCTGCAGCATCAAGTGATAGCTGTTACATGGGACTGAGGCACCACAGGTCTTAACCCGGATGCCAGCCCTTCACATAAGCCCAAGCACAAGGTTTTCCAAAGAAAAGCATGAACAGGGCAGGTTATGGAGCAGTGCTGGGAAAGTGCAATCCATTCCAGTTCATCCCTTCCAAATTGGAACTAATTCCTTTCCAGCTCAATTCACAACTCATTTACATGATATTTCACACAAACACACCCACCTTCATAAGTTTACAAGCTGCTCTGCTAAAGTATAAAATATATTTAAGAAGACTAAGGAAGCATCAAAGCTTCAGTGAAACGTGAACAATTTTTAAAATCTATTTTTCTCAATAATCATGATCTTTAACCTTAAACATCCTTTTTCAGTAAGGTGAAAATGGCAGGTGCAAAGGCCACAATCACAGAAGTGTGATGACCCCCCCCACTGAATTAAAATTAAAATGGAAATCAATTTAAAAGTTCCATCACAAAAGGTTTGGTTCACCCAGAAATTATAAGAACTATTTTCAGGTGTAATTCAAGAGATTTTGGAATCAATTCGGTGAATTAAACTGAATCAGTTCATTCCAGTGCTATTTTTCTACATTTAAAAAGGTGCCAGAACTCACCATGAATGCCACCCTTGTTGGCAATGACGCCCAACTGACAGGTGCCGGAACAGAGTTCCGGAACATTCCAGCTGAAAAAAAGGCCTGGTTCATTCCAATGCATTCCAAGCACTGGTCCGGAGTGAGTTGGGAGACTGGAAGTGGGAGTCAGAACTGAAGACCAACCCAGATCAGAGAGCAAACCAGAAGGCAGGGCCCCAGCACAAGTTAGAGAAACCAACAACACTCACATTGGCCTTGTTGCTCAAGCAACATTCAGATGGGGAAAGAAGCCCTTTAGCCTCCTTCCTGCCCAGATGCAATGGGTCAGGTTGGGGGCGTGGAGTCAGTCCAGAAGGTTCTTCACGGAGAAGACTGCTAACTGCAGTTCACATGTTCACCACACACAGGGCAGCCACACAGATTTTGGGAGCTCTTCTGCCGTTTGGACAGAAATGAATTCTGGGTGGTCCTACTTCTATACTGCAAGTTTAGCTTTATTGCACCTCTGAACTGCGCAAACCCAGTTGACTAGAATTTGACTTTGACCTCTGGCCAGATTTTACAAAGGAATGATTTCATTGACTAGCTGACATTTACTGCAATTCCACTTCTTTTAATGGGACTTCTCCAGTGAAAATGTTCACTGAGGCGCCTAAACCTTTTGGTGAACTCAAAACTTTAAAGAAACATGGGCTATATTTATGATTGCAGGTGGGAATAAGGTAACGCTGTGGTTTGGCATGTTTTCTTTCATCACCCCAAATCTGGCCTGACTCAGGGAGCTGGGCCAAGCTGAACTCTGAACTTACGCAATTCATGAATCGCCACTCACAATTCTTATCTGGAGTTGTGCACATTGCAGAAAAGGTGTGGTGTGCTGCTGGATCAGTACGCAAAGGAGGGAAGTTTCTCAAGCAAGCAAGATGTTTAATCCAAAACCATCTGCCGGGATCGGCTAAAGGTGAATTCAGTCAGCTTCAAGGTAAACACTCCTACTTCCAGAAGACCTGATTCTTGAACATTCACTCAGATTTGTTTTCAGGGAGATTAGACAGCATTGACTATTTAATGAGCATGCATTCTACTTTGTTTGTGGGGAATTTAGACATTACCTCAAAGCAAGCATCAACCCACACTTTCCACTGCATTTTCCTGTCACTTTCTTTGGGGGGAATGGGTTTGTTGCGCAAGATCTCCCAGCCAGCTATCATTGCACAACCTGTTTTTGTTGCAAGGGGATTGAATCCCACCAAAAATAGCAACGGTCTGGAAGCACCAGTAATCACACAATCCCTTCTAGCTATGTATTTGTTTGATCTTGAGGGTGTGCTATCAACTTCCTCAAAGCTGACACCTGCCAAAAGTGTCTAAAAATTACCTTCACACTGTATTAACTTGCCTGCACCGGGGTAAAGCAGGCTGGATGCAGAAAGTCCTTATTATTATTATTGTCTGTTTGGCCTCCTTTTTTTGTAAATGGCTGAAGGAGTACGATGACCAAGAAGCCATGCCCTGCTGACCTCCACTGAAAGAGAATATTGTCTCACTGTGGGGAGGTCATCTTAAAGACGACTGAGGCAAACCTTGCTAGATATTTGACTGTGGATTCACCATATCAAAGAGAGTGAGCGAGAGAGAGAAATTCACTGTCGTTAGCCGTATGGCACAAACGATCCCAATGCTTTTAAGTGTAGGATTTATTATTCCCAGCTTGCAAAACAGATGCCACAAAATGTCCCCAGATGTCCATGGGATGACTTCCCAGGGTGTTCTTCCCTTAAAAAACTCAAAGATCATTCCAAGGTGTGCAAATGTTTGCACTAAACGCTTGATTTAGATGTGGCTCCCGCATCCTGTTTTTATTTCTGTTTGGGCATGGTGGGAAGACTAGACTTTGGATGGAGGGTATGACATGGTTATTTGTTTGTTTCTGCTGACTTTGGCACATGACCACATCCTGCTTCTAGGAATGATGCACCTTGGCCCTTGACACAGCCAGCTGGTGGTGCACCCTCCGAAGGGATTATCCTCTGTCAGAACAAATTGTTCTCATTCTCGGGCGGAAGCCAACAGACATCTACAATAAATGGTCCAAGATCCTGGAATTTCAGGACTCTGAAAGAAGAGAGCCAGAGAGTCAGAATTCAGAATGGGATTAGAAAGCTAATCTCTGTTCCCGACTGTTTTTTGTGAAGGACTGCATCAATTAAACCAGCCTCTGACGTGAATCTGCTCCAGGTGTGTGTTATCTCCTACTCCATAGAGCAGCTTTCTGCCTTCTGGGAGTCGTGTGTCAGTGGTGGGTGGGGCCAGAAGCAAAACTGGGCAGATCAATAGAGTACGCATCAGAGACAAAAAAAAATCCCACCATAGAGCATTTGGTTACTGAGCACCAAATGTAGCATCTTCAAAAGGACAGGGCGCGTGAAGGTGGAGAGATAGGGACTCCCTGGCTAGAAAGGAAGGAGGCAGCAAGGGAAACACACACACACACACACACACACACACACACACACACACACACACCTTCATATATCAACTGCTGCTGGACTACAATTTATTTGTTGCTTTTATGCTCTGCCCTTTTGTCCCGAGAGCTTAAGGTCCATGGGTTCTCCCCCTTATCATTTATACTCAACAAAAATCCTGTGAGATGGGGGTTGGGGTGGAGAGAGAGCGAAACCAGCCCAAGTTCACCCAGTGAGCTTCATGGCTAAGTGAGCACCATAATACAGCACTCCAACCACTACACCACACTTCCTCATTAGTGTCATGTCATCCCTGACCATTGGGCATGCTGGCTGTGAGCTGGAGAGTGCTTGGCACTAAACAAAGTTGGAAACATTCCTCTTTCTTTATTATAACTTCTATGAGGTGCTCCGTGCTGTAGAGAAATTATCATCGTCGTCGTCATTATTATACATATCGTTATTATTGCTGCTGACATCGAATGGCAACATCTCTGCAGGATTTCAGACAGGGATTGAGCCTTCAGCTCTACTAGAGTGGGGAAACCCAGCCAGAATTATTATTAGAAACCTTCAGAGACACTAGGAGATCTCCAGCACCCAAAACACACCCTCCCCTTGTGGAAGTTGAAAGAAAGATTCTGTTGAAAGAAACATTCTGCCATAGCCAATAGAAAAGGTTGTAATGTGTGCTTGGTTGCTGGGGATGTGTGGTGGCCGAGACAGCCCCCAAATACGAAAAAGGGCCCCTGCTCTATATGATGTGGCAGAAAACTTGGGTTTGCAACTGAGTATTTACTTGGCACTGATGCCAAAACTCCACATTCTGGGGGCATGTATGGCCACCACCAACCTGTGTTCCTCTCTGCGTCTCCCTGGCACATTGTGGCATAATGTAATTAATTAATTAAACTCTTTTCATCATGTCCATCAGTCAAGGGCTGTCGGGGGCAGCTCACGGGATTTTTAAAGCAACAAACACGTTGAAATCGGAAAACAAGTGAAACAATAAATCACTGGAACAGAATTGGTTGGCAGTAAACCAACGACAAGAGCAGATATTATAAAGAAGCTAGGGAGAATAATTTACACTTATGTTTCTTCACTTCCTGCCAGGAAAATGCTAACAAAGTGGCATCACACGGGACATTTTTTTCAATGATACGTCCCCAGGGAGATATGGAGGGGAATGTGGATCATTGGCACCTATGTGTTTCCCTGTAACACGTAATTTGGGTCAAAGCTATGGCTTATTCTCATGTTCTGATGCTGTATCATAATATGTTTCAAATTTACTACAGCAGATAGTTGGGCATTAGTCATTGCAACTGGTAACAGCTGAGAGCCTTATCCTCCACAAATTTATCTAATCCCTCTTAAGGCCATCAGAGCTGGTGGCCATCACCACATATCGCAGTAGTAAACTCCATATTTTAACAAAATGATGTAAAAAGTACTTCCTTTCTTCTGTCCTAAAACCTTCAACATTCTGCCTCATTAGATGCTCCCCAACCCTCCCGCCAGCCACTGGTAGGGTTCCCATGTTGTCAGTTGAATTTCTACCCCACAACTACATCCAGTCAGAAATCCTAGGAAGTAAATAATTGTGCAGTTCTCCTCAATGTATAGCCAGATCAACGGTTAAATGATCACTGTGGTAGCCATTCACCATCCATCATGAGAGTTGGTAAGTCAAAGTTAATCAGTAACATTTGGTTCTTTAGCTTGTTCTTTCATTTTTCATATTTTCCCCTTGGATACTCCTAGGCTGGCTTTTCAGGCCACACTTTTCAAGGTTTTCAGGTAATTTGCATAGAAATACTTAAGGCCTCATGGCTGACTTGAGCTTTCCCATGAAGCTCACATTTCAGTGAAGAGTTCAGATGCAGGACTGAGACCAACATATATAAAAGGCGCAGTATTGTTCCTGGTTGACTCATCATCATGGTTATAGTTCACGTGAAAGGTCCTCTCCCCACCAAAAAAGTTAAAGCCATTTGAAAGTATGGATTAAACTCAGGGTCATTTTGGATTGAAGAGAAATCGAATGCCATTGGTAGGACCTCATTCTTTTGGATCACCTGTCTTTTCTGCAAATTATTTGGGTGGTGCTGTGGTGTAAACCACTGAGCCTCTTGGACTTGTGGATCAAAAGGTCGGCAGTTCGAATCCCTGCGACAGGGCGAGCTCCCGTTGTTCGGTCCCAGCTCCTGCACACCTAGCAGTTCAAAAGCACGTCAAGTGCAAGTAGATAAATAGGTACCGCTCCAGCGGGAAGGTAAACTAGAAAACCTGTCTGAGGACAAACATTGGCTCCCTCGGCCAGTAAAGTGAGATGAGCGCCGCAACCCCAGAGTCATCCGCATCTGGACTTAACTGTCAGGCACTGGCGGAGGAACAGGAGTGCGTCGGGAGCAGACCGCCCCGGCACCACTATTTCAGTAGGGTGCCATTGTGGCGGCCCCACCAGACAAGCGCTGTGCACCCTCCGCGCACGCGCCAGGTGCCACGTCCCCATAGGAGCCCAGAACGCCCCCAGAATGCGCACCACACCCTCACAGGTGCCACGCCCCCGAAATGCATGCCATGCCCCTGAGGGCGGCGTGCCACGCCTCCAGGGTGCGCATCATGCCCCCCAGGGGCACCAGCCACTCCCCTATCTGCTCTCCGCTCCCAGTAGCGGAGCATGCAGCTTTGCCACTGCTATCAGGGGTCCTTTACCTTTACCTTTTTTACCTGATAATTTTCCTTCTCTTCTCCTAGAAAAGACTTCCCTATGATTTTTATACAATGTCACTTAAAGTAAGAATGGGATTAATTTTACAGTGTAGTCATTCTGTGCAATGGTGTGATTAATATTCTGCTAGAGGCTGAAACCTATTTGGGCTTCTTTCCTACCATAATGCAAAATACATTCCACCAAGCAGCATCAACCCCATAACAATATTTCTGTAGCTCGCAAGAATATTAAGTTTTAAGCGGTTCTTCCAGAAATAAAGCTTTCTATGCAAATGGCCTGTAGACCCTGAAAACAATGCCACAGGCCTGCTAATTTATTTGCTTGGAAAATGCAGCTCAAGTATGACCACTGAGATGAAAGATCTCATTTCAAGAACATCTTCGGGGATAATGGTAAATTATAAACTGTTCGTGATTGTAGGCAATAGAAAGTGCAATATATATGGTTAACCCTGACAATGGCAGAAGTTGCTTAAACAGGGCAATAAAATTACCTAGAAGGGAACTCTAGAATAAAGTCACAAAAATATGCCATAATCAAAAGCAAACCAAGGACTGATGAGATGCTTTCCTTTTTTAGGAATCAGTTTCCTTTTAAACCACAACATGAACATCTGTAATCAAAGCATTCCACTTTAATTTTTTTAAAATAACAAAATCATCAGGTTAATCCAGGTATTCATCTGGAGAATCCCAAAGACACGAAATGTATGGAAGTGTTTTTAGGAGCCTCCTTGTAAGAGACTTAACAAAGGAATGTAGTAGCTGCTTATCTCTTTAAAATATTAGCTTTGAAGAAAATCTGCTGTTCAAAAGAAATATATGTGAGGGTTTTATCAACTTTGATTTGGGTCACTAAATAAGAGCCATTGGTAAGCTGAGTTGAAAACTCTGGATCAGTACTGCAAAGAGTATAAACTCATTTATATCCAAATTGGGAAAAGGCAGAGTAGGGATCTATATACTTATTATTTGTAGAATTAATTTTAATGCTGTATTTACCAAGTCAGACCACTGCTCCATTGAGCTCAGTACTGTCTCCTCTGACCAGCAGTGGCTTTCTGGGGTATCAGGCAGAAATGTTTCTCAACACAGGAAACCACCTCTGGTTTTGCTGGGGAAGGTCAGAAAGGAAATTTTTTACCATTGTTCCACACTATCCTGTGAGAGAGTGTGTTCCTTGCCCAGTCACCTTCCCATCAGCCTTTAAAATCTTACCATTCCCACCTTCTTAATTAATGCACCTCTTTGAAGTCAGTGTATAGAAATGACATTGTTGTTTCAGAGTGCTTCTTTTCCTAACAAAAATAGTTACATATTCAGACAGGATGATTTCACAATGAGGATAACAAGGAGAAGTAAAATTGTAGAACTCTGGAGGTGGCACATAAATTTCCAGACAAAATAATAATGATAATAATAATAATAATCATTTATTATTTATTATTTATACCCCTCCCATCTGGCTGGGTTTCCCCAGCCACTCTGGGCGGCTTCCAACAGAAATATTAGAATACACTAATTTCTTAAAGATTAAAAGCTCCCCTAAACAGGGCTGCCTTCAGATATCCTCTAAAAGTCTGGTAGTTGTTTTTCTTTTTGACATCTGGTGCATAGCTGCCAAGTACCCCGTTTTTCCCAGGAAACCCCCGTTTTTACTTACCTTTTCCCGGTGGCCCCCCGTATCACTTCGTCTCCCATTTTTCTCCGTTATTTTCTCCTGCCAGCGGCCATTTATTTTCTTTCTGATTTGCCCTTCTATGTGCACCAAAAATGGCCGCCGCTGGCTTCAAAAGTCGCATCTATGCATGTCCAGAAGTGCATAGACGCTACTTCCGGTGTCGGCGACGGCCATTTTTGGTGCCCATAGATGGGCAGAGCGACACTGGAAGTTGCGTCGACGCACATCCTGACATGCGTAGTGACTTTTGAAGCTGGCGGCGGCCATTTTTGGTGCTCATAGAAGGGCAAAGCGACACCGGAAGTTACGTCGACGCAACTTCCGGTGTCACACGGCTGCCGGTCCCGGATTCTGAAGTCCGGAACTTGGAATGTAAGATCTGGTGGGAGGGCGTTCCACAGGGCGGGTGCCACTACCGAGAAGGCCCTCTGTCTGGTTCCCTGTAACCTCACTTCTCGCAATGAGGGAACTGCCCAGTTCAAACAGTCCTGGCAGGTATTTATTCAACAGATTCTAAGGCCGGAGATTCTTTCACATTTTGCTAATTCTTCCAACAACTCTAAACTGCTCTAAGAATTGGGAAGACTTCTGATTATCCAGCCTGCTTTGGAACAGTGCAATCTGCTGTGATTCCTGCGGGCCCAGGACTTTTCAAAGGAATTTGTAGACGTTAAAGGAAAAGCAGGAAAGAAAAGGGGGGGGGGAACAAGCCAACATCTTCTTTTTGTATCCTACACATAACCAACGGCTTATGATTGCCTAAGGATGTATTTACTGTACAACTTTGTTGATGCCCATTTGCCTACTGATTAGAGGATAGAAGATTTGTGAGGGATTAGAAAAGGCAAATGCCGAAAATATCAAGGCCAAGAACAAATGCGGCAAGGACCAGTTCTATACATGAATGGCCTATTAAGGGATAAGCATATGGAACAGGGAAATCTCTGGGATCAGGAAAAATAAACAGAATGGATAGTCTTCTGCTTTGAAGGTAAAGGTCATGACGGTGCCATCCAGCCTCCAAATTTCGAAGCTTTTGAAATTACAGCCACAGATCCCTTTGCAGGAGGTAGGAGGACTGAGGCACCGGCTGTTGTCCCTGAAAAGTGCCAAGAAAAAGTTGACTAAAAGAAGTTGTCAGGCGTCACATTGTTGAAAAACGTGCTATTCTAGAAGAGCCTAGGCAAAATAGACTTGCAACATTTATCCATGTTGCATTAAAACTTCTAAATGGTTTATAAGAAATATTAAAATTATCACTAAAAGCAAGTAATTAGAAGCATTTAAAAGGTAATAAAAATAACAGTGAACTAAAAAGAGATTAAAACACATCAACATCTATGTGTCCAGAGAGCTTGTCTTAACACAAATGTTTCAAGCAAGTGAAAGAAGGAGTGAAGCTAAGCTACCTGCTTGGTGTCAATAGGCAGGGAGTTCCAAAGTTTAGGTGCTGCCACACTAAAAAGATCAGTTTCTAAACTCCAAAGAGACTGGAGTAAATTCGTTGACTATATAAATAATAACTGTAGAAGCTTGAAGACACTAGCAGGATTGAAATAAATCCTACGACATGGACTTTATAATATAAGATTAAACTGTGAGATATAGATTTGAAAAAAGGAAAACTTGTTGGTGGGATGGAGGGAAGTCATAAGCTCAGCAGATCGGTAGGGAATGAGATTGGTAGGTGTATATTGGAAATTATTGTTTATTGTTTAAAGTGAAAGTTTTCATTCCCCGCCCCCCGAGGTGTGGAATGAATATTATCTGTCACCTATAAAAGCTCCGGTTTCACAGACCAAAGTGGTTGAGTAGGTTAAGGTGATCCCACAGGTAAACTGATCCTAATGTGTTCATTTACACACTCAAGCGAAACTACGGAAATATGCCTTTGTCAAAAGTTATACATAAAATAAAAAATTTATAGGATAGGGTCAGGAACTTATGATGCACTTCAGCCCTTCAAAGGAAAAAAAAAGTGAATATATTTTTCAGAGTGTGTCCAATAAATGGCTCTTTCCTAATTAGAAATTTCCATAAAGCTACACTCAGCTTTAAAAGTAAAAAAAAGTCTCCTATGTGCTTCACAAGGTGCTTGGCTCTCACTGGGAGCTGGATATATTTCTGCTGAGTTCGGCCATAAATGGGCCAACTACTGATGGCAAACAATATAATTGCCTTCTTTATTAAATTTCACAAGCAGAGAAATGTTTTAGATTCTTGTTGAACTTTTTAGAAAAAGGCATTAGCACCACAGCAGTGGAACTCAAGCTACAGATGGATGAGCTTGCCCCCACTTGCCTCGAGTTGAAATAAACCAGGCTATTTCTTGGAAAAGTCAGAAATAACTGGGTTTATTTTCTGAACTAGTCTGCCAGCCCTCCATGAACCGGAAGCTGCCTTATGTCATAGAATCACAGTATCGTAGAGCTTTCGAAGGGGCCCAAGAATTATCTAGTCAAACCCCTTGCAATGCAGGAATCTCAACTCGATCATACGTGACAGAGGGGCATCCAACCTCTGCTTAAAAACCTCCAAGGAAGGAGAGTCCACCACTTCTTATGGGAGTCTGTTCCACTGTTGAACAGCTCTTACTCTCAGAAAGTTCTTCCTGTTTAGTCGGAATCTGCTTTCTTGTAACTTGAATCCATTGATTCAGGTCCTAACCTCCAGAGCAGGAGAAAACCAGCTTGCTCCATCCTGCACATGACAGCTCTTTAGATATCTAGCTCAATAGATATTTGAAGATATCACCCAGAAGAACTCTAAAAGGTAAAGGTAAAGGGACCCCTGACCGTTAGGTCCAGGCGCAGACGACTCTGGGGTTGCGGCGCTCATCTCGCTTTACTGGCCGAGGGAGCCAGCATATAGTTTCTGGGTCATGTGGCCAGCATGACTAAGCTGCTTCTGGTGAACCAGAGCAGCGCACGAAAATGCTGTTTACCTTCCTGCTGGAGCAGTACCTATTTATCTACTTGCACTTTGACATGCTTTCGAACTGCTAGGTGGGCAGGAGCAGGGACCGAGCAACGGGAGTTCACCCCGTCGCGGGGATTCGAACTGCCGACCTTCTGATCGGCAAGCCCTAGGCTCTGTGGTTTAACCCACAGCGCCACCTGCGTTTCTGCTGAGCAGCAAAGAGAGGGTGCAGTGGAGGTGGTGAAATAACACTAGTAATGACACTCTTCATGCAAACTCTGCTCAACGTTTGAATTCATCTCTAGAAGTGAAAACTTAAAAGCCACCTGACTTGCACATCTATGGCTTGCAACTTTGCATGCTATCAGCTTCAAGTGCTGATGGGTCATCAGCACTCAGTGGAAGAGCACATGCACTGCATGCAAACGGACAAAACTCCAAACCCCAAACTCATGTCCCATCCCTGGCTTCCCCAGGTAGTGTTGGGAAAAGACACATGTCTGAAAACCTGGAAATCTGCTCCCAGTGCAGACAATGGTCCAGGTTTGTATGAGACAGGGTCCTGTTTCAGAAACTGTATTTTTGGTATTCACGCAAAAAACGGTGCACAAAGACTGTTGAAGCATAATGGTGTCTGAAAGGAGAAAAACTCATGCAAAGAAGTCTATAGCGTATAGGGCATGAGCATGGGTAGAAGTGGGGCAGGGTGGGGGTGGGGAGAGCTGGTATTACTTTCAAAATTACTTCCTTGTTCCATTCTTCTGGGAAAGCTCTAGATCTATTTCTCTTTAGGGGAAGAAAAATTTGCATGCCGTGGTGAGCAATTTCATAATTTTCCCCCCTCAGCTGGAGATGGTCTGAATAGCTTTGACTCAAACAGCCAAAGCTATTAGACCAAACTGGGGTGCAGAATAAACCACAGGTGAACATCAGTCGCCAAGAGTGGCTGGGGAGACTCAGCCAGATGGGCAGGGTACAAATAATAAATTATTATTATTATTATTATTATTATTATTATTATTATTATTATTATTATCAAGTAAAGCAGGAATGAGTTAAGCCTTGTTCACACCTATTTCTAAGTTCTTCCCTGTTGTGAAATCCAACATCACTGTGGTATGTGTTCAAGTGCCAGGACAATGGTGGTGGGGCCAATTAGTTGGATTTTACCCATCTGGCCCTCACTTGGCTGGGAAAGAAGTCAGCACCCAGGTGGAAAACAGCCAAGCAACTAGCCTCACCCACCATGCTTCTGGTATTCACACCCCACACCAGGCATCCCCAAACTCCGGCCCTCCAGATGTTTTGGACTACAATTCCCATCTTCCCCGACCACTGGTCCTGTTAGCTAGGGATCATGGGAGTTGTAGGCCAAAACATCTGGAGGGCCGCAGTTTGGGGATACCTGCCCCACACAAACTGCAGCATGGTGAAATGTCTGTGCGAAAGAGATTTTATTATTCAGCTATTGAGGCAAATTGGTTTCAATATTTCTTCCATATCAACGGGGAGAAATGGCTTCCTGAATCCTACTGAGAAAGCTGCTGCAGACTCTGCAGCTTCCCAAATTTTTATTGCCTGAGCTACCGGCTTGCAGGTTTTACCTTCAACAGCCAGTTCTAAGTAAAAGTTTCCAACAGGAACATTTACCTTCCCAAGTAATGAAGCAGATGCAATTACTGCTAAGTGATCAATCGATGTATATTAATAGCCATTCATTCTATGACAGGGTGAAATGATGTTGGCTCTCTAATATATGCTGCAGAGAGCAATATTTCATGGGCATGAGAGACTGGGATTGGATCTCCATTCACACCAGTTTGACTTGGGAATACCCACTTCTCCTTCCATACCAACATGAAATTAAAGGTTGTTTCTAATGATGTGCTATTCCACACCCCCTCTCCCCATGCTACTCCACCTGCACAGGGGTGCCAGACAATACTGAGATAGATGGACTCCATGTAAGGCAGCTTCCCATGTTTCTATGTAAGAATATGAGTGAGAGAAAGATTCCCCTTCCCTCTCTGGCTGCCTAAAAGAGATAAATTGCTTGTAGGTTCTTAAATTATGAAGAGTGAGCACCATTCACTTTTATTGACAATGCTGCAGTAGGAGAAACATTTTGTCACTACTCAGCACAAGCGATGGCAAGACAGGGGTACTTCGTCTAGGTTGGAGCTAGCTGGAAGGAACTATACAAAAACATTTCTTGATAATAAGACATTGGCAGTCTCCTGAGAACGCAGGCCAATAGTTTGCACATGTTAATTTCACCTTCTTGCAAAATGCTCTCTAAAAAAAGGTGGTAGACCTGAAGTCATAGATTGCAATCCAACACAGAGTCAAGCCCATTTGTTTTTGCACTAGGTTCTGACAGCTCAATCCTATACACATAGAATCAAAGAGTTGGAAGGGGCCACCAGGGTCATCCTCCTGCAATGCAGGAATCTTTTGGCCAACATGGGGCTCAAACCTGCAACCCCGTGATGAAGAGTCTCATTCTTTACCAACTGAGCTATCAGGCAGTTGTAATTGCCAAAGGATTGGACCTAGTTTATGTTAGTCACGCTTGGTTCCCATTGAATCAATCTGATTTAGACAATCTTTTCACAGTGATTTCAGGGGGACCTAAGTACCACCAGATGATCACCTCATCTGTCTCCTGAGAAATCTCTATGTGGGACAAGAAGCTACAGTTAGAACTGGATATGGAACAACTGATTGGTTCAAAATTGGGAAAGGAGTACGACAAGGTTGTATATTGTCTCCCTGCTTATTTAACTTATATGCAGAATTCATCATGCGAAAGGCTGGACTAGATGAATCCCAAGCCGGAATTAAGATTGCCAGAAGAAATATCAACAACCTCAGATATGCCGATGACACAACCTTGATGGCAGAAAATGAGGAGGAATTAAAGAACCTGATAATGAGGGTGAAAGAGGAGAGCGCAAAATATGGTCTGAAGCTCAACATCAAAAAAACCAAGATCATGGCCACTGGTCCCATCACCTTCTGGCAAATAGAAGGGGAAGAAATCGAGGCAGTGAGAGATTTTACTTTCTTGGGCTCCTTGATCACTGCAGATGGTGACAGCAGTCATGAATTTAAAAGACGCCTGCTTCTTGGGAGAAAAGCAATGACAAACCTAGACAGCATCTTAAAAAGCAGAGACATCACCTTGCCGACAAAGGTCCGTATAGTTAAAGCTATGGTTTTCCCAGTAGTGATGTATGGAAGTAAGAGCTGGACCATAAAGAAGGCTGATCGCTGAAGAATTGATGCTTTTGAATTATGGTGCTGGATGAGACTCTTGAGAGTCCCATGGACTGCAAGATCAAACCTATCCATTCTTAAGGAAATCAGCCCTGAGTGCTCACTGGAAGGACAGATCGTGAAGCTGAGGCTACAATACTTTGGCCACCTCATGAGAAGAGAAGACTCCCTGGAAAAGACCCTGATGTTGGGAAAGATGGAGGGCACTAGGAGAAGGGGAAGACAGAGGACGAGATGGTTGGACAGTGTTCTCGAAGCTACGAACATGAGTTTGACCAAACTGCGGGAGGCAGTGGAAGACAGGAGTGCCTGGCGTGCTCTGGTCCATGGGGTCACGAAGAGTCGGACACGACTAAACGACTAAACAACAACAAACAAAGTACCACGAAGTCCAACCCAGTGTCTTCTTAAGGGTCAGAAATGCCCTTTGAAACTATGTACTCCAATGCTCTGCCTGGAAAGCAGATACTCAAAATATTCCCAGTAGGTGCTTGTCCACAATGAACTTCAGGTATAATTCTGGTCTCACTCACAAGTTAGGGACATTGGAAGCTGGCTTATAGGGAGTCAGACCATTGGTCTACCTATCTCTGTACTGTCTATGCTGACTGGCCATGGCTCTAGGAGTCTTTCCTAGTCCTGCCAGGAGATTCCAGTGTATAGAACCTGGGACATTCTGTATGCAGAGCAGAATAGGTGCTCCACTGCTGAGTCTTTCAACCTCAGCATTTATTGGAAGAGAGTGAGATTCTTAGAGTACCTTAGAAAGTTCTACTAGAGCTATTTCTTTGTAAGCTAGTTATGTGCTTTGTTGCCCTGGATAATAGTATGCTGCTAATGTTGTAAACAGACGGGAAGGGTATACTTACAACTAGTCAAGAGTTAATACATTGTTCTGAAACATATTGGTGATGGCCAGTTTTCCAAAGCCTTGAAAGCATTTCACAAGTTTGCTTGAATAAAACTGTTGAAGAGTTAAAGTGTGTGCACTAAGATGCACTGGGAATCTTAGTCTTGTTTCAGATCAAGAAAATCCACGTTACTTATGAAGACACCTGAGCGAGAGAGAGACAGAGACTAATAATAATAACTATTATAATAAAATAATAAAATTCTGGAACGGATCCTAGAGTTCTGCTTCTCCTCAGATATTGGATTGGGAATCAGTATAACTATGATGACTCAGTGGAGTAGTTGCTGAGTCATAATGAAGAACTGGGAGGAGACCAGGGCTCATAGTTTTCTTCTGATACAGATAATATCCGGAGGGTGTTACACCCTTGTGGTCTGTCATCTAGCTGCTGGCCTAGTACCTGTACCCTGGAAGAATTATTGTGTTGTCATTGTCTGTTTCGAATGCAACCCTCAAGTCATTACAATTTTGTTTGACAATCTTTCAAAGTCAGTATAGTACAGGAGAGACTGAGAAAGGTCTAGTATTGCTGGTTATCTATGTAACTGGGAAGTACAAGGATATCTGCTTGAAGTGTAGTGTTTGTAAGTTGCTGCTCTCTTTATTTTATATGAATGAATACGACTTTGTGTAATTTGTATATGTGTGAAATATTTATTTATTTTAAGTGTGCTTGAATTGGGTTAGAGTCCCCCTTTCTTCCATGAAGCTCACTGAGTAACCTTGGGTTGGCCTAACCTACCTCACAGGGTGGTAAAGGGTGAACTTCGCATGTCCGCACTCTGAGATTAGAAGAGGCAAGAGATCGGAAGAGATCTCTGCAAAGATCAGGCCAGAGGCCCATTTAGTCCCAACTGCCCATCATACCGCCTTTGAAATCTGTGGTACCAGGGAAGGTCTCACAAGGGGGAGGGATCTTCCCAAGGGGTTCGGTGTTCTTGTGTGTGGAGAGCCAACACTCATTGTCTGGAGAGAGGGAGCAGGCAGCAATGGCTGCAACTGCATGCCAGGTTTTGCTGACTGACTCTCCCAGGATGCTCAGACCTCAAAAGATGTCCAAGGATGCAAACCTCAGGTGCAGTGTGTCATGGGATAAACCTCTATCCCCTTTGAAACTTCCAAGCAGGCACACACTTAATTACAGCCCTTGCTGCAAATTAAATGACTTTTTGCTTTAATTTAGTCTCTTGCTAAACACCTAATAAGTTTTTTCTGACATATGCTGTATCCACAAATCATTATTTTGCCCCCCAGTGGGCACTCACACAGAAACAGGTTCATCAGATATGGAATCAATTTAAGCTAATGGTATGTGAAAGTATTGTAAAATTATTTCAGATTTAAAAGCAAGCAGTTGGCCTGATCTCATATATTCCAGTACAGCCCCCTTTAATTTTGTCCCTATGTGTGACAAAATAAGGCTCAAAAATGCAGGGTGGATGCTTAGTTCTCTCTTACTGCAGAATGAAGTGGCCTTTGCAAGAATTTGACTCAATGACCATTTCTGATCTGCCAGTGATCTGCAATTTTGTCCACAAACCAGCCTCTGGAAAGCTGCTTTGTGATTCCCCCCCCACACACACACACCTCCTTCTTTCCCCTCTTTTCTTTTTGTTCTGTTTTCATTCTTCAGAAATGCAATTCAGCTAACTGACTCAACGCACTTCAAACTTTGTTCCCTGACTCAGGAGGAGCAGCTGCAAAAGTTCTTCCATTTCCCACATCTAACCCATGCTGGCTCCCATCGAAAGCCAAATTCCTGGCACGTCCAGAAGGAGAGAGGAATCTACGGGAACAAGAAGTGCCTGAGTGGTGCTCTCTGGTTACAAGGCAGGTGGAAGGTGGCACCGCTTTTAATAAAAACAGAACACCGATCAATTTCCAGAGATCAGGGATGGCTCACAGTTGTTCTTTCGCTCTAGATTTCCCTGGAAAAGTCATTTTAAGGAAAGAGGGAGAAAATATCTATGAGCCCTGCCAGTGCCTTGTTACTCTTTCCTCTTCTGGCTAAACCTTTAACAAACACAGTGTCATTTTTGCAGCTCCTCCAAGCAAAGTAAGACTATGGTATAGAAAACAAGCTCTGCCCTCAGACTGTTCTGCTACAAAGGAACTTGTTTGGAAAAGAAAACACCTATGTTTTGAGAAATATTACAGAAACCAATCATCAGCCATAAGGAGAGCCCTACTGGGTCAGAACAAAGGCCTGTTTTAGCCTAGCACTCTGTTCTCACAGGGGCCAACCAGGGATTCAGCTACATTAGTACAGTCATACCTCAGGTTACGGCTGCTTCAGGTTGCGCGTTTTAGGGTTGCGCATCACGCCGAACCCGGAAGTCATGGAACGGGTTACTTCTGAATTTTGGCGCTCGCGCATGCGCAGAAACACTAAACCATGCTTTGCACATGCGCAGAAGCACCGAATTGTGACCCGCACATGCGCAGATGTGGTGCTGCGGGTTGCAAACGCTGCAGGTTGCGAACGTTCCATGCAGATTACATTCGCAACCTGAGAGTCCACTGTAAAGAAAAAGCATTTTAAGTGCATTAACCTGTGACAACAGATGGTGCTGTGAAGCCCTGTTTTTCAGAAACTTGATTTCCTATTATGAGGTTTACAACGCATTTTCCTGAAATGTTTTTTTGAAGTGTCTAGATCCAGCCCAGGTACCTGAGGGAAGTCCCCAAGTTCATACAGCCCATGGACCCAACAGCTCTCTTCTGCTTGTGGTACCCAGGAAATGGCATTCAGAGGCAGACTTCCACAGATACTGGAGGTAAAATACAGTACAGTTCTTATGGCCAGTTGCCACTGATAGCCTTGTCCTTTAGGCAGGCATTTGCCTAATCCCCCTTCAAAACAAGTTGGCAGCCATCCCTACATCTGGTAGTAAAATAAATGAATAAATCCATATGTGAAGAAATGCTTCTTTTTGTCTGTCTTGACTTTCCCAGTGCTTGGTTTCATAAGTATTCTGGTATTATGAGAGAGGCAGATGAACTTGTCTTTCTCCACTCTGTGCTTAATCTTGTACACCTCATACCTTGACCCCCTTGCTTGTGGGCCCCTCAAATATTTTATGTGCGGGGTGAAGGCCCCTCGGCCCCTAGGAGTTGGCTCCTATGCCCCTAGGGGACTTCCTGCTCGTTTTTGTTGTGAACACGGATACAGTATGACGGAAGGAAACACTTCTATGCGACTTGGGACCCTCGTACCTACGGGACCGCCTCTCCTGGTATGCCCCGCGGAGGACCTTAAGGTCCACAAACAATAATATTCTGGAGATCCCGAGTCATAAGATGGCTAGATTGGCCTCTACTAGAGCCAGGGCCTTTTCAGTACTGGCCCCAACCTGGTGGAACGCTCTTTCCCAGGAGACCAGGGCCCTGCGGGATTTGTCATCTTTCCGCAGGGCCTGCAAGACAGAGCTATTCCGCCTGGCCTTTGGGTTAGACTCAGCCTGACCCCTGTGTTTTTCTCCCTCATGGCTTGGATTTATGGCCTACTTGAAATGAGGCTGCATTTTAAATTTTAATACTGTATTTTAATCTGTATTTTAACTAATTGTTTTTATGTTTTATTGTGGTTCTGTTGGTGTCAGCCGCCCTGAGCCTGGTTTTTGACTGGGGAGGGCGGGGTATAAATAAAAATTTATTATTATTATTATTATTCTGATACATCAGTAAAAGTTATGAAGCCTTTGGAACGCTGGGAGTGGCTGCTTTCTAATCCGAATTTCTCAGAAAAGTCTGGCAACTTTAAGAAAAGGGTTTGAGTGTTTTTTAAATATATATATATATATATATCTGACTGGGGTGGTGAAGGTGGATATAAAGAAGATGTTGAAAGCCATCAGTGAAATTGAGGATCACAGAATAACTGAACTGTTGGGTAGGAATGAAAAGGTCTCATTGATTTTGATTGATTGCATTTCTGTGGAGAGAGAGAGCTCAGTCAGCAGAACATGAGACACGTCATCTCAGGGTTGTGGGTTTGAGCCCCACGTTGGGCAAAAAGATTCCTGCATCGCAGGGGGGTTGGACTAGATGACCCTCGTGGACCTTTCCAACTCCACGATTCTATGATTCTATGCCACTTTTCATTCAAATGAATCCCAAAGCAATATATACTTTGATAGAACCTAACAGAACATCACAAATACTGGAGAAATAGAACAATTAACAAGCCATCAATTTCAATCTATGAAACACTGTTAACAAGCAGCAACTAAAAAAATCAGCTGAAACATCACAATTTAAGCAAAAGTCATATTATATTATTAACAAATCAATACGGCATTCATCTATAAAGCAGTATTAGCAACTTTAAGAAAACAGCAACTGAAAGATAAACGAAGCACTGTTAAGTTCACACACTCCACCAACCCATGAGTCGTAATCTTTCACTCTAGTCGGCTCATTCAAATACACGTATACATATTGCCTGTGTCAGCAACTCCCTTCTATAGGTTCCTCAGACTGGAGCTGGAGCAGCAAAGGTCAAACCAACCACCCCCTGATGGCAAACAAGAGTCTCTCTGCCCTCACAGTCCTTCCTCTGGTTAAAAGTTAAAACCTCATGAAGGTTGAAAAAGCCATGGCAGGATCGGCCTCACCAATTCAGAGGCCTTTCATTACCTGCCTGTCACAGGGACTCATGTCTGTTTACTTATAGCACTTTTACCATGCTCTTGAGCCAAAAAGAGTTCTCAGAGAAAATCACCGGTAACAAATAGTAATGAGGATGATTGTTATTTATTATTTATTTGTATTATTTATTAAATTTGTATACTGCCCTTCATCCGTAGATCTCAGGGCAGTACACACCAGTCTGCGCCTGTAAGCTTACAATCTAAAAGACATGACATGAAAGGAAAGGGGAATGGGAAGGGGGGAGGAGAAAAAGCAAACTCAGGAACCAGTTCATAAAATTTACAAAGTTCATCTAATGACCCACTTGAATGGAAACAGTTGGTGGAGATGAGCCCATGAAGTGGGCCCAGGAAATCCCAGCCAAGGATGTCGTGGGATTTCCAGGAAATGCCGGAAGTCAGGATGGCTGAAGAATACAGACATTGGCTACCATGAAAGTAAAGTAAATCCCACTTCTCGCCCATGAGGATTTAACTGAAAGTTTTCTCTTATTTGGTAATTTTAAAACACAATTTCTTTCAGCATTAATTGGCAGAGGATGGTAGTTAAAAACAGAAGGAAATTTTTTTGATGCAGCACTAACAGTATGACCAATAAACAGAACAAGGTTAAATAAGTCCAGTTCTTGTTGAAACCTTGGCATTTAAAAGCATCCCCCCCCTCTATTTTGACTGAAGCAATTTGCACATTGAAGCTGATGATTTGCAGAACTTATGTGTTCTACAGGCACATTATTACACAGAAAAACCTTGAAACGAATAAGCTGTGCATGTGACTGATGGTTGAGGCCTCTGCTTGTTTTTAAATTTATTTCTAATCCTAAACATATTTTCCCAAATGAGAAACATCGAAGAAATGCACATAGGGGGTCACCCCACCCCTTCACCTCCGCAATTTAACACATTTATAAGCCTCCTCTCCCCAGCTTGGTTTTTAAGACTGTTTTGCCACCCTTGGGAATCACTGCCTGAAAACAAGGTGATTTAGGTCATTCTCTCTTATAAACCCAATGTATATGTAGCACACGAACAAGTGCAAATCTCAGAGTCCCATAAACATTATATTTCATCTGCAAGACCCTGAAATAACAATGAGGGCAGCGTCAAAAAGGTTCCTCTTGACAAAGTTTTAAATGTGTATTAAGGGTCTTTGTGACACTAAAAAAACAACCACCCTGAGAACACAGACAAGGAGGCTAAAAGCAATATTTATATTATGTTCTCTCCCCTTGTCCCAATTTTTGAAGGTTTTGCAAGTAATGGATGATTGGATCATGAGGGTAAAGTCTACTGTTTTCCCCCAAAGCTTGTGGATAGTTGCAATCTACAGTACTCAAAGGGGGGGGGTGTTTTTACAGGCTCGAATTCCCACAGACTCAAATGCTCTTTCCCCAGCTCAGCAAAGGGAGAGTTACTGCTGGAGGTCAGGAACAAAAGCGGGAGGAACTTTTGCCGTTTTTGAGGTCCCAAAAGTTACATGACTTCAAACCTGGGGAGGTTGCTGCCCTCCTGCGTGCCTTACCTATCTCATCATCGCGAGCCACTTCTGGCAACGGCACATTTTCAATAAAGCTGTGTTATATTAATTTGGAAGACCAACCTTCCCAGGAAGCTTGATCCAACTTAAATATGGAAATAGTGAAAAGCTTTGTATTTGTGCCAATAGCAGATTTCTTCAATCAGCCCTAGACACGCTGGGCGAAATTAATTCCGGACATCTTAGTGAATTTTGAGCGAGGCCTCCCATGGCAGATGGCAGGCAGGGAGATGAAATGAGCAACCAGTTACAGGGCAAACAGAATGAGTAATGCTGTGTGAGGCAGAATGTATTCAATGTAGCCCTAGAAGCCAGAGCAGTGGCCCCCAAATATCCTCCCCCCCCCCCCGGACCACTTGAAAATTGCTGCGAGTCTCCATGGACCACTTGTTGATTTTCTCCCACTTGCATTAATGTGCTGTGCTAGATGCTGCATTCTTTTTGATTGCATTCTTTTTGCTGGTTTTATTTCTTGTCGACTATACATGTATTTCATTGCCTTAGCATTCAAATTGCTGACATAACCGCTAAAAGCGCAATTAAGAGTTAACATGAATATTCTGCAGCCACAGATCCACAGGTGCCATGGAGCCCTTGGATGAAGCTCGTGGGCCACTGGAGGACCACAGAAGACAGTTTGGGAACCTATCAGATTGAGGATGGCCTCCTTTACAGAGGACAATCCTCTATTTGAAGCTGTCCAATGTCTGAATGGTGGTTCAGCTCATGTCCAGTGTAAATATCTTATTCTTTATGTTATTAATACAGTATTACATATACCGCCATGCAATATTTCATATGAAAGTGTGGTTTAAAGATAGATGATAGATAGATAGATAGATAGATAGATAGATAGATAGATAGATAGATAAGTACCGTAGCGAGCAAACTCTAGGAAGGAAGAATAGGGGTTCAGTCAGCACCTGGACAGCAGGTTGAGCAGACACACAAAGCACTTGGCCACCACCTTCCTCAACTTGCTGAGATGTGTTCCTGTTTAAATTACAGTAATTATTTTTAAATTTGCATGTGTACATGCTTAAGCAAATGTAATGTGAATCAATGTCTTCTTTCGCCATCCTTTTTGGTGATGTGCTTCCTCTTTTTTTCATGAGGCATAAATGACCACCCTAGGTCAGGCCCAAAGTGATATGTTATCTAGACTGTGAGAAGGCACCAGCCAACTGGGAGCCAGCAGTACCAGTTTGGCTGCCTGGCGTCACCTATGAAATGCTGGGAGTGATCCAGCTACAATTGCCCACATTGCTCTCATCAGATCAGAAGGTGCACTTGGTGCAAGGAGACGGTATCCAATTCATCAGACTTCTCGTGCATCTTTATATCCTCCCAGCATTTTCAAAGACAAAAACAGAGATGCTCCTGAGAACGTCCAACACCCCTTTAAAAATGTCCAGCCACATTTACAATCTGGATAGGTGGTTATTAAGGATGCATGGATCAATCCACGTAGCCTTTGATTCGTTCATTAATCCATTCCATCCTGTCTCCACATATAGCTGTGTGTTCATTTTTTAAATGCACAAAAATGTATACTTGAATTGATGACAGTACTGTACACATTTCTAAGAGTACTTTATCTGAAAATATGCATTCCTAAGAGCCTGGTGATGCATCTTTGGAGATGAAAATCACATTGCAAAAGGTGCAGATGTGTGAAATCCGAAGGAAATGGACATTCTGATCAGGGCATTAGCTCAGGAGATGTCGTGGTTGATTTGTATTGGATTCACAAAGATCATATTCCCTAAGCATCCCTAGTGGCCATGTGTGGAGCAGGAATGTGGCAGCAGGCTGACCGCACTTGCTTCACACCCTTCCTTGAATGTTTTTGCCTGCCTGGAATGTGTCTTTGGAGTCTAATAATGGCTCTTCCTAGCCTGAATGGAGGATAGAGAGGGGTGTGGGAGTGTGTGTCTAGACTAGCCCACTGTGCAAAGGTAAAAAAAATTACATTCATTAAATCAGGCATCCCCAAACTGCGGCCCTCCAGATGTTTTGGCCTACAAGTCCCATGATCCCTAGCTAACAGTACCAGTGCTCAGGGAAGATGGGAATTGTAGTCCAAAACATCTGGAGGGCCGAAGCTTGGGGATGCCTGCATTAAATTATACCACCACTTGTATGTAACCTCTGGAGAAGGTCACTCAAAAGGGGCTGCAGCCCTTGGATTAAAAAAGGTTCGTCAAACTTGGAATTGTTAGTTCTACATTCAATGATATGGAGAGGTGAGACACTTGGAAATTCTTTTTATGCCACATTCAATAAGCCCGAAGCTCCTCAAAGATAGGGGCACTGTTACAGATGGGGGAGTATTTTCATGCAAACCCACTTCATTCTCCCAGCGAACTGAAACACTGCTATCCTTCAGAATAAGCCCTCCTCTGACACAGTTCTCCAACCCCAAAAGAGAGCATGAAAGTGCATATATTAGTGAAAATAATGTGCAAAATAACATTATATTTTGGGAATTTTCTTGGGCAAATGCATGCACTGGGCAAAATCACATTCAACGTGTGGATAGTATGAGAAATGCATATGAAAATGTATTCAGTTTTTAATATGAAGATTTAAAAAGAAAATTTCACAAACTGATGAAGGAATGGGGTGAAAAGAATTTACGGCTGGAAAAATGAGGAACTGAAAGAAGCAAAAATTGACAAGACTGATCCACCCCAAGGCATCGTGTCTGAGCACCCTCATTTTTGCTGCTGGGTGAGCCAATAGAAAATGCTCAGTTTCTAAAAGCGTCTAAGAAACTTGGCACGAGTGCAATATTCACTACTGTACTGAAATTTACTAGGTCATGAAATATTAATCCTATCCCACTGTCTTCCTCATGGTATTTTACTCCATTTATTTATTTAAGAGCAAGATTTCCAAGAATGCTTGTGAACATTCTTTTTGCACTTTGTCAGCTGAGACCTATATTCTCATTCCTTGACTTCTGCCAGCTGGTTTAGGGATGTCTCTACGGAGAAAAATATCTTGTCTCCATAACGGCAAACAAATAACTCCATAACAGAGCAGGCATCAATTCGGATATCAGATTCAAACTGCAGATTGTCAAAGGCTACCAGAGTTTTTCAAGTAATATGTTTTACCCATTGCCTCCTTTGAAATGTGTTTTATCGCTTGTATGATGCTGTGCAGAATGTTTTCATCCTGGTGCTGCAATTTGATCATCGCCTGGCAGTTGGTATTCCTCACATGGTTTCCACCATTTCTTGCAGAAAACCAAACCGGTCAGACACAGTGCTGACTTCACACAGCATTTCAAACAAAGATCGGATGCGGCTACTTCTTAAGAAGTGGCCACCAGGAAGCAGATTTCTCTTGCAAAGCGGTAGATCTGGAGATCTTGCATTCCCAAATGCCCCTTGCCCTCTTCATCTCTCAACCTCCAATGCATTGCCATTAATAATGTCATTGCCCTTACATATAATTTTAGAGCACCTATAGAAAATGTCAGGGACTTGTTGGATGGAGTCAGAAAGGTCGGAGGAACCAGCTGGAGAACTCCCAGGGGAAGAAGGCTCAGAGCCAGGGATTGGTGGTGAGATGACAATGAATGGTCAGAGGGATAAGACTAGGAGGAGGAGGTGTTGGAAGCTGAAGAGGTAACAGGGCTTTGTGAGTGCGGGCGGGAAGTCTATAACGCCTTCTTGTATATTTTCTCACTAATACATGCATTCTTATGCACAATTTATCCTAGCACATGCATTTCTGTACACCAGTGGTCCCCAAACTACGGATGCGTCCCGCACGAGCCAATTGTGCAGCCCCCAATGACCCCCACTGCCGCCCACTTACTGGCGCACCGTGGTGCAGTTGCCCATCTCCAGGTCAGCGCGGCACCAGAAATAGCTTGTGCATACGCACAGGCCGGAGGGCAGGGAAACGCGCTCCCATATGCAGGCGCATAAGCTATTTCTGGTGCCACGCTGCCCTGGAAGTGCACCGGAAATGACATCTGCACATGTGCAGAAGCCATTTCCGGCGGCACGCCAGAATAAGCGAGTGTGTGCGCGTATGGGAGCGCGTTCCCCACCCTCTGGCCCGCCACACGATCGGCGCCGGAGGAACCGGCCCGAAGCCGGGTAGGTTTGGGGACCCCTGCTGTACATGCTACTTGGCAAATTTTGAAGGGGGGCTGATTTTCAGCTCACATATTGTTTCAGAAATTGTGAATTAGAGAGGTTCACCTTTAAATGTGAACTGAATCAAATTTATCCCCCACCACTCTCTATCACTGAGTTCTGGCCTCTCCCCTTGCTGCTCAGGCCAATGAGCAAGCCCAATCCAGAGTTTCTTCTAGCAGGCAGGCTCTTTTAGCCGCCATGGCCTGGCCTATTGGTGCAGAAGCCATTCTTGGCTGGTAAGGCTGGTTTCCATTGGCCATAGATAGGTGGTGGTGCAAGACCTACTGCACAGTCCAGTTCTGGCACCAAGACATGATTAAATAGAGCACTGGTTTTGAACAAATTGTCCGCATTTATAAACTTCTTTATCATTGTCTGCTTCCACAGCCAACATCCCCACATAATACACTGGATGTGAGAGAATCCCTTTCATGCATCCTACATTCATGTCTAGCCATCCAGAACTGTGGTTTGCTCAATTACTTTGATCCAACTGAAATTTCCCACATTAGTTTTCATTTATTCCTTTGGGTTCATGGTTTGTTTTCCCTCCAAGATTTGGTTTAAAACACACACACACACACACACACACACACACAAATATTTTCCATTAAAACTAATTACTGATGTTTAAATATCTGGGCATTTTTTTAGAGCTTCAGTGAGTTAAAGCCTGGCAAGGAAACTGTAAGGTTAGGCTGCAAGTTGTTTCAATAAAGGGTTTCTTTTTACAGGCAAACCATGATGAGTTTTCTCCTGGTAATCCCCTTTCAATCCCAATTCCCGGGAGAACCCCTACTGCGAAGGTGATTCACTCGAAAAGGAAGAAACTTGGGAGGAGGAGGACCACCACTTCTGACAACAAACACATCATGTAAGTGCTAGAGCTACAAATAATGTGATTTAGGTCTTGTTAAAGATGTTTTAACTATCCAAGATGTAGCCTCAACAGGATTTATTAGGTAGGAAAAACTCACTTTATTTATTTATTTATTTATTTAAGCTTAGTGAAGTGTGTTGCTAGAGCATACAGTGGCTCTCTTGAATATGTCCCATTTCACATCTAATTTTATTTGTTTGTTTGTTTGTTTTAAAAAAAATGTATCCCACTTTTCACCACCGAAGTCTCAAAGTGGCTTACAAATAAATAAATAAAAATACACAGTATGCAAAAATTAAAACATAAATTCAACTGCAGAAATTTAAAGACACGGAAGAACATTGCTTTTTTTTTTTTAAGAAAAGAAAAGAAAATGGGAGAAGCATTCATGATGCAAAGACCTCCTGAATTAAAACGGCTTTAGCCAGGCACCTGAAACTCAGCAGGGATGGTGCCTGTCTGATATCTAGTAGGAGGGAGTTGGGCCCACAACCCTGAAGGTTTGACGTCTCATTGACGTGACTCATGCTTCTGCTCCATGGAGGAGCACTATTAGTGGTCCTTCATGGACCTAAAGCATGAGTCATGTCAATGAGAAGTTGAGCCTCCAGTGTTTAGCCCCCCCCCCCAATAGCGCCTGCCAGATTATCTCAGTTATTGACTTGGGAAAGACAAGGTAAGGCAGTCCTTAAGATATCCTGAGCAAAAAGCTTGCTCCATCTTTCATGTGACAGGCTTTTAGATATTTGAAGATGGCTATCATATCTCTTCTCAGTCTCCTCTTTTCCAGGCTAAACATTCCCCACTTCCATCAATTGTTCCTCATAAGACTTGGTTTCCAGACCCCTGAATAACTTGGTCACCTTTCTTTGCACACCTTCCAGTTTCTCAATACCCTTATTAAATTGTGGCGCCCAGAACTGGACACGGCACTCCAGGTGTGGTCTGACCATGGCAGAATAGAGCAGTACTATGACTTCCCTTGATCAGGACACTATACTTCTATTGATGAAGCCTAGAATAGCATTAGCTATTCTAAAATATAAAATGAGTCAAGACATCACAGTGTGTTTATTTCATTTTATTTTTATTTTTATTTTATTTGTATATTGCCCTTCATCCGAAGATCAGAGGGCGGATCACAACATAAAAATACAAAATGAAGACACAAAAGACATAATGAACAAAAACAAAAGCAGAGCAAACCAAGAGGGCCTCACTTTCCAAGAGTGCTAAGCTTGTAATAGGCTTGAACCCTCCTAACAAAATCCAAACCATATGGGAGAACACGCAGAGCTATTTTATTTAACAACAAACACAGCTAATTCTAAGGCATAACATGCATAAACAATACAATAATTAAAACCTATGGTTGTGCAACAGTAAGATTTCCCCACCCTTGTCCTTCCCTTCAGTATGTTCCTCAATATTTTGAAGATTCTTTCTCTTATGCTTATTATGGCTGTGTGTCCCCAAACCTGGAAGTGGTCTAAGCTACTGACTCTAAATCTTTCATTTCATTGCCGGGCTGGTGTGATGAAGGTTTTATTCTTCCTGAAAAGTGCATGACTGATGCTGACACACCCTAACCAGAGGATGAATGAATGATGGATGAAGGGGAGAAAAAGTGTGTACGTGTGTGTCAGAGAGGGAAAGAATGGATGATGGAGAGAATGGAAGAGAGAAGGATGTCCCATGCCCGCTGTGCAAAAATGGCTTTGAAGAATCAGGGTTTCAGAACCAGAACAAAAGTCGAACTCTCATGAACCAGTTGTAGCTGTGATGTTTGTAAGAAGAAACAACAACAAAACTGTGCTGTGGGTGGTGGTTAGAAGAGTATGGAGAGAAATAGGACAGGTGGGATCCTGTAACAAACTTGCACAGGATCTAAATGAGTGATGGGAGCCTGTGGCCCTCCAGATGTTGCTGGACTACAACTCGCATCATGCCTCACAGCTGGCCGGGGCTGAGGGGAGTTGGTGTGTCCAACAATAGAGCCACAGTAACCTGAGGTTACAAGATTTTTTTCAAAGAATCTGGGGACACTTTAAAAAAAAAGAGGGAAAAGAAGTAATATCTTCTCTTCTGTGGTCTCCTCTGTTGCGCGGCCTTCCTCTGGGCCCCAGCCTGCTCTCTTGGAGCGCTAGTCGCCGTGGAGTAGGCTCAGGTCGGGCCTGGGCTCAGCCACGTGTCCGTGGCAGCGCGGCAAGGTCGGGGCTCCCCTCTTTTTTCTCCTTCCTCTTTTTTCTCTTCCTTCTCCTCCTCATCCTCCCTGCGTCAGCTCCAGGGGTTTTACTGGCCGCAGAGCGCCGCTGGGCAGTTGGCTGGGTGCTCTCACTCCTGGCTTGATTTGGGTCATGGGGAGAGTCAGCGGTTCCCCCAGTTGACACGCCGGGTGTCCCTGGTTCCCCCTTGGCGGTGGAAGTGGCAGCGGCAGCCTCAGCAGCCCAGAGACAGCCTGGTAGCGCAGTTGGTTCTGGCTGGCTTCAAGAGCTGCTCACTGCCGTGGCACCCGCCATTTTTCCTCTCCGGAAGTCCCCGTATGATGTGTCTTGTGCCGTTGAACCAATCACGCACCATTCATTCTCTACTAATAAATCTACAACACTTAAAATATAGATCCAGGGACATTAAATGAAATCCGGGCACATTCCGGGAAATGATTTTGTCCGGGGACATATTTGTGAATCCGGGGACGTCTGGTACAGTAACCCCACCTCTCACCTAAACAAATGCCAGTGAGACAACATGGGAAAAGGCATTATCAAGAGTCCAAACTGTAAGAGCCAAGGGGA
Source organism: Zootoca vivipara (assembly GCF_965207765.1). Classification (NCBI taxonomy): domain Eukaryota; kingdom Metazoa; phylum Chordata; class Lepidosauria; order Squamata; family Lacertidae; genus Zootoca; species Zootoca vivipara. The sequence continues at coordinate 40,147,018 of NC_142594.1, forward strand.
TATACCAAGTTAGCAGCAGAAGTATGAGTTGAAAGGCACCATATATGAACCAGGGTGCAGGTGATATAGTAAGACATTACGGACAGAGGAGAATGGTCATAGGATGCTTGTTGTATTCGTGCTGTTTATCTTATTTTTTAAAGTTGTTTTATTCATAGTGTTTTCTAAAACGTGGTGGCTTTAATGATTTGTTAACTATTCTATATGATTTGTGTTATATTTGTGACGTTCCATTCTGTTTTCTTATTTATTATTTGTGAGCCGCTTTGTGATTCGTGTGAGTCAAAAGCGGCATAAAAATATAATAAATGGAAATGGAAAATGGTTTTCTCACTCCACAGACAAGAGGTTAGATCTTTATACAATGATCGCTCCCCACATCAAATGGGGGGGCGTTTTTTGCGTGGTCACGTGCAGCCCACCTCCCACCCCGATCCTACACGGCTCCCTAAAATACAACCTGGCTTTGCCCCCTCCCATGATGGATACCTGGAGGTTCCTGCCTAACCTCAGACAGTTAACCAATCCCAACGGGGGGGGGGCACTGGTGGTACTGCCCTGCCCACACAATAGAGGGTGGGACTTACCTGGGAGCCCTCTGTTGGCTCCAGAGTTTCTCCCACCCTGCCCTCCCTCAGTTATGCCTTCTTTTGCAGGTTAACCCCTTCTCCACAGGTCTCCACATCATTGGTTGCTTTTAAAGGACTGGGAAGGAATTTCCCTGCATTGGCAGGTTTTGCCTTCCCTGTAGCAAAACGCCACAACTTTGCGGTTTCAGGCCTTGGGCAGAATCCTTTAGTCTATCTTTCCTAAATGGGGGGGGGCATGGTGAAGCGGTGACCCATGCCCCCCCCCCCCCGCGGCAGCGATCCCAGGGTTCCCCATCAAAGGGGTTGTTTTGAGGGGAGTCATTGGCCATATGCCAAAAGGTTGTCAGTGGTCTCCCCTATGTTGTGGCGAAATGGGGGGTGGGCTCTCTGCTTAAACATACGTTTTCCAGAGTCAGCCCAATCCCCACACATTTTGGATAACCCTGATGCTCCCCAGATCCCCGACCCGGGACTGGGAGTGATAAACACCCAATGCCTAAGCCCAGGTCTCCCTACATCGGAATCTTTAATAAAGTTGTGGCCAATTTTAATCCCATAACACGTTGTCATGAGTCATTATTCCACTAGGGAGTCGCCTGGGTGTGTGTCTCTGCTTGTCCACGCAAAACAGCATTCCCATTGTTATAAACAACTGTGTGAAAGCAGTGATGAACTCTTGGCATTAATTATATAACTATGCATATTGCATGATCACATGACTGGATATAACGTAGGAGTCGAGAAATGAAGGAACTGGAGCAACAGAACTAGAAGGAATATTAGCTTTGATCTCTAGGAGGAAAGGCAGAAATGAGAACCTGCAGCTTGTTACATAGCAAAACTGGAAAGGAACCAGTTTCAAGGTCCAGCTTGTTGTTTGACTTCCTCTGTTTTTATTAAGTCTGCCCATTCCTGATCTTTCTTACTGGGGAGCCTGTAGCTTTGCTGCCAGCAAAACTGCAAGCAATGATAATCCTGATTAGCAGCATGGGAGGCAGTCGAGGAGGCCCTGGACTCAGTTATACCACATGGTATGTTTACTAGTTAGCTTGATGGATCTCCGGGAAAACTCTTTACATGGGCCATTGTTCTATCAAACCTTCTTTGAAGGAGGGATGGTGACCAAAAAATGACTGGGTCAAAATATGTGGTGGACACACATCTTCTGATGCATGATCAGACTTCTTATTGGAATAACTTCGTAGCCCACAGAACTGAATGGAGAGTCTCTCGTAATCTGGTGAACCGGGTTTGCTTCCCCGCTCCTCCACATGCAGCTGCTGGGTGACCATGGGCTAGTCACACTTCTCTGAAATCTCTCAGCCCCACTCACCTCACAGAGCGTTTGTTGTGGGAGAGGAAGGGAAAGGAGAATGTTAGCCGCTTTGAGACTCCTTCGGGTAGTGATAAAGCGGGATATCAAATCTTCTCTTCTTCTACATTGCATTTGTAACCACGGTGCAGTAACCACTCAAAACTTTTCTGGTCTGTCTTGCTGATCACAGTTGCATCTATTTGTTTTGGGTTTTTGAACCATAGCGTTGTGGTATGACAGCACACTACATGCCCCTAATGAGGGTAATTAAATCCCTGCTATGAAGTGTGTGAGTTGGTTTGTTTGTTTTTGTTTGTTTGTTTGTAGAGTGGACCAAACGATAGCAACAACCACCCCTCAGAACACACTGAAAGAGATTACTGTGGGAAGGACGATGGCAGCATTTTGGAATAGGCATAATCTCCTGCATGCGCAGATTAATTTATAAGGTTGTGACAGGCAGAGGACAGCACTGGGCTCAATTCCACTCTGATTCATAACCTGTATTCATCTATGCAGAACTGCACCGTGCTATCATTCTTGCAAATGCAAAATAACTGTAACAAACAACCGCAGAAGCAAATGCAAGAATTCTCCTGGCTAGTAAGGCAGCAATTATATGTGCTAAACTAAGGCTGCAATCCAATATCCACTTATCAGCGAGTAAGGCCTACTCTTCTGAGTAGAGATGCCTAGGCTTGTGCTGTAAATGAAATTCTTGCAACAATAGCACAAGTAAAGCAGGTGACTGGGGAGTAACCTCTCTTTTTTTGGCCAGAGGGTTGCATTCCCTGTTAGCCAACCCTCAGAGGTGTGCATACAAGTGTAGCCTAAGCAAAAATGGGCACCGCCACCCCACACTCCCCCTTGCGCACATGCAGACCACACATGCCCAAAACACAACACAGGTGTAGTAATGCTGATACAAACTCCTCTAAAGGAAGAGGAGTTTGCATCAGCATTACTACACATCATGCGTTGTGTTTTGGGAGGGTAGTTCTCTTTCCTGCTGCTCAGCCAATTGGGAAATTGCAGAGAGAGGTGACACCCAGAGGTGGCATGCACACAGATAACTGCAGGACCACAACACATGCACACTCATTGGACCTTTACAGCCAGTGTCTTCTTTTGGCACAACTAGCTGTCCAATTCGCCTCTCCTACCAGCTCTCTGCAATCATTTCTCCCCTGGAAATGACAGGTTTCAGGGACCTGTGCTTTTGGACACGGCACAGAGCCACCTTCCTCGATTCTCACCTTTCCTGAGCTGGCTGCTGCTAGGAGAGAAGGGTAGTCATGATCTGCCAGAAGAAGACTGCAAAGATCCAATGAACTCATCAGTCTTCATCAGAAGAATCCAAGGCAGCGGAAGACTGTGATCCTGCATTGCTGACAGATAGTCCTCTTTCCAGTCTGGGCGGGACAGACTTCAGACAGAGGGTGGGGCCTTGGCCAGGGCTTCAACAAACGGAACAAAGAGGCTTCATGCTGCAGAACCAGCCAGGAAGGGCAGATTTGCCACCAGTGAACTAAGAAAGGATAAGGGCAAAGTAGCACATTGGGAGTGCAATGTCCTACTGGGCATTTGGAATAGTGTTCGCATGGGCAGCTGAACGCATGGGAGCTGAAGCATAAATCTTGGGAGGGTGGAGATTTGAGACAGCTGAAATTCTGGAGCAGGATAAGGACTGGACAAAAGAGCCAAAAATAGCTCCAAGGCAGGGACTGGAACCATGGGCGTACCCAGGATCAAAACTGGGGGGGGCAAGGGGAGGGGCCAAGGCACGGAAGGGGAGGGGCCACAAAGTGGGCGGGAACGGCGAACTCGCGCTCCGCCGGGCTGTGCCCCTCCCTAGAAGCAGGGCTGGTGGGCGGAGGCGGAGCCTAGCCCAGCGGAGCGCGAGTTCAGCGTTCCCGCCCGCCGCACCGCGCTCTCTGGTTCCCCGCCGCGCTTGGTCTTGCCAGAGGGCGCGACGGGGAGCTGGAGGGAGGGCGCAGCGCGACGGGCTGGAACGGCGAACTTGCGCTCCGCCGGGCTGTGCCCCTCCCTAGAAGCAGGGCTGGTGGGCGGAGGCGGAGCCCAGCGGAGCGCGAGTTCGGCGTTCCCGCCCACCGCGCCGCGCTCCCTGGTTCCCCACCGTGCTTGGCCTTGCCTGAGGGCGCGCCAGGGAGCTGGAGGGAGGGTGTGGCGCGGCGCGGCGGGAATGGCAAACTCGCGCTCCGCCGGGCTGTGCTCCGCCTCTGCCCACCAGCAATGCTTTTAGAGTAGGGCAGCTGCCCTAACTTGCCCCGTGGTGGGTACGCCCTTGACTGGAACCAATGCATCCTCCAAGTACTGTGTCAAGTACTGCAGCAGATGTTGCAATGCTGGCTACATCTGATGGGAGTCCAACAGCATCTGGAAGGCCACAGGCCTTCAATAGAGGGTGATCCCAAAGCCATGCACCATAAGTCAGGGATGGGAAACTTGTGTCCCACCAGATGTTGCTGGCCCACACCTCCCATCATTCCTGGCAGATGGCCATGCTGCCTGGGAGATGGAGTTCAATAATAAATCTGGAGGACCACAGGTTCCCCAATCCTTGCTATAGGATAAGTTACCATGCATGCCTGGAATGTCCTCCAACTGTGAAATCCCTCTCACGTACAATTTCTGGATTCTCTAACTGCCAAAGAGCATTGCAAAACATTTCCAGGGTTTGTGCTGCAGAAGTATCATGTTTGCAAGTGTTAGCTGCGCCCACAAAGACCAGCATCAGTGTACTAGCTTTTGTGATTTTTAACCAGGCCACCACTCCAGAAATGGTCCAGGACTTGCCCTCCCGTAAAGCCTCCACATGCCCTTAACCACAGGGCTAAACCTCCATAGATTACCACACCATACAGTAAGGATGGATTTTACAGAGCACATAACAAAGAATGCTATTTTTAGAACGTGGCACTCTTAAGTGGACATTTTAAAGAGGAACCGACAAAAGTTAGAATGTACTTTCTGGTAGTAATTACCTCCTACAAATGTGACTCATTCCTGCAGTTTGAATGTATACGTTTGATGTCCCAAAATCAGCAGTCTTATAAATAAATCTCTGAATCACAGACAGAAAGCCTTTAAGTGTTCAAATATTTCTGGCTGCTCTGGGAAGCAAGTTTTTCGTTTAAGCTTTTAACTTCATAACAAAATTCCAAAGTCACAATGTTGATATTTAAGGTAGGCAAATGCAGATAAAAGGCAGCCTGCGAAGAGAGATGTGTATAAGCATCATGTTCTTTCCCTTGTCTTGTCCATATAGCTCTGTAAACACGAAACCAGCCAGGCAAAGTCGGGACGTGAAGAGCAGAGAGGCCGGGATTGTTTTATTGGGGAAGGACCTGCAGCTCAGAGGACATGCTTTACGTGCACCAAGTTCCAGGTTTAGTTCCTCACATCTCCTTCTAAGGTAGTGAGGCTGGAAGGATCCTTGTCTATGTTTGAAGAGCTGCTGCTGGTCAGAAGAGGCAACCCAGAAGATCAGAAGTTGGACCCATGGTCTGACTGTATATAATGCTAATACTGCCAAGGCCATTGGTTCATGCAGCCAAGAACAGAAAACAGTGGGACGCTTTATAGCAGATTGACGGTGGTGGGGAGAAACCTGTAGCTCTCCAGGTGTTGAACTGCAATTGCCATCAGCACCAGGCAGTTGGGGCCAATGGCTTGGCCGTGATAGGAATCGGATTCCAACAAGATCTGGAGGGCCCTAGCTTCCCACCCCTGCTTTGTAAACTGCATTGCTAAAACCAAAAACAAAGTTGTGTTGTAGACTTTCCTTGTTGCTCAAAATAGACCAACAGCAATAGTGGGTGGGGCAATCAAAGGTACTTAACGGACAGTAGATAACATACTGCTCTGTGTAACAGTGTCAGTTGAGGCAGAAGGTGTGTCCACATTCAGCATTATCGCTTTAACAAATTTGCAGCAACTTGCAGATGCAGGAACTGGTGTCTGGGAAATATAGATAATGTATTTCTCAAACTCAGGGTCCTCCTTTCTTCTTACCTTTTCCAGGACAAGTCTGTCGTAGCTTTCTGAAAGCCTACTATTTACCTTTATCTTTCCGCTTCTAGTCCAAAGATATTGGCTCAGTCTTTAATCATTTTTTATCTTGTTGCAATGTCTGAAGCGTGCTGTTGGCCTGCCTTAAACCTTTGTTCTCATCCGAGAATTCTGCCACCTTGGTCCAGCTCACCAATGGTTCTGATCAAATTAATGCTCTACCTTACACATGAAGGGAACAATCCTATGCACTCTTAACTCAGTGGGACTTACTTTTGAGGAAGCACCCACAGGACTATGCTGGATCATATTTATTTTGGAATAGGCTTTCAAGGACATCTCTGTTGGCAGGTATATTATACACACGGCCGGGGGGGGGGCATGTGGGCAAAGGAAATGTATTGCAAACAGTGGTGCTGCAATTTCACACTGGACTAAAATTTAGACTTTTAGAAGACATTGGAAGGCAGCCCTGTTTAGGGAAGCTTTAAATGTTTAATAGACGATTGTATTTTAATATTCTGTTTGAAGCCGCCCAGAGTGGCTGGAGAAACCCAGCCAGATGGGCGGGGTATAAATTTATTATTATTATTATTATTATTATTATTATTATTATTATTATTATTATTATCTCGACAAATTTGTTTCCAGTCAAGACTAGGACACTACATGAGCACTTTCACCTTAGGCCAGTGGTTCCCAACAGGTGGTCCGCGGACCCCCAGGGGTCCGTGAGCTATGCCAGAGGGGTCCGCAAGATGCTATTAGAATAAAAAATATATTAAATATATTTCGTATGATAACAGATTTTTTGTTTTGGCCGCTTCCTGCATGAGCAGAGTGTAGCGCAAAACTAGAATTAGATAGAGGCAGTAGTTCTGCTGTATGCGCTTTACAAACACTACTGTTTTGCAAAGAGGCAGCGCGCGCATTCTACTAACGCTCACCTCCCCAAGATGCTTTGCGCACGTCGGCTTCATTTGTGCGCTACTGCGCAGGTACCCTGTCTTCTCCATTCCCCTCCCTCCTCCCTGGCGTGCGCTGCCTCTTTGCAAAACAGTAGTGTTTGTAAACAAAGCGTTGTTTTTCGCGGAAGCTACAGTTCGCGTAGTTAAAAATGGACCGTTGGTTAAAAAGTGGTTCATCTCATTAAGAACTGAAAATTAAAACTAACTATACTGATGGAGTACTCTGTTGTAACTGTAAAAAACGTATAAATATAAAATATAAAAAGACTCTTAATTTGGCTCTCACTTTTTAATTTTAGGATTAGGAATTAATGGGGGTCCTTGTCACAATAGCGGCTCGATGAGGGGTCCTCGAGAAAATTTTGTTGGGAACCCCTGCCTTAGGTGCTAAATTAGCCTTGCAAGAAAAACTTATGTCACACATTGGGCTCTGACAGACTTGCTGATTTCCTGTGCATTTCATGGCCCCACTGTTCAATCCACAAAAGCTTATGCCACAATATAAAAAACAGTGTTGCGGGGCTTTTATTTATTTATTTGCTACCAACAGCTTAACACAGCTATCCCTCTGAAATTCATTATGATCATAGTACTTTTCTCTTTTGACCTCTTAACTGGATCTTTAATTTCGCCCTTCATATTCTGCTTTTAGTTTTGGTTTTCGTTTTTGAGGCGTTCAACAGTTTGGCTCCTTCTGACCATTCTCCTTTGATTTGCTGTCCGTTATCTCTTCCTTTTCCCTACGTCTGGAATGGTCTTCCTGGACACATTTGTCACTCTTCCTCTCTTAAGAAGCGTAGAAAAAAAAAGTGCATCTTTTTGCTTCCCTTTTCCACCTAAATCTTCTCCCTCTTCGTCCACTCTTCAGAGATTTCTTATAGTTTAACATATAACTCAATAATATATCTTGCAACTTACTATTGTGCTTCCATTTCAAATTTAAATTTGGAACTATAAAATTATTTGCATGCATATCCCTGTGCTCTGTTCCTTCCCTCCCACCTGTCCTATCCCTACATCCCTGTTCCATCTCTTTTTGCAAGCTACTGTAGACAGGAATGTGCATATTGCATCATTTGTCAAAAGCACCAAACACTCCTGTAGGTACTATGAAAAAGTACTAAACGATTAAAAGGGTTGTGTAAAAGTGTCCATTGTCCTCAAGAAGAAATGGAGAACACCTTCAGCACACCTTGCAAGATACTCCAAATAGGAAAACCGGTCTTCATTTTCAGTTGAGATGCAAAACAGCAAGCATTATAATGATCCACTTCTTTACCAATTGTACTTATCTGCCCATTCTGTTACGCCCAGAATCAGCGATGAAAACCCCATGCAGCCCTAAAATTAACTGCATTTTTGGTCAGTCCAAAGGAAGAAAACAGCTTTATGCTTTATCTTTCAAGAAAGCAATGTGTTAACAAAGAAGTGTGGGGGGGGAGTTATGATAAGCTCTTGCTTTGTCCTTAATGCTCCCCCTTAAATCAATTTTCAGCTTCTTCTGAATTTGCTGCCTGTTTTGCAGCTGTTCTCTGCTGCTGGATTTGCCTGCATGTCACTGAGGAATCCAAGGAAACGTTTAAGCTCTTCTGCAGCAAAAGGAAGGAGTTGCTGCCAAAAAAGGGGGAACTTGCTGATGGAGGTCACTGCCAGCTGCTCAGCCAGGACTTCAGCATTCTTAACTTATACTAAAGGATATTTACTCTGTGAGGTCACCCATTCTTCTGCATTTATTCTGAAAATAGTGTAACAACCTTAGAAGGTACTTCCTCACACCAGCAAGGGAATGCTTCTTGCTTGCCTCTATGCATGTATACCTAACTGGATTAAGACAGATGCTGCATGCACAACTGCCAGGTCCAATCCAGCCATGGGGACTGTGTATGCCTGCGGTCCCCAATGTGGTGCTCATGGACACCTTGGCATCCAAAGCCCCCGTCCCCATTTTTAATGTGTTGAAAGGCAGAGTTTGCCCGGGTGGGGGGGGGTTGCCCTTTTTTTATATAAGTGGGTGGGGTTGCCTCCTAGTCTTATCTTTGCACTTAGTTGTTGGGTGTGTGCATGTGTTTTGCCTGTTGGGGGGTGGGTGTCTAAGCATTGCCAGTTTTACTTGTGTGAAATGCCCTCAACGTTTTTTTTTCCCTATAGGCTTTTGAATGCGCCCATGGGCTCTTAAAAGTTGAGGAGCCAGGGTTGGCACTGCTAAACAGGAGGGTGAAGTGACCAGCTTTAGAAAGCACCATGAAGGGGAGATTAATGAAGGCAGGAATTAAGTGTCTGAATGGTGCAGCAAGACTTTATTATCATAGCAGGGCGGCACCATTTGGGCTCCGACTCATGCAGAAAAATCCATCTCCATTAAGATCAATTAGGCATTTTCCCAATACCTTCAGTGAGAAGCAGACTGAATCCTAAATCTTTTTAAAAATACACACAAACTAAGTCCTGATATTGGAGCAGAAATGTTTGTTTTCTTCTGGACTTGATTCAACTTTGCTAGGAACAGCATTCGTTCTTCTCAGATGCCTCCCTCTCCATTTGTGTTGGAAAACGTCACTTGTTGAAAAGAAATTTGTAAAGTGAGATGGTTTGTGGTCTTCCTTTGCACAAAGGTAAATGTTCTGAGCCAATGTCCTGACTGTTTGCTTTCATCAGCACGCAGAAAGACAGGGCCTCAGGTAGGGGGCTGCTTACACATTACCCCCCCCCCCCAAAAAAACCCATTCCCCACCACCACCACACAAAAGGACATGAATTTCCATAATATTTGCACATTGCAGGGAAAGTCAACATTATGAGCTCCAGACGTTGGACTACAAGTCCCATCAGCTCCACCCAGCATATCCTCCATGAATTTGTCTATTTGTCTTCTAAAGCTGTCCTCCTCCTCCTCCTCCTCCTCCTCCTCCTCCTCCTCCTCCTCCTCCTTCTGCGATCACTCGTAGCCGAGTAAGATTGTCTTCCATAAACACAGTTTTAACACTGGGTCTGTAAGTGACTGTGGAGGCCAATTCTGGATCCACACATCCTTCCGCAGTGGGGACATTGGTTTCCAGGCAGGAGTTGATCACGGTGTGGATTTGACAAGGTGCCTTTCTCTTAGCACATTTCTCCCTTGCGTCCTGAGATCGAGTTTCTTCAAAACCCATGACACCTTTGGTAAAGGCTGTTCTCCAACTGGAGCGCTCGCAGACCAGTGTTTCCCAGATGTCAGTGTTTATATTACATTTTTAAAGATTTGCCTTGAGACAGTCTTTAAACCTCTTTTGTTGACCACCAACATTACACTTTCCATTTTTAGGTTCGGAATAGAGTCCACATTGGTGGCCACCAATGTCTCTTGTAGCAGAGAATTCTGGGTGATATACTTTCCTTTGTCTGACCTGAATATTCCAACATTCACCTTCATAGGAAGAGGGCCCTGAGTTCTAGTGTTATGAGAGATGAAGAAACCCATCTGCACACCATGCATGATTTCATACTAGATGCTGAACTAGAAAGGCCTTTGATCTAATCTAGCAATATTCTTACATTCCCATATAGGCCTGGTCTACACACACAGTGGAATGAAGGGGCAGAATCCTGGAATTGTAATATGGACCATGCAGATTACAGGTTGGGAATGCAATTTTCAACACTTACACCCCCAACACACACAAAAACTAGCGTTGTTATGAGCAATCCCGTACTTATGAACAGGATCAGGGTGTGCTCACCCCAACCCTGCAAGTCACCATGGCTCCAACCTCCTCCTTCCCCAAGGCATCCCAGAGGTTTGCCACGTGCCAGAAGGAAGGCAGAGGAGGAGGTGGTGGTAACTCAAGTGTTCCACTGTAGCATATGATCGTTTTTCCTGCTGAACACTCAACTGGACTAACAAATCCTAGTATCTCAGGTGGGAAAATGATGCTCTGCGTGATTCTCATGGAAGGACCCCAAGGGCCAGCTTAGCAGAAATTGCACATAGTGCATAATTTGTCATGTTCAGGTTGCTGGGTGTACTAGTCCCACTCTAGCCCCCAGCAGGCTGGGGAATGCTGCTTGGCGCAAGGGAAAGAAGTAGCAGGGACTTTGCAAATAGTCACTTGGAACATTTGCAAAATGCTCAGGTTTTTCCTTCCCTCGGGGAGAGGTTGCTGTAAACCAGCATCCCATGCCACTTCAACTATACTGGGAAAGTCAAGCACAGTGCAAGGATGACTGAGTGAAGAGAGGAATTAATAAATCACCCAGTGAGATTTCTGTCTGCAAAACGGTTGCCATTCCTGCCCTCCTTCAGCAAGAGCATTCATGCCTGTCCTGCTAGTCTCAAGATCTCACAGCCAGCATCAAATTAATACATTGCACTTCAAAATATTTACAGTACAATGTCCTTAGAACGAGCTCAGGGGAGCATTAGCATTGGGATCACGGTGAACTTGGGAAAATAAGCCAGGTCACAAAGCATTTATTATACAAAGTTTCCCATTACATGATCTGACTGACTGCTAGGAGGGTTAGGATGTTTCTTGAGTGACTAAAAATATTTGGCAGAAATCTCTGAAACAGGGAGAGGGAACTCGTGGCCCTCCAGATGTTGCTGCACTTCAACAGCCATTGTCCCTGCCCATTGACAAAGCTCACTGGGGCTGATGGGAGTTGGAGTGCAACAATAGCAACTGCAAAACCTAGGAACTGTAATAATAATAATAATAATAATAATAATAATAATAATAATAATAATAGAATTTGGAAGGGAGAATGGAGGAACAGAAGTGAGGTCACCAGTGAGAGGACAAATTCTGGTCTTCATCCCCTCCCTTTCCTTTCTTCCAGAGCTTAAAGCCTACCTAAGACCATGGCCCTCCCTCCAGCAAATGGCAGCTGATTTGGGGGAAGAGCTAAGGAAGTAAAAGAAAAAAGTGACCAGGTCTCACATACTGGGGCACACACAGAAGGTAGAACAACTCATGTCCAGCCCTCTTCAGCAGTTCAATCAGCAGGACACATTTTGGGGTCCCAGTAGTGACTGGGCGCCCAGATTTTTACAGCCCTGCTAATAATTGCAACGGTAAAAATACAACTATCAATTAAATGCATGGACTGGGGATAAAGCTTCAGTAAACATCTATAGCCATCTCTTTCATCCTTAAAACAGCCTTGTATGCTGAGAGATAAAGCTCTGAGCAGAAATCCTAACAGGGGTTCCTGAAGCAGTTTATGTCTGTAATGCAGATCACAGAATCATAGATGCTGCCTCTTAAATTCATGTTTTATATTGCAGGCGCGTTTGCCCTGTACATAGGGGTGGTTGCAGCTGTGAGCATCATATTGTGTGAATATGGTATGTTTTGGTAAACACACAGGGACATGAGGGGCACATGTGTTGGGGAGTTCAGTTTGGCTACAGTTCTCTGCTGTGCGCCCACTGCATGTTTACAAGAACACATCCCTGTTTCAAACTTCCCAGCATTTAATTTCTGCCACTAAATGCTATAGATGTCAGATACCTTCTAGAGAGTGAGCTAGCTATCACTAAGAATAGCTTCCCAAGTCAAAGAATCTGAATGCTGTTATATGAAACGAGATGAAATTGAGCAACGTTTTTTAAAAACGAAACAACAGTGCATTTAATAGTGAGGAAAAGATGTGTTCCATTGGGGCGGGGCGGGGGGAGAAGGGGACGTTTCCAGGAAGCCCTTGGGTGCACCTACTGGAAGCCTAGACCATCAGCAGCTGGATGGGTGGGTTTTATCTAATAAGAGTTTTGAAGCACATATGTAGAAATGCTTTATACTGCAGCATTTAAATAAGAAGTACACCATGCCTAAAGGAATAAGCTTTAAAAGTGATGGGTCCTTTGTATTCACATATAATGCCTTGATGCAGTGCTCTACATTTCCTTCACGAATGATCATAATTTCTTCGGTCGGTATGCTGCTAGAGTATTAGTGCACGCAAGTCAGTTCCTTGCCTGATTTTTGCTATGGTTTGTAGCTTGAGGCTTGAATTACATAACATTTCCTTCCCCCTCCTTCCTTTCTTCAGCAAAGCTTGCTTTTTTACAATGAGTTCTGTGTGTTCCTGTTTTTTGCTTTCATATAGCATTCTATCACATGCAGATCAATGCCCTAAAAAGACACTCTACCGATAGCTATTTGGATGCTGATAAACTATGTGGTGTGATTTTGAATATTCTCTGATGCTCTTTGTGACAATTAATTTGCTGTATATTTCTAGTTACACAGAGAAGGAATTTACCACGGTAAGTGCCAACATTTGCTTCTCTCTGTGTGTAAGCACATACAGATTTCTGGAGTGTCGTTCGGACTGGTAGGAACAGCTCTAACCTGGGAGGCTGCCCTCCTCAGTACATCCCTGTTGCTGTTGTCCGTCTCCTTTGGAGAAGAACCAAAATGCAGGAGCAGAGCTCCTGATATATATGCAGGCAGTTCAATATCCAGCCTCTTTGGGTAGGACTGGGGATGTCCCGTCTGAAACTCTTCATGTCCCCCCTCAAAATGCATGCAGAAATTCCTAAGTTCAATCGCTAGTATCTCCAGGTAGGGATGGGAGAGCCCCCTGTCTGAAATGCTGAAGAGAGACTCGGTGTAAGGCACCTTCCTATGTCCTGCCTTCCATTCTTCGGAAGCTCCTCTGTTTCTAGCCATTTCACTGGTTCTGCAACATACTGGACTCCGACTCCCATCAGCCCCAGCCAACTTGGCCAATGGTCAGGAAAGATGGGAGCTGGGGCAGCAACGTTTGGGAGACACCACACTGGCAACCGCTGGGTTATGTAGTCCTCATGCCAGATATTCATATCAAAGGCAGAAATTGCGATCATTCTTATGGAGGTATTTTAAAACACCCCTGCCACCATTCTCTAAATTGTACTCTATTCTGTTTTATTTCCTTCTTGTTGTGTTTTATTGAAATGTACACTGTTGCTCATAAGGCATGATGGCACCAGCTACAGCATTTGATCCCTCGCATTGGCATTCTCTTCCTTTTGCAATTTAGGGCACAAGCCTATTGTCTCAGAGGCTGTAGGAGATCATGGACCTTCCTCTGCACATGCAGAAAAAGTCTGGCCTCAAATAGGGAAAACTGCCCTTGGAAGTCCTCTCCCAGCCTTCACGGGGGGTGGGGGGGTGGAACACATCTGGGTTACCCCTGCCAATGAAAAAAGTGGGTGCCATGCCAGGGTGGTACAGATCAGTTTCCTGACACAACCACACATTTGGGGGCAGGGGTAGTACTAGCGCTGGCATGTTGATTTTCCATTGGGGCTCTGGAATTTTGCAGATTCTCCATCCTGTTGTGACCAAAGGGGAAGGGGAATATTATGTCCAAATGGGGGAGAAACTGCTCCCTCCAGTTTTGAGTCTAGCAGGGCTTTGGATTTAGTAGTTCATCTGCCCCAGCAGCTTCCCTGATCCGGTAAAAATGCCCTGCCCATTTTTATTTGAATAGATCTAACAGCAGATCTTTAATCTTTAATAAGCCTTTTACCTGTCACTCAATGAAATCTGAAATGGCGCCCAGGATCACTCTCCAGTGAATCTGCCTGCAAATACGATGCACGAGTTCTTCCCGTATTAACCTGGAAGCACAAGCAAGAGATGTGTGACTCATTTGTGCCTTTACTGCTCAGGATTTTCCAGTAAGCTGCAAAACAGCCCGTCTTAGAGTAAGGACACCGATAAGAAGTATTTATTAAATTCATTTTAAGCATTTACATGCCGCTCTTCAGTTTACAGAACTCTCAGCATAAGAGCTTGGCATGAAAGCAATAAAAACACTGTCAACTATAAGAGAAACCAGTTGAATAACAGAAACATAGCAGAGAAATAAATTCCATAGAATCAGAAAAAGCAGCATTTTAAGTATGCGTCAGGGTGCGTCATGGAAAGCCCAGTCAAATAAAAAGGTCTTCTCAGCCTGGTGCTGAGAAGACATCAGGTTTGGCATCAGCCGCACCTCCCCTGGGGAAGGCATTCCACACACACTGTGCCTCTCCCTCTAGTCATTGCCCATCTGACTTCAGAAAGCGGAACAACTTGAAGGAATGTATCTGGTGATATCATCAGGTTTGGGCAGGCAGACATGGGATATAGAAGACCTTGGGAGTCCTAAGCTTTCAAGAGCCTAAAAAGGCAATATACTCTGCACCCTTTAGCTCATTTCCACATTTGATCACTGCTCCCTATGTGCAGTGTGCATGTGCTGCTTTCCTAGTTAATGACCCTTCGCTCGCACTTTCCACCATGTTTCTCTTTTGCCTTCCCATTACCTTGTCCCTGCAAACCCTTCTTTGGACATGTTGAATCTGCCTTCCTGAGGAGCATAAAAGATCATGGACGCTGTAGAAAAACATTGTATGTTGTGGCTTTCTTTCAGACAGTGGAGTCCTCTAGCGGATTCTCTCCTCAGTTTATCAATGGATACCTTAATCTGAACACGGCACCAGGTGGCAATTTGTGGATATTGATGACTTCTGCCATATGTACTGTAAACACAATATCCAACCATAGTGTCTCACTTTTTCATATAGGGGAAAAGATTCTGGAAGCCAAATATGGAAGAGCTGTACAATCCTTAGCCTTTCCCTCCACATTATTCTACATAATCTAAGGACAAATAGCTACATAGGTGAGATGCAGAAGAAGAAGAAGTAATGGTGACCTAGCTCATCAGTGTTTTAATACAGGCTGCAACATTCAGAGCAGATCCCCCGATTGCTTGCACCCATGGAAAAGCAGGCATGTCAGGGGGTTCATTTCAATAAAGAAACGTTTGCAGGTTTGACCTGGCTGGTTTTTACAAAATTGACTGTGTGAAGGGAATTGTGCTTCCTTAGCAAAAAAAATTCTGGCCCTCCCTCTGCAAAATTCCAGTGTTTCTAGATTCATGCTGTCATTTCAGGGGACACACAAATAGATGCAAAAAGAATCTGCATGACCTCTCATTAAAAGCAAAAATGTCAAACTACCTTTTTATTTTAAACAAACCACAGGTTTCCATTACTGCCTGAACTACCGTCCATGGTATTATGAACTCAAATCTCATTTAAAACTGGAATTGTTTTGCACTGATGTTTATATGCCTCTCCCCCTTGTCAACGGGGGTGGGGGGACTGAATATACTTGGTTTTGGTAGACAAGTTGAATCACAATTAGCATGGTGAATAGAAGACATGAGATTCCTTTCAAAAATACACAAACATATAGCTTATCCCCCGCTGATTGCTTTAAATCAGGCATCCCCAAACTTCATCCCTCCAGATGTTTTGGACTACAATTCCCATCTTCCCCAACCACTAGTCCTGTTAGCTAGGGATCATGGGAGTTGTAGGCCAAAACATCTGGAGGGCCACAGTTTGGGGATGCCTGCTTTAATTTTTTAGCAATGTGCAGGGGCCTAGTTGAGATCTGCAGCGGTCTTGAGTGTGTGTTTATCTATCTACTTTCTCTGTATCTCATACCTGCACACCATATGATTTAGTTGAGATTCCTGGATTACAGGTTCCTTTCCACCTCTATGATTCTATGATTCTATATGAACCTGTTGCCTAAAACCTACCCAGGTTTCAAATTTATCATATCAACCTCTAGTCTCTGGTTTTTTTTTATAAAAAAACCTCTAGACTCATTCGGTAACCATCAAAATTAAGCCCCTTTTTAAAACTGCATCAGGATTGTAGAATTCCCTTCCAGGGAAAACCTACCAAGCCTCCTCATGGTCTGTTTTTAAGGGTGTTTTGAAAATGTTTTTTTTCTTCCCCAGAAGCCTTTTAAGAATCGATTTCTGTGTCTGTTGTCTTTAAAGCTGAACTATTTTATTGCTTTTTTACTTCTTCTATTTTATTATTGACAGTGTTAGGTTTCTTGTGGCAATTGCCGTATTTTTCCATGCATAAGACTAGGCTTTTCCCCTAAAAAATAATGTCCAAAATTTGGGGGCGTCTTATACACGGATAGATCTGCCCCCATTTTCTTAAATTGGGGTCTCCAAAATAGGGGGCGTCTTATACATGGGGGTGTCTTATGAACAGAAAAATATGGCACTTATAAGCAGCCTGGTGATTTTTTATTTTTGTAAAAAGCAGGGTAAAAATGAGAAAATACATTATTTTAGTTTTTTTAAAAAATCATAACCATCTTTTGAAATCCCCCACCCCTCATGCTTTGCTACATAGCATAAGGGGTTGCTGTTTGAGAACCAAAGGCCAAACTCATCTATGGCCAAGTCTGTTTGGTTGTTGCACATGACAGCAGGTAGTACTGTACTCACATTTTCAGAAATGACGAGATTCAGCTGTCTCTTCAAAGTGTATCTTTCAAATACACATTGCAACAAATGCTTTGACGTGAATTAAGGTGACATTTGACATCCATCTTTCAATGTCTGGTGTAGCAATTAAATGTTACTTCTATTTAGAAAGCTTACTTTGGCAGCTAATATTCATTATTGGTATAAATAAATATGAAAGTCATGCATGAAGAACCACTTTGCAAAGATCTTCAGAAATGAAGTTGGGTGGCTAAAAAGGAAGTAGAACGACACAAGGACAAGTGTAAGCACTAACAATCTGAGTCAACATTAACAAGAAAAATCTCTTCCCGTTCAGGGGGAGGAGATGTTGTGGGCACTCGAGGGCTCCACGGAAGGGGGAATGGCTAGCATTCCCCCTTGCCCATTGGCTGCCTCCCCGCCGCGACGCGCCGTGGGCGCAACCAATCAAGATCCCCTACGTAGGCGTGGCCTGCGCATTTAAGGAGGCCCGCGGCGGGGAATCAGCCTCTTTTCTTCGACCCGGCTCCTGCTTTTCCCACCCACCCACCCTCTTTTCAGGCAGGTTTGCTCTTGACGTTGCTGCGCACATTTACTGGCCACCATCTGGGGCCTGGTAGGATTTTTTCCCACTTGGCAAATTGGCTCTGGCTTTGTGGTTTTTGCCTGCCGCGTATGCAATTCGTCACAACTCGGGGTTTGGCGGTAGGCATTGGATTCTCTGGAAGGTACAGGTGCGGGGGGGGAGGTTGCTGCCATCACCTCCCCCCAAAGGCGGAAGGGTACTCCCTTAAGGAGTCCGGGGCGTTGCCAAGTCCGAAGCCGTGGAAGGTGAGGGCCAGCGGGCACGCCCTTATTGGTGGCCTCAGGATGGGTCCTAGTTGATGTGCATCGCAGGACTCATCCAAAAAGGGGTTAACCCTTCACAGACTGCCAGCAGAACGGGCTGGAGTCAGATATAGTCGGTTAGATCCAATGCCTATGCCAATACCTCTCTTCATCCGTAATCAATAAAGTTGTGGCCTTTTATGCCCATTAACCTTATACCAAGTGTCTTGTGTCTTTATTCTCTCGGGGAGGACTCGGGTATTGCCACACAAAGGCTCCCTGAAGGGAAAAGGTCCCTTTCTCATGACTTCTCTGTTTATTGATTCAGATGAAAGGAGATAGATTCCACATTGTGTTTGTTTATTAATTAGAATGGTGTTCAGGGATTTGCAATTTAAGCATTCGCATGTTAAAAACCAGGAGAAGCAAACCTATTGTTACTGCCTCTTGTTTAGTCTACCTTTAATGCCTTGGAAATTTACTATCAAAGGTTGGAGAGCAGGAGGAGAAATCTCTCTGTCTGTCTGTCTGTCTGTCTGTCTGTCTGTCTGTCTGTCTCTCACTCTGTCCGCCCCCAATCTCCTTTGTTCACTTACATGGCAATAGTTTAAAGTAGGTGTCTCTTCTACTTAGTGCTAATCAGCTATACAAATATTTTACAGCGTTCACTGGCTGGTTATATATTTGGAAAGCTTAGGTGCCTATTGTATTTTGGAAAGTCACCGCAAACCTGCTTATTATATTCTTACATAAGGCTGAAACGAAAACTCGGCACAGCTTTTCACAATCCTTTTCATAAGTGTCAAAAACCATCTCCCTTTTCAACATTTCTGGCCGAGCTGCTTGGACATTTCGCAATAGGCTGTTCCTATTTTCACTTTTCATAGGCAACAGTCACACGGTTATATCGTCTCTTGCACTGTGTGAGCCCGGATTGGTGGAATCACCCAGGTGATTAGGGCCCCACCTGCACAATACAGTATCACACCACTTAAAATGGTCATGGTTTTCCCCCAAAGAATCCTGGGAACCGCAGTTTGTTAAAGGTGCTGAGGAGTTTGTTAAAGGTTGTTAGGAGACCTGTAAACTTAGAGAGTCCTGCAAGATCACGACAAAGGCCTATCGTTGTCCAGCATCCTGTTTTCCCCGGTGTACTTGTGGGTAGCCCATAAATAGGGCCCAAGTAAGCGGCACTCTCCCCTCTTGTGATTCCCAGCAACGGATATCTGAAGGCTTACTGCCTCCAGCAATGGATGGAGAAAAGAGCCATTGTGGCCAGCAGCCACCGATAGCCACCAACCTGGATGGCTTTAAAAAGAGGATTAGCCAAATTCATGGAGGGCAAGACTATCACTGCCACTTCTGGGACGGAATTTCATAGTTTAACTATGCGCTGTGTAAAGAATTATTTTCTTGTTCCTGCCCTTAATCTCCCACTCTCTACATCCCTCCATTGGGAAAACTGTCAATTTATCCCTACTCTCTGCCTCCAGTTTCCTAGACATTTACTGATTCACAAAAGCACCCGTGCCTTCTAAATTTATTCAGGAGTCCTTGGTGAGGGGCTTTTATCAAAAAGCCTTTTTGAAAACAAAAGAACAAATTTTACTAGTAAAGTAAAAATGGCTTGAATCGGGTTTTATGTACCAGTAAGAAAGAAGTCGGCCAAGTCAAAAGGAACTGATCAAAATTCTGTGAGCCCAAATTGGTTAGTTCACCCCAGTCCCTCCACCACACTAGGATTTTGGAATGGGGGAATTTTATTGGTATACCACCCATTCATTTGTTATAATAAAATCCATGTAGTTGAGTTTCCTTGCCTTGAACTGTTTCTCCATTTGAGTATAGCAATACCACATACTGGTTTACCCTTTGTGCGTGTTTAAAAGGAGAGAGCAGATGTACTTGAGCCCCAAACCATAGATCACTGAAACTAATGGGAATAATAATTGGTTTCAGTTGGCTTTAGATCAGGGCCTTGGCTCTTCAGCCAGGCATTGTGCTCGCTCATCTAAAAGTTAGCTCCAAAAGAAACATATTTCAGTTTATGTATTAGCATTTTATTAAGGCAGACAGGTGGATGAGTAACTACTGCCAACATTTTCCCCACAGAAAATAAAGCTTTAATGAATTGTTCTGTTGCAGGCCATAGCACAAAGACAAATTGTTCCAAGACATGTTGGGGATCTAGAAGAGCAAGTCAGAATTAGACACTTGGGATAGTTTAAACAAGAAAAAGAAGAGGGATCTAGGGCAGAATCCAGGATGTTAGTCACAACTCCATTCCTTTCACTGCATTGTACTGTAGCTTTGAATCAGTAAAAACCCATGCTAGAGTAATGTCATGGCCTGAAATGCTGCAAATATTAAATGGATATGTCCTTTTATATTTTAATAGGGTTTAGGGCTACTTGCCCATTACTTTAGAAGACTGTTCAGGGTCGGAAGATCCATGCAACATTAAGACATATTTGCATCTATATAAAGCATTGCTTCTGGATTCTGGAGTTTTGCCCTACATGCTTCTTCTCTCAGAGATTAGATGCATTATTTTACTTTGATAGTCTTTTCCCACAGAATTTTAGAGATGCACACAACTCCCAACAGTTGACCTTCAAAAGTAATGTGAAAAGCAGTGCTTAGATAAAATTGACCGCAGAGCACAGCAGAATGGGTTAAAGGAGAAGGGCGGGAAGCCGCATAACCTCTAATGAAACTCTTTTTCCTGTGTGCTGAGATAATCGACTCTCCTCCATTTGGCCCCACCATGAGCTGAGACAAACAGGAAGCAGCAACAGAGAGAATCTTCAAGTTCCCTGCCTTTGGAATGCCCTCCCTAAGGAGGTTCGATTAGCACCTACATTGCTCTCTTCCTTGCACCAATAGAAGCTGTTTTTAATTAACCCTCTTAGTTTCCATTGAAATCAATGATACTTAAGTGATGTCTCATTTATCCCACTGATTAAATGGGACCTCTGTGCAACTTACAGCAGAATCCCAGCCATGTCTACTCCTCCTCCTCCTCCTAAATGTTATTTACAGTGGTACCTCGACTTACGAAGACGATCCGTTCCGCGGCACTCTTCGTAAGTCGAAGTCTTCGGTTGTCAAAGCGCCTGTTTTGCGCAGGCGCCGACCGCGTGCGACGAAAAGACTTCCGGGTTTGTTGACTTCGGAAGTTGAGTTGTTCGGATGTTGAGGTACCACTGTATACCCTGTATACCTGCCCAAAACCGGGCTCAGAGCGGCTAACATCAAATATATAACATACTAGCTGGCCCTGCACGCGTTGTCGTGCGTTAGTCTGTCAAATGGAGGGTAATAGGCCCCCTTCAGATCCCCCTGAGCCTCAGAGTCCCCCTGTTTTACAGGATCTCGTGGCGGAGGTGGGGTTTGTGGGTGCGGCACATTGTTGTGGCTAATCCCTGTGACTGTCCCCACTGTGTCCCGATCCATGATCTATTCTGTTTGCCCCCCCCCTCCGTGACTGGCGTATCTCATGACATTTTGAAGGATGGTATTTTTGTGTGTCTTGTGGTTATTTGGGGGGATTTGGGGGGGGGGGTAGTGGTGCTAAATTTTAAAGTAAAAACCCCTTGCCATGCATTAGTCTGTCAAATGGAGGGTAATAGGCCCCCTTCAGATCCCCCTGAGCCTCAGAGTCCCCATTTTACAGGATCTCGTGGCGGAGGCGGGGTTTGTGGGTGTGGTGCATTGTTGTGACTAATCCCTGTGACTGCCCCCACGTGTCCCGATCCATGATCTATTCTGTTTGTTCCCCCCCCTCCGTGACCAGCGTATCTCATGATGTTTTGAAGGATGGTATTTATTTTTGTCTTGTGGTTATTTGGTGGGGGATTTTGGGGGAGTAGTGGTGCTAAATTTTAAAGTTAAAACCCATTGCCGTGCCCCCAAGTGCATTGCTGTGGGTTATCCCCCCCCACTAGGCCAATGGGGCCTACATAAAACAAAGGCCATGCTGCGACCTGTGATCCGGGCGCTCGCCCTTGCCTGTCAAATGGAGGGTAATAGGCCCCCTTCAGATCCCCCTGAGCCTCAGAGTCCCCCTGAGTGGGGGCCTGGCAGGGGCCTACATAAAACAAAGGCCATGCTGCGACCTGCGATCTGGGCTCTCTCTCTCCCCCAGGCCTAGTGGGGGCCCAGCAGCCTGGCAGGGGCCTAGGGGCCTGATAATGGCCGCCTTGGTGGTTTGAGTTGCTTGGTTGATGATGTCATTATTTGGTTTGTGGGTGTGGTGTAGATTTCACAGGGAGGGAGGGGTGTAGGAGGAGGAGCTGAGGGAATAACGCCACTTGAGGGTGTTGTTTGACTTGGTGGAAAACCAGGTATATATCTGCCCAGGTGTGAGGTTTGAGGGATTTTCTTTTCCAACAACGCTCGGGGAGTGGCCTGGATCGTTGTGTCAAAATTTCAGGACAATCAGTCAAGCGGTTACGGAGAAAAGTGGAACAAGCACTTTCACGATTTTTACATTTATATATATATAGATTACAGTGGTACCTCGGTTTATGAACACAATTGGTTCCGGAAGTCTGTTCATAAACTGAAGCGTTCATAAACTGAAGCGAGCTTTCCCATTTAAAATAATGGAAAATGAATTAATCCGTTCCAGACAGTCCGCAGAGTACTTAAACTGAAGCGTTCATAAACTGAAGTGAACTTTCCCATTGAAAGTAATGGAAAGTGGATTAATCCGTTCCAGACGGGTCCACGGAGTACTTAAACTGAAGCGTTCATAAACTGAAGCATAGGTGTAATTGGTTCCGGAAGTCTGTTCATAAACTGAAGCGTTCATAAACTGAAGCGAACTTTCCCATTGAACGTAATGGAAAATGAATTTATCCGTTCCAGATGGGTCCGCGGCGTTCATAAACCGAAAATTCATAAACCGAGGTGTTCATAAACCGAGGTTCCACTTTACTATAAAATCACGCAATCAATTAAAATACATCCTAAAATCAAATCAGAATCAAAGTGAAATCTAATCATATGGCAACCCGCAAATTAGGGATGGAGACCTTAAATGCTCACCAGGCCTAACTGTTTATACTGATCTTATATGAGCCTGTGAAAAAAGTAGGGGGGGCACTTTCATGCAAGTTCTTATAAGGAGAGTGGGGGAGTCAGACTGGACCCCGGCCAAAGGCCTGGCGGAACAGCTGTTTTGCAGGCCCTGCAGAAAGATGTCAGATCCAGCAGGGCCTGATCTCGTGACAGAGCATTCCACCAGGCCGGGGCCACAGCTGAAAAGGCCTTGGCCCTAGTCAAGGGCAGTCTAAACTCCTTGAGGCCTGGAACCTCCAAGATGTTATTATTTGCAGACTGTAAGGTCCTCCGTGGGGCATACCAGGAGAGGCAGTCTCATAGGCACAAGGGTCCTAGGCCATACAGGGCTTTAAAGGTTTAAAAAATAAAATAAAATAAACCTCAGAAGTAAACCCTGTGGAATTTAATGGGGCATATTTCCAGGTGTAAGGATCCTTATCCGGGATCAAGCCGGTTGTGTTTTATTGTTATCTAAGCAGCAACATATATTGCATCCTGGTTTCATCCATTCAACATCTGTTCGCAACTGGTCCCTAGTGCTTTTCATCCCTCGAGATGAACTACCTCAACTTGATTCCCGGCACAAAGTCAATCTACTGAACATAGTACTCTTCCTCTGTAAGGCAGCCATCATGATCTGTAAGAGTAGATGCCATCTTTCCATATCACCGTATTTCCTTTTGGATAATGGAGACTTTTAAGTGGCTGGATTCCAGCCAATCAGCCATGACCTTTTCCTAGGGTACTACATTCCATTCCCCACTATAGTCAGTTGGTATTCCATGTCCACTGACAATGCTCAGCTCCCACTGAACAATTTCAGAGTATAGCTGTCAACTTTCGGATTTGAAAATAAGGGATCAGCAGCAGCCTCACCTGTCCCGGGGGACAGTCTATGGTATATCTAACAATCCAGGATAGCAGCAGGAAACGGTAGTGGAATAAGGGAATTTCCAGCAAAAAAAAAAGGGGGGGGGGGAAGGCTGGCAGCTGTGGCTTGGAATAAGGGAGTTTCCCGCAAAAAAAAAAGGGAGGGTTGACAGCTATGTTTCAGAGCTTCTCCCCATCCCTCACTAAGGGGTCGTCGTCCCCAGCCAAAAAAGTAATTTTCTACTTCTGTAAACATTGGAGTACCCATCTCATGAACTGTTTGGGCTATGTAAGGAACCACGCTGAGAACTGAGTTCACGGTTTGTATGTAGGATTTCATGAATCCCGTCAACATTTTCCTCCCCTAAGGGAATTAAAAGAACAGACTTTTTATACTACACTTGCTTTCACTGCTTTAAGTGGAAGAACTTGTACCGCTCCAATGAACAATTGAGCACAAAGAGCATGGCTTTTTCACTGATGGTGCCATCACCCTCCAATAATGTTCACAGGAAGGCAGCATCACTATTTGCATTTCACCACTGAGTGAGCACATGACTTTGGGGGAAAGTTTTTGTGCTGACTACTCTGGGATTTTTAAAAAAGCTACTGCCAATACTGGGGTTTGCAGGCTGCTGCTTTTGTGTAATTTTATTTTTGACTTTTTATGTTTTTTATGGCTCTGTGCTGTCGTTAGCTACATTGACATTTCTTGTTAAAGTGGGATATAAACGTTTAAAATAAATAAAGCTACAGTGAAAAAGCTTTGAGGCAGGATATAAATATATTAAGGAGCAATTGAACATCTAAAAATGTTCTCTCTGTACAAACAGGACCTTTGCAAATTGCTCGGCCACAAAATACCATCCTGCTCATGCAATCAAGTCTACAAAGAGTTCATGACCCGCCACTGAAAGTATTTTTTCTGGATGGAGGTTTCCTGGCCTACTAGCTCTGGGCATCCTGCCTCTCAGCAGTCACTGATTAGCACCAACTTCCTCGTTTTGGTTTCCGTTTTTGTGAAGGGTCTCCATCCTTCCCTTAGGTTTTTGTTATGCTCAACAAGCAGCGACTTCCACAAGGTTGCAAGATTTGGTGGGACTACCATCATACCACTTCCTAGGGAGAAATCTATTTCAGAAAAGATACTGAGAACTTTCAGCAGCCGATTCTGCAAGTTACATTAGGTTTTTAACTGAAACCTAATGTGGCAAGCAGATTTTTACTGGGAAAGTTTACACCTATCTTCCCATTGAGACATTCCTCCTCTTAGATTCTCTTTTATAGAGATTTTGTACTTGGAGACAGGTCATTTTTATAATTGTCAGAGAAAAGGTCCTAAACTAGCAGAAGAAAACAAAAGAGGGAAGAGTTCTCAACTCTCTCTCTCTTGTATTGTAGTTATAAATGCCAAACACATTTTGGATTTTTGTTCTTCTTTTTTAAAATTGTTTTATTTTTTCATGCTTATTTCCATTCTTATTACATACACACACACCAGGCATCCCCAAACTGCGGCCCTCCAGATGTTTTGGCCTACAACTCCCATGATCCCTAGCTAACAGGACCAGTGGTCAGGGATGATGGGAATTGTAGTCCAAAACATCTGGAGGGCCGAAGTTTGGGGATGCCTGACACACACACACACACACACACACACACACACACACACACACTACCGAAAACTTAAGAGGGGAGGGAAAAGGAAAGATTTTTTTTTCTTTATGAGGGACAATTCTTTTCACATGAACACTGCACACTCTCACACACAAACACAGAATTCAGATTTCCTCCTTGGACAAATGCAAGCTGTAACAGAAACTAAGACTGACCCCCAGGTTTACCAATGTGAACTTTCTAAATTTGGAAGGGGGTCAGGTCAGAGGCCAAAGGGATGTCCTCACTTCCTTTTTCTTCATTCCTGTAAGAAATGCCATTTTAATTTCCCATCATGGTGCTCACTCTGACTTTCCATAATTCCCCTTGGCATAATCTATATGATGATGACGACACAATGCAATTTTCAGTGCGGTGATGGAAAATTGAAATAGTAACTGACAAGATCTCTGTCATGTCAGCTTAAAAAAAACCCACCCCTTCCATTCCTGAAAACTGTCATTCCCCCTCAGCTTTTTTTTGACCACGTGACTAGGGAAACAAAACCCTAAAACAAGCATACCGGTATCTGCCCAAGGAAAACTCTGGGTGGCACAGGAATAACAGTGGCTTCGATCCTACCTACACCCTAACAATAATATTACTGGGCATTCCAGTAATAATCCCTAGGTGTTTAATTAGTGCAATCACAACATTAATAGTCTAAAGCTGTTGGGGCAGAAGGACAAGTAAAAAGCTTCATTTTTCAGGATTGTGATTTGCACCCAAACTGGACTGGGCACTGTCCAAAACACTTTACACTAAATCAGTCTGTTTTCTGAAGCCCCCAAATGGGATCTGATCTGAACCAAACCTTCTGGCTGCTACACACTCCTAATTGATAGCAAAGGAGCTGCTCCGATTTTGTAGGAAACAAATTAGCTAAGGAAGGTCATGGTACGGCCAGTTTTTCCACAGGTGACACAAGGCAATTGCCTATAGTAGGGACCACTTCCTTTCTTCCCCCACCACTGCTAAACATACACTGCCATACACACCCAAACACACACACACCCCTTTCAAGTTGACTGGGCACGTTCTTTCCACAGTGCAATTCATGATCTGCCTCACAGCTATTTGGCGATGGCCAGCCCTGTCCTCAGGCATGACTTGAGCCACAATCACAAGTGCGGAGAGGCAAGCCTGGAAGCTCCCCAGCACAGGGCTGGCTGCCTGACAGACAGTTGGGAAACAGCATAGCAGAAGCAGGTGGTGTGTGCCCCAGAGGATACAACCCTTGTCGAGCTTGACCAGGGTGGGTGACAGCAATGCCAGTCATGTGCCAGGGAGGAAACAGGGGTGGCATTTTAATTGTTACTCAATGTGCCAAAATGTTGAAGGGCTGGCCAGGAATAGAGCACAGAATGTATAAAATTACTGCTGAGAAATGTAAGAGGACACGATTTGGAAAATAGAATCAAATAAGCTCATTTGACTACTGCGGGATACGAAGAAGGCCCTATCCTACATCATCACATAATGCGCCACTCCCAGAGGTGGAACAATGAGAAGGCGCTCCCCAAAATCTAAGGTCATTGACAGGCTGGTGCAAAGAAAGGCGCTCCTTTGGATATTTGGGTGCTAAGTTGTTTAAGGTTTTGTGTCCGTCAACATTTAGCCTGCAAATATACATGCAGCAAATGTTGATATTTTAGAATCCTGTATAGGTGTCACATGATTCCAGCTAGCTGGAATCATGTGACTAGTTGATGTTCTGGCCGCTCCATTCTGCTCTAATAATTGTAGCATCTGGATAGTCTGCAAGCGCAACTCCATGCAAAGTGCACTACAAGAATCCAGCCGGAAGTAGCTCCTGGCTACTTGGAAGGAAGATTTTTCTTTCATTGGCAACTTGGAAATGGCTAACTTTTCATAGGACACAAGGTATATGTGTAAGGGGGGGGGGGGAAACAGCATATATTGCTAAGAAGCACTTTGTAATTTCTATTGATCACATTTCTACAGCTCCCTTCTCCCTGAAAGTTCTCAAGATGATATACATCTAGAGGTGAAACTCAAAAAATTAGAATATAGTCAAAAAGTGCATTTATTTCAGTAATGCAACTTAAAAGGTGAAACCAATATATGAGATAGATGCATGACATGCAAAGCAAGATAGGTCAAGCCTTTATTTGTTGTAATTGTAATTATTTGTTGTTAGGCGGGTCAATTATAAATGGAATGTAATTAATGAAATGTAAAAGCGATGCTTATTTTTTGTATTTTTGTAACTATTTGTTTTATTACTGTGGAATTTCCAAAAGAAAGCATTTGTAAAAATTAAAAGAAAAATATAAAATAGTAAGTTGCATTAGTGAAATAAATGCACTTTTTGACGATATTCTAATTTTCCGAGTTTCACCTGTAATCCAATGAAATTTTTTCTATGTAACATTAAACCATAAACTTAATAATAATAATCCAGCAGTATATATATCTGTGAAGCAGACACATAACTTATAGGTTCAGCTATACTCAATGCATGTAATTTAAAAGAAAAAAAGATGAATGCCAGAAGGCTACAAGACAGGGACCAAGTGTATTTCCAGCAGCAGCTCCGCATTTGGGGCACCACAACAGTGAAGGCCCTGTCTTATGCCTGCACACTCTGAAGCACAGTTGTACAAGGGACCAGATCTTAAAGCCTGGGTAGGCAGAGCTTCTGAGAAGTGTTCCATCAAGTATTAAGTCTTGAGCCATTAAAGGTTTTATATTCCAATGTTAATACCTTGAAGCTGGACCTAGAAGCTAGTTGGCAGCCAGTGTATGCCCTCAAAATGCAGAACATTTTGAAATTTGAAATAAGAAATGAGAGGACATAACAGATGAACAGCATACCCAACATGTGCTTGCAATAAAAGCATGAACATGAAAGAAAGAATAAATGAAACCCTATTTGGTGAAATAATTAAAGAAGTCTTGTTAAGATTTAGAGTGCTGAGTGAGCCAGCTGTATAGAGACTGTAACCAAGAGAATTGCTCCAAATGAAAGCCAAATGAGCAATGGCATAATATTTTGAGAAAGCAAATAGCAAGGATTGCTGTGTGTAAAAGAGTGAAGCCAGAAACAGCACATACATTGCAGAAGGCAACAAAATACACCATATGGAGAGGGGGGGGGTATTCTTGACGCCGTAGTGTTTAATAACAAGGCAATGGCAATCACAGCAAATAAAGAACAAATAAAACATTTGTTACTCGTCAGGAAACCCGTTTGTTTGCAACTTGATGTGCAATCTGAAATCAAATAATTTATCTTTGGCATATTACATAACTTGCTGCTACCATATTTGTCAAGAGACTACTCACACTGAAGTATGGGGCATTATGGGAATTAGTTTCTGTGGCACAGTGAAGAATGAACCCAAGAGTTTTTGAAACAAGGCAATAATTACAACATGCTGCGATGCACTGAAGGGTCGTCATTTTTAAAGTGTTGTACGTTTTCCTAGGGAAAGAGCTATATAAGAGGACTGCAAAGCTGGGGAGGGTTACAATAAGGATCTGATTGAGACAGACCAGGCAGGCAAGAGTAGGGAAGATCTTTGTGACCAAGGGCCATATTCTCTTGCGGATATGCTTTGGAGATGCTGCTTACCTGTGGCTGATGGGAACAGAGGCTAAATTGGGCAGAGTAATGGAGGCAACTCCTACCTTTTCATAGCAGGCTACATTCCAACCTCATGTACACAAACAAGGCTTCTATAGCACCATGTATACATCTCGCCATCCAGGCAAGCAAGAGGCATTAGCATAGCTCAAGGACACAATCCAGTCAAAGAAAAAATCATAGAATCATAGTTAGAAGGGACTCTAAGGCTCATCTAGCCCAACCCAACCCCCCAAACACACACAATGCAGGAATTTGCAGCTGATTGAACCTGCAACTTTGGCATTATCAGCACCATGCTCTAACCAATTGAGCTATCCACAAGGAAGCAATGTAGGACAGGGCTGGTGGGGGTTTGGCCTGGGGAGAGTCCCAAGTACCAGATAGAGAGGACTAGAGGACTGGATCCTGTCCCCGGACCTGAGGTTCCCAACCTCTGCATCAAACCATCCATCTGGGTGACGAAAGCTGCTCGAGTTTTCCTGCTTCCAGCCAGCAATAGGTTCGACAATATATTTGGTGCATTTAATTGAGTGCCGTTTCCAGTTGTGTAGGGAAATGTAAATGTCATTCACACTCCGATGTTGATCTGCATGGGTAGGTTTATTGATATCATTAGAGTACAGAGCACAATGGCTAGACGTGCTAGGCAAAAAAGGCAGCAACATGAATGGAAAGCTGGAGATGGTGTAAGAAAATAACACAGGGACTGTTGACGGGTAGTGAAAATAAAGGGAAGGGGGGAAATGAGTACAGTGGAACCTCGGTTTATGAACACCTCGGTTTATGAATTTTCGGTTTATGAACGCCGCGGACCCATCTGGAACGGATTAATTCATTTTCCATTACTTTCAATGGGAAAGTTTGCTTCAGTTTATGAACGCTTCAGTTTATGAACAGACTTCCAGAACCAATTACACCCATGCTTCAGTTTATGAACGCTTCAGTTTAAGTACTCCGCGGACCCGTCTGGAACGGATTAATCCACTTTCCATTACTTTCAATGGGAAAGTTTGCTTCAGTTTATGAACGCTTACTCCGCGGACCGTCTGGAATGGATTAATTCACTTTCCATTACTTTCAATGGGAAAGTTTGCTTCAGTTTATGAACACTTCAGTTTATGAACAGACTTCCGGAACCAATTGTGTTCATAAACCGAGGTACCACTGTAGATGAAAAGATGTCACCATATAATTGCACATTCCAAACACAGGCACGGCTAGGGAAGAGGCCCCGATCTCTCTGGCCACTTGACGGCTAATAGTGGCATCCTCAGCCTCTCCTAGAAAGGCCAAGTTAAAGCCAATGGCATAGTCCTTTCCCACTCACCACCACCACCACCAAGCCTTGGGATATTAAAAAGCACTGCGAATTATTTATTTATAGCACCATCTATGTACTTGGCACTTTACAAAGAACAAGGATGACAGGACGCTGCCCCAAGGAGCTTACAATATAGACACAGGGAAGCAACAGAGAATTGGGGCGGGGGCAGGGGAGATTGAGGCATGGATAAGCAAGAGAGAGAGAGAGACACGATTCCTTCAATTACATATACTTTGGCTTAGATAAAATAGGATTGGCGAGATGAGGCAAAGTTTCCCCAGAGAACTTGAGTTTTGAGGTGCGACTTAAAAGGGATTAAGGTGGTCATGCAACAAGCAGTTCTGTGCATAAGGGGCAGGAAGGGAAAATGGATGAAGTCATTTCAGGCAGCAGGAAACCTTTAGGCATTGGTGGGTGGTAGAGCTAGATGAGGAAAACTCACAGGAAGGAACCTGTTGGGAAATAAGTACAGAGAGATAAGGAGGGGGCAAGGCCACAAGGTTTTCAAAGGGGATGGCAAGAAGCTTGTGCAAGATCTGTGTGTGTACAGGAAGTCAGGGAAGGGGTTTAAGGAAGTCACACGGTCAGAGTGATGAGAGGTGAGTAATTTTGGCAGCAAAGTGCAGGATGGATGTACGTGGACAAAGGTGAGACAACAAAAGTTTGGAGAGAAGACTGCAGTAGTTAAGGTGAGATATGACCAAGGACAGAGAAGAAAGTTATTAAGGGGGAAAGTGGCCGGATTTAGCAATGGACTGTTATCTCACATTCTGACAAATTCAAAGCTGTACTGTATTTGGAAATTATTTTTATCTGAAAACTTGTAAATATTTTCAAAACTCAATTGTAAACGCTTTTCCTTATAGAGTTTACACTTTAAGGGAAAAAACGGGTATTGACAGCAGTTATCGTGCAGGCTGAGCAATTCTATGGGTTTATTTATGGGTTGTGTGTGTGTGTGTGTGTGTGTGTGTGTGTGAGAGAGAGAGAGAGAGAGAGAGAGAGAGAGAGAGAGAGAGAGAGAGAGAGAGAGAGAGAGAGAGAGATCATCTGGCAGAGCACTGCAGTTGCACAGGAAAAGCAGCTTTCATTTCTTCTCTCATGGGCTGCAAAGGGAGGGAATTAACTATGCTAGTCCCAGGGCTGACAAGAATCTGGGGTGCTGCCTTTTTGGCCTACCTAGCTCAATATTGTCTACACTGACTGGGAGTGACTTTCTAATTTCAGGCAGCAGACATTACCAGCCCATATTAGAGACACTGGAGATTGAACCAGGAACATTCTGCATACAAATCAATGAGTTGTGACCCTTCATCAAACCTCACACAATTTTAGGCTGTTTCTCAGGTGCAATGGGGAAAGAAGAAGCTTTGGATCTTGCAGATCCTGATATGCCCCTCCATGCCTCTAGCTCACCCTCAGGATTTTTTTAATTTGCTTTATTTAATCATATCATCAATGCACACTTTGTTACAGTCAAGTACAAGGTACAGTAATAAGAAAGAAAAAAAGAAAAACATAACTTAAATATAACACACATGTATACGTATAAGCAATGATCACAGCATAACTTATTCCTGCACTTTAACTGACTCTTATAAACCTTGATTTCAACTCCAGTTCCACTCTTTTCCTGGTTTCCTATCTCATATCTTTTCAAACTGCATTTACTCTACTAAATTATTTTTATTACCATACTGTCCCACTTTGTCACGTCTACTGCTGAGCATTTTTTCAGTGTTACACTTATTTTCGTTATAGTATTTTTCCATATAATCTGTATATAACGTCCAGCCCTCTTTAATTTTTTATTGTCTCTTTCTTAATCTGTTTGTCATGCTCAGGCATAGGCAACCTTGGCTAACAAGGCCAGTGGTCAAGGATCATGAGAGTTGTAGTTCCAAAACATCTGGAGAGCCAAGGTTGCCTATGCCTGATCATGCTGGCAATTTCTATATAATCTAATATTTTAACGTTCCATTCTTCTCATGATGGTACTGCATCTGTTCTCCACTTTTCTGCTACCAAAGTTCGGGCAGCTGTGGTCGCATACATCCATAACATAGTGTGATATATATATATTTGTATTTCTGTTGTCATTATTCCGGGAAGGAAAGCTTCTGGGTTTTTAGGAAATGTTCTTTTAAACATTTTCTTAAGTTCGTTATATATCATCTACCAGAATTCTTTTATTAATCTGCAAGACCACCATGAACGATAAAATGTTCCAGTTGTTACCTTACATTTCCAACATAAGTCATGTTTAGATCTAAACATTTTAGCTAGCTTATCTGGAGTAAAGTACCACCTGTGGATCATTTTTAAACAGTTCTCATTTAGTGTGTAACTAGCAGTGAATTTTAAATTTGTTTCCCACAAATGTTCCCACAGGTTTAAATCAATATTATGACTCACAGCCTATGCCCATTTGATCATAGATGATTTTACAAATTCTTCTTTCGTTTCCCAATCAAGTAATACCCTATACATTTTAGATAATTTTTTAGCTCTGGATCTTAGGGTTGTTGTTTTTTCAAATTGTGGTGGTTTTTCTGCAAATTCCAATTTCTTGTTGTTGTTTAGTCGTTTAGTCGTGTCCAACTCTTCGTGACCCCCCATGGACCAGAGCACGCTCCAATTGCTTATCTACCTTAAATTTTGAATTGCTTTGATGATAATTTAACCAGTCCAATACAAATTCTTTGATCTCTTCAATTTTCCTCATTTTGGGCTCTCCTTCTGAAAAATCTAACAATTCATTATAGGTACCCCTGTTATCACTCATATTATTATTTTCCTTGTCTCAGCTTCTATTGGGGATAACCACCTTGCTGGTTATATTTGTACGTAGAAACCTGGCTCTTGCCTGTCCAGGAGGGTGGAAAAAATTCAGCATAGAATCGTGGAGTTGGAAAGGACCCTGAGGATCATCTAGTCAAACTCCCTGCAATGCAGGGATATGCACCTGTCCCATACAGGGATCAAACCTACAACCTTGGCATTATCAGCACCACGCTCTACCCAACTGAGCCGACCAGCCTCAGCAAAATGTAAAATTCCAGGTACACGGAGGCGAAAGGAAAATTGACCACAACAGTTTCTTTCACAATACATGTGTGTGTGAAAACATGTAGACCCTGCTCTTACATGAGCATTACACTGGTCACCCAATTACTGATCAGCCTGATGAGCTTTAAAATAAATGTTTTCCAATCCATATATGGTAAGCTGCATGGGGCAAAAATGTGTCTTCCTTAACATGACAGAAGAGACAACACCTGAGCAAAAGGTTTGGTCGGATGAATCCTTGCAGTAAATTTTTGTCATTTTGCTTCTGGATCCCTGGAGCAAGGGAGGAAAACTGCACCCTTGTACTTCTGTTTTTTCCTTACTGAAAACCTGGAGGGCCAGATTAGGGAAAAGTCTAAATGCCACTAGTGCAAAGGATGACTCCACAATTTTCAAGCCTCGTGTAATGCTCCCAGGTTGACTTTGCCAGAGCATATTCCTGTCGGTGGAATGCTCTGTGACACTCTGGCACACACCCTGCAACCAAAGCCATTTATTAGTGACTACCATCGACTGTGCAGAATAATTTGCTGCCTTGATTAGAGCCAAAATCTTGTGTTTTACTTGCATAGCTGCCAAGTTTTCCCTTTTCTCACGAGGAAGCCTATTCAGCATAAGGGAAAATCCCTTTAAAAAAGGGATAACTTGGCAGCTATGTTTACTTGTGCTGCAAAGAACTGAATTATCTCACTTTGAATATTTGCCTAGATAATGGTTATGCATAGCTTGTTAATGGATTATTTCAAAACTGTGGCTTCAACTATCTGTATTAATTTTACAATTTTAAGGAATTGCTATTGCTGAACATGAACAGGATATCTGTTCCGATGCAGTGCTGTTTTGAGTAGCAAGTACTTTTACAACTTCAGTGGCTCTTTCCAAAATATTTTGCCAGTGCTGCATTTCAGATGAGATTACTTCTGCCTTTCTGCTATCAAGGCTTACATTTATCTTATCAAGCACTTTCAAGATTCCAGATTATATGGCACCTCCTTGTCTTTTTTTTTTAAAAAAAATATATTTTATTAATTTTCCAATTAAAACCAATTATATCACATTCATTATTTCAAATTATACACATATATATATCAATCAAACCGAATGTTATGCCAAATCTTCTAAAGAATTTTTTATTTGGGTTCCCATGCTTCAAGAAATTGGGGATTCCTCGCAACCGTCCACTGCCGTCTTTTTTCTAAAGTTCAAATCGTCCTCCAAGTTCATAATAATCCAGATCTTCCCCTTACAGTCACATAGATGTTTTCCACTTTCAACCGATTGTTTCCCAGCTGCTGAGATAAATATCAAACGAGGTTTCACAAATGTTCTTTCTCCTGTGTGGGTTAATCAGTCCAGCCTCCCCATAAATCTTCTTAGTCTGGAGCTCCCTGTTGCGTCGAAGCAGCGCCATCTTAAAAAGCTCAAATCACTTTCGTTTTCTCTCATAGCCATGAAGATTAACGATCTTTATAAAATTTACAGCTTTTCCAGGCAGAAGACCCAAACATCAAACCATAAACTCTTGGTAAATTAATGGATCTCCTTGCCCTATAGCTGAACTTAGCTTCAGGTCGCTGCTCCAATTCATAGTGCGTCACAGCTCATAAATCCTCCGAACGCGTCCAGGACTCCTTCCGTCCGACTAGGGGGGGGGGGGGCTTTTCTCATCGGCAACTCCACATCTTTAAAAAATATGCTCAGTAACAACAGTTTATAAAGTTCAACTCACACAGTCTTTTGCTTCTCTTTCACTCCAAACAAGCCAGGACATCGCGTCTGGGAAGGTACGAAGTAACTCATATGAAGAAAAATAAAACTCCATTCCCTTATCGCTCCGTCCCCATCAATCCTTCTTCCAGATGATATACAGCCTTTAACTCCTCTCCCTCAGCAGCATAGATTTCTCAGCAGTAAACAGCGCTTCTTCCCCTCCTTCTGAAGTATGTCCATAGATTTAAGCCTAATTATCTTCTTTAACCATGGAAATCCCCGCCATGCAGATTAGCGTCCGGGAGTCCTGGCCCTCGTAAGTGCTTTTCAGCCCAAGCTCCCCCCACTCCATAAACAGTCGGAGTGGGTCTGGGGGCATCGCGGGCCAGCGGCCCCTCTCCGTAACCCCCGGAGAGGGTAGGGGGTTGCCATTTACTCCCCTAGCAACCGCCAAATTCCTTACGAAGGTCAGAGCGGAAACCGGAACCCCAGATTATATGGCACCTCCTTGTCAGTGTTGAGTTGCCTATGTAAGATTAGCCGATCTTTTGCTCCAGACGAACCAAATTATGTAAATAATTAAAAGAATATGCAAAAGCAACCAGAACTGCGCATTTGTATTATTATTTGTACAGTATTATGATAATCATGGAAGTTTTTCATTCCTTTTCCTAAGGTAAAGGTAAAGGGACCCCTGACCATTAGGTCCAGTCGTGACCGACTCTGGGGTTGCGCGCTCATCTCGCATTATTGGCCGAGGGAGCCGGCGTATAGCTTCCAGGTCATGTGGCCAGCATGACAAAGCCGCTTCTGGCAAACCAGAGCAGCACATGGAAATGCCGTTTACCTTCCCGCTGTAGCGGTTCCTATTTATCTACTTGCACTTTGACGTGCTTTCAAACTGCTAGGTTGGCAGGAGCTGGGACCAAGCAATGGGAGCTCACCCCGCCACAGGGATTCGAACCGCCGACCTTCTGATCAGCAAGCCCTGGGCTCAGTGGTTTAACTACAGCGCCACCTGGGTCCTTTTCCTAATGATTGCCAAAATAAAAACCTTATTTTTCACAATTGTTGCACACTAGTCAATGTCTTCGCTGAGCTATTCACCATGACCCCAAGATAACTTTCCTGGATCATTCACTGCCAGATCAGACCCCAACTATATAATGTGAATTTCTTTTTTGCTTCAATGTGCATCACTTTACATTTTTGGAATTTTATTGCCCATTCACCCAGTTTTGAGAGGTTGTTTTGCAGCTCTTCACAATCATTTTGTTCTTCCCTTTTCTTTTCTTTTTCAGCACCCTGAATAATATGGTGTCATCTGAAAACTTGGCTACTCTATTTCTGAACAAGTTAAAAAGCACCAGTTCCAATACCTGTCCTTGAGTAGTGATGGGTGATTCTGCCAATTCTGGTTTCTCTGTGTTTCTCATTTTGCCAATCAAGTTCAGTTCTCTATCAGTTTGCAAGCTTTTCATTGGGTTTTTTATTTTTTAAAAAATCCTTTGAAAATTTAGTGCAAATTAATCCAAATATACATATTTCTCTATGCAGTTTTCCCTAAC
This sequence comes from Zootoca vivipara, assembly GCF_965207765.1. Lineage (NCBI taxonomy): Eukaryota > Metazoa > Chordata > Lepidosauria > Squamata > Lacertidae > Zootoca > Zootoca vivipara. The sequence goes on from NC_142594.1 coordinate 40,183,903, forward strand.
ATACACATTTTTGCAGAGCAGTTTCCCCTAATATAATGTATTTTTATATGTTTATCATCACTTATGCATTTTTATACAGACTGCCCGAAACCTACCACCAATGTGGTTGGCTTTAAAAGAAGATTTCCCTGCCAGGGAAGAAGAGGTGAGTGAAGATCCACATCAGGAACAAGGAGGGAGAATAAAGATCTACATCAGGATCTGTTGCTTTGGTGGTTGCTGCCGCCTGAGGCGCTCGCCTCCCCTTGCCTCATGAGTGAGCCGCCCCTGGGAGGCAATATCCTTCTGAATACCAGTTGCTGGAAATCATACAAATGCTCTTGTGCTCGGGTGCTGCTTGATGCTTGGCATCTACCCTCTAGCCTTTTTAAAAAGTCCCGTAAGGCAATAATTATGCAAATCATCCTATGGTAACACCTAGGCTTAAGTACATGACAAGTAAATCCCTGCCAGTAATCTAGGGAGGAGGTGGAGGTAGCAATTAGACAAGCAGGTGAAAGTGTATTGTAGAACTGGAGGAGGAACGGCGCTCTAATGCACAGCTTTTTAAGCAGTACAACTGCTCTGTTATAATCCTCCTGAGGAACTGAACCTCATTCTCCTGTAGCCCAGATCAATGCAGGCTTACTCAGAAACAAGTCTTTTTTTTTTTTACTTCAACAGGACAATTCACTTCAACTCATAAGTATGTGTTCAATTGCAGCAATGTGTTTAAGACACTTGTTGTTCTAGACCAGAAGTCCAATGCTTAGTTTCCCGCAGCAATCAGGCACGAAGGCAACAACCAGTCACTTCATCTCATGTTCAGAAGTATACTCCAAGGGGCTTCAATCATGTGTGATAAAGTTGTCCTATTGTGAATGCTTGTTGGGTCAGAAGTCTTCAGCAGATGTCCGCAATAGTCAAGCAGTTAATAATCTGGGACCTGGGATGGTGCCGCTTTTCATTTTGCTGGAAGCTGAGTGTAGATTACTTTGTAGAAATCAAATCAGATTATTTTTTGCTGGCAGCAGCCAATTTAAAGATTACACATCACTAGTGTTATGCCAAGCTGAAATGGTTGCAAGTTGTCATGGGGGACCAATAACAGCCCCTACCCACCAAAAAACTCTTTGAGAAGAACTTGTTACCAAGGTATCTTTGTCATTTTGAGTGAGGTTGTGTGATGCACACATGGCTTGGAGTTTTCTCTTCCTCGTGGACAGTGTGCACATTGAACAAGCATCTAGTATTTTGTTTTCTCTTTTGGCATTGTTTGTATGAAGAATATTCATATGTTTCTGATGAAAGATTAATTACAAAAAAGCACACTGCGTAGACAGGTGCATGTTGTTGCATATTTCCTAACATTAATGTTATTCTCATTTTCAACTCAAGATTCTGTATTCCACTAATGACTGGGTGTGAGATGGCATAGGCTGCACTGTGAGGTGGAAAGGAGGCATGCAGAATAGCCCCTCATACCTATCTCCATAATGCACTTTTTAAACATACAGTTTCTTATTTTTTTGCATTTAACTGTTCTGTAATGCAAGGCTGGCTTAAGGTGGTATATAAATATTTTAAATATATAAAGAAATTATTCAAAACCGTAGGCTACCTGTGCCTGTGCATGCTTACTCAGAAGTAAGCTGCACTTACATCAATGGGACTTGCTCCCAAATAAATGGCCATAGGACATTTGGAGATGTCCACCCAGTATTTGAAGATACTTGACCAATCATGTTAGGAGGCAATCATCTGATGGGTCAACTGAGCACCACTGCAATTCATGGATATTTTCCTGTTCATTATCAACTAATTGTATCAAATCTCAAGTCAGGTTGGCCATTCAGAACCTGTGATGTTCCCATATGTCTGCTTTCGCCTTCCTATTCACCTAAGCAGCTCTGGTTCCTCCTCACTTCCACTAACATTTTTATTAAGGGGAAGCACCTTTTCAGTGGTGGCTCCTTGCATACACAAGTTCGTCTCTTCTACCGAACTGCACCTGGCCCCAGTTTAGGCAGCTGGCAAGGAAACATGTTTTTTCTGCAGGTATTTGGAAGAGAGACCTGATCAGATGACAGAGTGTCAGACTAGGACCTAGGAGACCAGGATTCAAATTCCCACTCAGCCATGAAGTCACTGGGTGACCTCAGGCCAGTCACTGCCTCTCAGCCTAACCCACCTTGTGAGGTTGTTGTGGGAATTAAATGAGAGGGTGAACTATACATACACCACCTTCAGCACTTTGAAGAAAAAAGGTGGGGTTTACAAATGCAACCAACCAACCAACCAATATGCTGCTACTGGAGCTCTTAATAAATGGCCATTCAGTGCATTTTTATGAGTTGTGAATTTTAAAGATTGCATTACATTTTATAACCTTCTGTATTCTTTTCATCTTACTTCTCACTTTGTTGTAAATTGCCTTCTTGTCCCTTTCTTTTTCATAAGGGGCGGGCATGATGAATTGTCTAAAACTCAAAATAAATAAGTAAATAATCTACATTAAGCGAGCTAACAGTTCAAACAGAAGCCCTGGGAAGGCGTGTGTCGACAGTAAAGCCGACCGTGCGTGTCCCCCACAATTCAGCAATCCACCAGCAAGTGCATATCCCACACTCCTGAACTTAAAATGCTTACCAAGCTCTACCGGTAAAGCCAGGACACAACAACTTATCAACAACTTATCACACACACACACACACACACACACACACACACACGAAAACGTCATACGCACAACAACACCGTAGGAACGAAACGTGTAAACAACAAATCCACACTTCACCTCCCTCCTCTCTATCTCTCTGCAAGCCTTCTCCTTGCTTCCCTTTAATTCGTTTTGGGCTGATACGGATGCGCGTGTGCTTGTGCCGTACTGATATAAAGCGACAACAAATTGCAATGCGTGATAATGAGGATAATAATAACAACAGCGCGGCTAGTGGCGCCTCCTCGCCCGGCTACAGCACTAGGGGCTCACGCGCGCTCGCCCGGCTCCATTGCGCCGGAGGGCACCGCTCTCGCTCTCTATCTGTGTCGTCCTCTGGGCCCTCCCCTTAGACACCCCACATCAAGAGGCACTTTCCCTCTCTCTCTCTCCCCAAATCCTCCTCCTCCCTCTTGCGATCCCATTCCCCGGTCCTCCTCCTGACGCCCCCTCCGCACCCCGTGCGCCACACACGGGTACCTGCGTCGCGCCCAAGCGGAGCGAAGAAGAAACTTTTCCCTCCTGCCGGTTCAAACGTGCTGCCGTAAAGCGGCCGTCTCCCCTGGCAACAAGGTTCCGGCGGCCGAGCACTAGGTGTAGGAAGGTGATGTAAAAAAGTAAAAAAAAAAGGACATATACACACGCGCGCACACGCACACACACAGAGACACACATACACCAAACCACCCAGTGTCGTAAACCAGGTCCGGGCGGGGGTTGAGGGGGGGGGGAGAGCGGCGAGGGGGAGGGGGGAAGGGAGGGGGGAGGAGGTGACTGGAGCATTTAGACACAAGCGAGAGGATCATGGCGGATGGCCCCAGGTGTAAGCGCAGGAAGCAGGCGAACCCGAGGCGCAATAACGGTCAGTCAGCTCCGCCGGGCAGCGGCCCGCGCCGCGCCGGGGACGCTCAGGGGGGACCGGGCCGGGGGTCGGGCGGAGTGAAACGGGGGGTGGGGGAGGAGGAAGAAGAAGAAGAGGAAAGAAGACAGAGAGAAGCAGATCCGAGAAGTAGAAAGTAATTTCCCGGGAGCTCCTCGCCGGGAGCCCGGCTCGCCCTGCACCGTTAGATCCGCTACCTGCCTGACTGCCTGCCTCCCTCCCCGCCACCGCCGCCGGGCTGCCTCCTTCTCCGCCTAGCGGTGCCTCCTCCACTCGAGCCTCCTTCGCCGGCGAGGAGCAGCCCTGCCCGGGGACCGTTACACGCCGCCCGCTGCCTCTTTCTCTCCCCCGTGTCCCACCCTTCATTTTGCCCGGCCGCCGCCCGTCCCCGGCTTCTTTCCCTCAGGGGGAGAGAGCGAAGCAGAGCGGGGGGTATTTCTTTTTTTCTCTAGTCTCTCGGGTCCCTTCTCTTGCGGGGGGAGAGAGAGGAGGCCGCGCCTTCGACCTTATAACGGGCCCCCCCTCACCTCAACTTGGAAACTTATTACCTGAGCTGAGGCGGGTCTCGCCGGCCTCCGAGGAGAAGGGGCGCCCCCGCCGACCCCGCTCCCCAAACTTTTTGTTTCGGGGGGGGGACTTTGCTATTGCGGAGGGAGGGGGGTCACTTCCCTCCTCTCTCTCCTCCCCTCGCGCTGGGGAAAGTCCCCGATGGAAGCGCGCCGCTCCCCCCCCCCGCAGCCTCCCACCTCCAGTTTTCGCGATCCCCCCATAGTTGTTTGTTGTTGTTTTGGGATGGTGGGGGTGGATGGTGCGCTTAGGCTCATAGTTCTGATGGGAAAGGGAGGTGGGGGGAGGAGAGAGACCCAGAGAGAACTGCGTGTAACTCCCGAACTACCTGCTTGCCAGACACGCAACAAAAACGTCGAAGACAGGATGACTGTAATGGGGACTTCGTTCTCTGGCGTGTGGCGTGTTTTGGCCCCGGCTGGGGAAGAAGCGGGGGGAAAGCGGGATGCGAGGGGAAGCACTGTTGCTTGCTGCAGTGTGTATTGATTTTCTTTTTTTCCCCTTTTTTACAAGGGAAACGAACCACATGCGCACCCCTGAGATTGCCCTGGAAAGGGACCCCCTCCTTTTCTCTGCCCCTCCTCCCCTGCCTTCTATGTATTGCTCCCCCCTCTTCTCGCTCCCCACCCCGTTACTTTCGCCTCCGCCTCTTTTAGTGCCTGCAGTGCATGTTGATTTATCTCCGTAGCCATTGAACATATTGTTTCTCCTCCCACACCCCGGCCAACCTCCAGATCTTGGCAGAAGTGTTGGAAGTGTTTCTGTGAGGTTGGGTGGGTGTTTTTTCTTCTTCTCCCCCTCTCCAATTGTCCCCTCCTTTATCAACGTGATTGGGGTGAGCGGGGGGGGGGTAGAAAAAGGAAGGCTTTCTTTCTGTGTGGGTTGGGGAGGGGACGTGAATCAGCCAAGTTTCTCTTTCTCGCCCTCTTCTTGGATTTCGAGGTACCTGTTTGTATCATAATCATAATAATGGGTGGTAACGGTTTGTCCGCTGCGCCCCCTCCCCGCCTTTCTTCGCTCGCTAGGAACAACTGTTACAGCCTATATAAGGAATGACGCTTACTTTTCAGATTTAAGGGCTCCCCCCCTTTTATGCATACGTATTACTTGGAAATGAGTTGAAACCTGCGTTGAAAAGTGGGGGAATAAATACTCAAAACTTATGTTGTTGGATTTTTCTTCTTACGTATTCTATTAAAAAATAATAATAACGGGAAAACTGATGACTTCTTAGGATGTAAAACGGGAGGTTTTGTAACCTTTCTTGGCAGTTTTTTTTAAAGCTTTCGTTTGGCATTTCCTGTATACGGTTATGGATTGGAAGGGTTCTAGTGGTTGGTCCGAGATCATGACGTTTTGGACAGGATTTTTTTTTAATATCTCCGAGAAGGAATTAATGTTTCCCCGGGTGAGAGGGCGCTACGACTTCTGATACTTAACGTGAAACACGCACATAAACATTGGCCTTCTAATCGACTAACTAGTTGATCTGGTGGTTCTGAACTAGTAGCTTCCTGCTCTGTATGGGGTGGGTTTATTTATAGCAAGTATCAGGATGTATACGGGATATTATAATGCTAATTTCCTGTTTTAGAGCATGCATTTGTGTGGTCTGTTTAATATTGAGGCAATATTAAAGGTAAGTTTGCAAAGTGCTCCTCTCTCCTTCCCTTATTTAAAATGTTAATGATAGAGAAAGGGGGCTTTTCTTGTTGCTGACGACATGTGTGTGACATGGGAGTCTGAACCACCCAGTCTCCGGGCAGGAGCTGTAAACATGTTTACCTGAGCAAGGAAGAAAATGGATTTTCTCTTAAAGATACTCTTAATTGGAATATTATACTTGTAAAGCATATTAGTAGATGCCTTGAGAGACTGCCTGAAAACCTTCCTTTTGAAATCAACCAGGGAAGAGGGGGAAGAGGGATTTTTACGGCTGCAGCAAATGGCAACTTGTGCAGGTAGGAAAAAAATGGTGTGTGAGGTTTCTCTAGCATGCATGTCAGCCCTCCTGACTGCTGCTCTTGTTCTCAAGGGAGATATTTATTTACCATGCTTGCTGTCAGTGTTGTTCCTTTGTGCTTAATATTAGAAAAATAGATTTGAGGCTGTTTAGCACAAACCATTTCGTCTGCAGCATGCATGACTCGTAGAAAACAAAAGGTGCGTGGGATATAATGCTATTCCAGGTATCTTTTCATTTTTCATTATTTCAGCTAAAATCATCACCCCAGTGTTTTCAGGTTCTGGAGGAAAGCCTTTGATTTATTATTGAGTGGTTCTGATTATACTATAATCTTTTAACACATAAAGAATAACTTGAACTGCTCTACATTAACCATCACTGGGTAGGCAAGATAATAGATGCCGGATAATAGAGATTTCTCAGCAGTAGGTTCCTGTTTGACTTGCAAATGTTTACCGATCAGAATTGCCAGGGAAAGTTAACCCTTAAACCTTTCCCACCAATGGACAATTGAAATTATTTCTATATCAAATCTCTTCCATGAAGATGCTGTTGATTTCATGCCTTTCAAAGATAGGTACATGTCTTCCTGATAATCCTGTGTAATATTTTTCCAGTCTTAAGGAGGACAGATTATGATAAACTGATTTCCAGCAATGTGATTTTTACTTAGTTGTAACACCAAATTGAGTACCACTGCTGTCTTAATGGAGTAGTGTACACCTTTTTAAAATGGTATAATTTTTTTAAGGACTTCCTTTTTGATTCCACTGCATTTGGCTCTTATTAAACTATACATTGATCCAACTACATTTTCTTTTCCCCCTCCTCCCTTAACAGTATAAAGGTGTATTATCTTTGTGCGCCAATATAGGTATACCTGAGGTATGTGCCATTTTTAATCTCTAAATGTAATCACTGCACTGCCCTCTTATTTGACAGTTTCAGTATTTGAATTCCAAGTTGTGTGGACTTAAACATGAATATTTGGCGCTAGAAATCTGAACTGAAGTCAGAAAATCTGCTCAAACGGAACAGTTTTTTTGTTTGTTTTTTTGCACAGGAGCTGTCATGTCTAGTCTAGGCAAATACAGAAACGTCATCCGAGCCAATGCAAATAAATCTATTATTTTCATATAAAAGTGTCCTGAACTATTTAGTGGTCTGTCAGTGCTAAATTGCATAGTTTTGCTTCTGCTCTCTGTTGTGTTTTTGAAGTTTGCAAATAAAGAGATCTATTCAAATCACTTCATTAATCTAAAATGGTGACTGGTTGTTACACTTAAATGGTACAGTTTAGTTTGTACTTGCTTAATTTTAGGTATTTATTTCTCAGCTTTCTATGTCTTAGGTCCTCAAGGTGGACTTAGTACATGTTTGAATAAAGTTGTTTGCTGTGTCATTGGGCTGTCCTAAGAACTGCCTGATGTCTACTCAGGTTCTGGCTGCCTTGGCCTTAAAGGTGAGGCAAAGAGCAACCAATTTGCAGATGAACCTACCTCCCCAACCAAATCTTAGGAGCATATGATGTAACAATGGCTAGGTCAATTGTGGTTTGCCACAGAGTTCTTCATGGCCATGGCTGGCTTTGTCTGGCTTTTATTTTACTTGTAATATTCTTAAATACTTTCCCACAATACCAGGTATGTAATATGGTCCTTTGGATTGTTCAAAGTACTTTATTTCCATTCTTTCATGTATAACACCTGTGTAAGATACTATCCCCATTTTGCAAGTTGGGTTGGGGCTGAGAGTAACAGCTCAGATGTTATGTTTCGGGGGGAAACATTAAGGAGTGAGACATGGAAATGTATAAAGATATACCTGGTGAGGAGAAGATAAGTTTTTCTCAATATCTCATAATATTAGAATCTAGAATCGTCCAGTGAAGCTGAATGGTGAGAGATTCAGTTTAAATGAAAGGGATGTACCAGTTCACACAACACATACAGTGGAACCTCTACTTACAATCATAATCCGTCCCGGAGGTCCTGTCATAACTAGAAATGTACATAAGTAGAGACACACTTTTCCATAGAACATAATGGAAAAATGAATTGATCTGTTCTAGACAATGAAAAACACCCCCTAAAACAGCAATTTAAGATGGAATTTACTGTCTAACGAGACCATAGATCCATAAAATGAAGGCAATAATCAATGTACTGTACTATAAAATAAATAAGACAGTATTGTAGATGAAAAAAATTAGCATTTTTTTTCTTGCATGCACTGAGGGTGGGTGGGCTTACCTGGATACAAGCTGGGGGTGGGGCAAGGGTCAGTAAAGAGCTGATTCACTTCGGTCAGGGTCACACTTTTTTTTTGCCAGGCCAGGTTCTTCTCTGGACTTCCTCAGGTTAGTTCCTCAGCGGAGTTTGGGGCTACAGTGCGCCCTGCTGTGCCTCTTGCTGGCAGCACCTCTTCCACGGCTTCGGGGGCGGGATGGGCGCCCTCTCCCTAGCAGCAGAGGCCTCAGCACTGCTCTGCAGCTGGCGGAGTGAGCTCCAGCAAACTGGAGGCCTCTCCCTGGGCGAGCTCCGGGCTGCTGGCAATGCGTCTGTTCGTATCTAGAAGAAAGTTCATAAGTCAAAGCACCTACTGAAGGTCACAGGTAGGTAGCTGTGTTGGTCTGCCATAGTCAAAACAAAATAAAAAAATTCCTTCCAGTAGCACCTTAGAGACCAACTAAGTTTGTCATTGGTATGAGCTTTCATGTGCCTGCAATTGGTATGCAAACTTTCGTGTGCATACCAATGACAAACTTAGTTGGTCTCTAAGGTGCTACTGGAAGGAATTTTTTTAAATTTTGTTTAGACTACTGAAGGTCGTAACTGGAATCGTACGTAAGTAGAGCCGTACGTAAGTTGAGGTTCCACTGTAGTTAAATAATGGAATTCCCTACTGTGTACGATAAGGCTACCAGTGGCTACTTGTTGTGATGGCTATGTACTACCTCCAGCTGAGTACCAGTGACAGGAGAAGGCCTGTCTGTGTCCTGCCCATTGTCCTGCTGTGTTGCTTGTAGACTTCCCATAGACATATTGTTTGCCACTATGGAAAATGGGATACTGGACTAGATCTCATCCAGCAGACCTGCTCTTGTGTTCTAGTGAGCTAATGGCTATGGTGAGATTTGGACTTCCTGCTGCACGCTTCTAGTTGCTACACTATATGAACCCCTACAATGATACTGGTATTTTTTCCAGAGTGTTCAGAAAGTGTCAGCAGTAAAACTGTCATTATAGGCTTTTGTTTGGTCACATACAACTTGGCTGCATTCCGAGATAACCCTGAACCATGATTTAGCATTATGAGAACAAACCTCAGGCTTTCATGCTTCCTTCTCCCCTCTCCTCTAGGGTGTCTATGAGAGGGAAAGCAAAAACTTCCATATTGCAGTGTAATGCACTATCCGAAGCATAGAGTGTGGTTACTCTTAACTATAGCTAATTGACACAAGTCAGCTTCAAACCTTAGTTTATGAAGCTGTCTTGTTTCACCTAACCGTAGTTAAGATTAACCACAGCTTCTCCAGGTATGGATAACATGGCAGCATATGAACAATTTAAACCAGAAGCAAAAGCTTCTGGACTTGTGACTGTAGTGTGTTGGGGACAATGCAAACCCAAGGGTAGCTCAGCAACAAAATGCTAAATATTATTTAAGGCAGGGCTGCTAACCTCCAGATGTTTTTGGACTCTAGCTCTCATCTGCTTCAGCAAGCATAGCCAGGAGCTATTTGAAAATCTAAATACCCATTTCACTGAATAAAAGCTGGCAATGCTCAGAAGCACCCTGCCTCCCAAACAGGTAAAGATCTACACATGCTCCAGAACAAACAAAACACGTAGAAAAGCAGGCAACTCTCTCCCAAAACAACCAAGCCCCAAATGGGGGAAAAACTTATACATTGGAATGGAAAGGGGCCTTGGTGGGCATCAAGCAGATGTCCAAGAGTGTCATGGTGTACATGGGTGCTGTTTGGGGGGTCCTAGTTGTACCTGTTAAAATATTTTATGCTGCATTTTCTCACTGGCCTTGGGCAAATTATCACAACCTTGGATTCCCTATATGAAAGTAAGATGACTAGGGCAAATGCATTTATCGCTGTGTGTAGTGCAAATCCCATATCTGCCAATGTTTTTTTATCTGACCTTTCTGCAGCTAGTAACAGAAATGAGATAACAAGAATATACCGTATTAATAGCCGAGCCCATAGCACTCTGCTGATTTATTAAAAAAACAAACAAACTGTAAGCCACCCAACAGAGCAACTATGATTTCAGCAGCAATAAATATGCCAAATGGCAGCCATAAATGCTCACTGAAACAGTGATGTCTTGCCCTGTACCTAAAAACAGAAAGGGTGGGTGACAAGCAACCCTGCCAAGGCAGCCTGTTTCAAAGCTCTGGTAGGCCGTCTCCAGCATCCCCATCTGCAGCACTGCCAATGGAGCAGAGCCCCAACCATGGAGCTTAATGTATGGGTGAGCTCATATGGGCAAATGCATCCTTCAGATACTCTGGTCTCAAACAATTAGGACCTAAAAGGGAGAAACCATAACTAATTGAATCCCAAGTAAATGTGCATAATGTGTTGGGTGTTTTGATATACTGTAGTAATAATCAACTGTTGAATGAGATAAGGATGGCTCGCTCTGGCCAAAAGTCTAAACTTTTGCTTTGTGGATGACTCTCCCCCTGCCACATCCTTCCGTCAGCTTTGTCTGCCCCCCACTCCCATGTAGATGCACTTGAGCTGCAGGTTCCCCACCCCTGCTCGCGACATAAAAGTTGCTATAGTTATCCTCTGAATCATAAATTACTATTCCCCTAGGGTTTGAACTGTATCGCCAACAGGTGACTCTTCTGGGTAATGATTGTTTTTAAAAAGAAAATTGCACTACTGTAATGCATTAGCTCTCTGCAGAATGCAAATATTTAACTGTTACACAGCGTCATACATTCAACATTGATGTACGCTCATAACTAGTAAACAATGGGACAATTTAGCAGATAGTTACGTTTATATATAGTCCACTGTAAAAATACTCTTAATAAATGCATTAAGCAAATAATTGCTTGTTGGCAGGTGAGTGCTGCTTGACATCCATTTTTGTTGTTATTTTCTTGTGCATCTTTTTTCATAAATGTTGTGAAAAACATGATACCTGTGGTAACTTGGAAATCTCAAGCATAGTAAATATATCCACATAGCAAGCTAGTCAACAGTTTCCATGGAAATACTATCCTAAAGTTTTAGATCGTGATGAAACACTTTTGTAATTAAGGTTTTTGATTTAAGTTGGTTATTTGTACTTTGTGTCTGATAGAGTAGCTTTAAGAATACCACTACACCCATGGGTATCCACAGCAACCCCTATGTATGCCAGTCTAGAGCTTATTGGAAGTATGCTGGGGAAAGGGGCAACATACAAATTTAGGTCATTAGTCTTAAAGTGCTTGACTAGGCAAAACTCTTGAATGACTTCAGTGATGTTCTGTGAAGATAAGGTTTCAGTCTCAAAATATCCATTCTGAGAACTTAATAGGAAGAAACATGTTTAAGACAATATCATTCTGGACAACATCGGTAAAAACAGCACTCTTTTTGCAAAATAGTACGAGTGGTGAAGTGATGCACAGGAAGTTGAGTCCCAGCAAGAGGAAATGATCAGTCTCTGCTGTTTTGGTTGTCTAGTGTCCTGACCATAGTGCCATGTGACACAATCATGATTTTTGAAATTTATTATTGTACAAATTAGTACCCTACTTTATTGTCAGAAACTTTTGAAACTTGGTGTACACCAAGATTAAACATGATAACATACCACGTAACATATTGATAATGGGGCCATTGTTCTCTGGCATCTTCAAACATCCAGCTGTCACTGGATCAGGCAGGTGCACATGCACACAGGGCAAAATTCTAATTCTATGCAATCTGTTAAGGCACACAAACTCATCTATGGTAAGCTATTGGAAGGCTTCGAATAAGGAAAAACTGATTGTGCCAGTAAGCCAGGGGTAGACAACCTAAGGCCCATGAGCCGTATGTGGCCCAATCGCCTTCTCAATCCGGCTCACGGATGGTCTGGGAATCAGCGTGTTTTTACATGTGCAGAATGTGTCCTTTTATTTAAAACTAGCTGGCCCGGCCACGCGTTGTGTTAAATGGACCTTTTTGTTAAATTGACCTTCAGAGTCTCCCTTCAGAGTCCGCTCACCTCCCCTGCCCCAACCCTGACTCCCCTACTGTAAGCTTCAAAAATAAGACTCCCCCACCCACACATGTTCCTGAAAATGTCCCCACCCCCCACTGCTTTCGCTGACTCAGGGTTCTTCCCCCTCCCCCCATGGCTATGTGTTGTGCCTCATCCCTTTGTTGTGCCTCATCCCTGTGCCCCCCCCATTGTGAAGGCCCCATATTCTGTTTGTTTTTGCCTGTGGCCTACTGAATGGTGCGACCTACTCAGTTTTCCCTGCTTGGCAAGGCTGCGGCCTATTGAAAAAGCTGGGCCTTGTTGCTGCAAAAGGACTGTTTTCAGTTGGTTGCTGTGGAATCTGGCGTGATGTCCTCTGGCGGCGCAGCTTTGAAAGTGGCAGGGTATGATCTGCCTTTCTATTGGATGCTGCTGGAGTTTTCAGAGCTTCTGGTGGTGACGTCTAATTTGGGCGCCACTTTTTGTGTTTAATCATTATTTTAGGTGTGAAAGGTGTGGGGTTTGTTTTTTTGGGGGGGGGGAATTATGCCAGATCCCTCCCTGATGGGCATGGAACGTTGTGGCCAAATTTGTTATATTACGGTTCAGCAGTTACGGAGAAAGGCTGTGACCTCCACACGCGCAATGCCTACATTATATATATATATATATATATATATATATATATATATATATATATGTATCTCTGGATTATTTGTGGGGCCTGCCTGGTGTTTTTACATGAGTAGAATGTCTGCTTTTATTTAAAATGCATCTCTGGGTTATTTGTGGGGCATAGGAATTCGTTCATTATTTTTTTCAAAATATAGTCCGGCCCACCTCATGGTCTGAGGGATGGTGGACCGGCCCACAGATGAAAAAGGTTGCTGATCCCTGCAGTAAGCTAAAGCACACTCTACTTTGCTGCCATCACATGATCGGTGAAACTGACTTCTCATATTGATATTTTTTTAAGGTCACTTGGCTAGAATTATTCAATATTTAGCAGCCATATACAGTGCTATTTTTCTAGAAAAAGTGATGCTGGAGCTCACTATAAACTTCTCTTAGAATGGCAATGGCACCCACCTGAGAGGTGCCGGAGCTGAGCTCTGTCTGGAAAAAAAAAAAGCCCTGGCCATACATATTGTGAAGACCTGTATACTAAACAATTTTTCCTGAAAGTTCTTTGTTCCACAACTCTGGCATTGCCATTCATTTTAAGATGGTGACATAATCTCTGTGAGACAGCACTCAGAACTTTTATAGTGATAATTCAAATGACCTTATTGTAATTAAGTTAATTTTACATTATTAAAAATATATGATTATTACAAAGTGCATATGTTCTGGGAATATTTTTCCAGGCTCCTTAATTGCATGTCTCTTTCAATAGTGCATTTGTATGTTGTGTTCTGGTTGTACCACTCTCTGTTAGGATTGTAAGAAGGACTAGAAGTGTGAAGATGGCTTTATGCTCTCTCTCCTCTTATTCCCCTATTAGTTACCCATATGCACTCCAAGTGATGCACCTGAAAAGTTAAGTGTGGCAGCTGGATCAGATGTTGTTGTTGTTGTTATATTTATACCCCATCTGGCTGGGTTCCCCCAGCATATCTAAAAACATAATAAAAACATCAAACATGTATGCAGGGACTTGCTCTTTAAAATACTGCTAGTGTATAGATCCTATGGAGGAAGGCAAAACACTTTGGTTTTGTGCCACAGGATATTTTTGGGACATTTGTGTAGAGCACTTGCCCGCTTTGGGACTTGGGGAAGGAGAACTGTAAAAGACAACCAAGAAGTGGAAACTTTGTCTGCAGCATGGTGGTACAGCTGCAGCTTGTCCGGTAATCTGCATCAGGTTATGCAAAAACAGGTGGGGTCTGTTATGGGTCTGTTACGTCACTAGTTTTAAGCTAAGGTTGCCAAAGAAACTGCTCCCCTGAGATCTACCATGTTCCTTTGCTGGGCAGGAGGAACTAGGCCTCTCCCATTGCTTAACAGGGAGCAAATCCATCTGAGCTTATTGAAGTGGAATCCTGAGTTCACATAAGAGTAATGCATGTACTTATCTTTTTTAAAATATTTATTTTTTATTTTTTGTTTTATTTTTAGCATGTACTGTATCTTTTGTAAGTTGCTTTGAGAGTTTGTTTAGCCAAAAAGCAGCTACTGTATTAATGTGTCTTTGTCCATGAGGCTGGTACCTCTTACCTCTTTTGACAACCCCCTCCCCATAATTTTCTTCTGTATTTGAGGGACAGGGAGTTCAGCGTTTTAACCCCTGTATTGATTGAGTTTGCCCATTAGGGCAGATCAAATCTAGTACTGTACTGGTGTTTTTGGCAAGTGAACGGGACAGAAATGTGTGGTACCTGTTCTTTCTTGGGGAGGAAGGAGGTATATAACTGGTATATCAACTGCCCAGAGTAGCTGGGGCAACCCAGTCAGATGGGTGGCATATAAATAATAAAATGGTTGTTGTTATTATTACTGTCACAGGAGGAAGTGGATGGGTTGGATAATCTTTCTAGTTAGATTATCTGTTCTCATTGTGTTTCCTCTCTACCCTTTCTTCTTCTTCTTTTGTTCATTGTTTACTTTCAAACTGTTGTTTATGATATTTCCAAGAAAGTTTGTATATGTAAGAATTACCATGAAGGAATGCAACCTTCCAGACAGCTCACTGCTGAACACACACACACTAATCAGCAAAAAATGAATGGGGGTTTTATACACTTTATACACCAGTACTAACCATTCTATGAAGAGGTTTGAGACAGGCCTATTTGGACTACTACAGTATGCTGTCTGCAGAACAGCTTACTGCTTATTGGGCTCATGCTTAGCTAACAATGGTAACTAAGGAAAGGTGCTTCTGGTTGCCTGGGCTTAAGACTCCACAAAATGAAGAATGATCAGGAGTAAAGTTAACATTAAAAAAAATTATTATTATTGCTTCTATGGGGAGAAACTTATTGCAGAAATTTCAGTTATGCTGAGTCACTTTATTTCTGCTCTTTGAAAATGGCCAAAGATTTATTCATACTTACAATTCTGTTTAAAATTTCAAAAATAAATAAATCTCAGGTGTTTAATAAAAGCACTGTAAAATACAATAGGTCAACTTGCCAGTGCAAGGGCCTAGCTGTCTTTCTCTCTTTCTAGCTGCACGTTGGCTGGCTGCAAATGGACCATGTGTGAGTGGCAGCTGGATCCAGCAGACCAGCAGAAATATTGTGCAGTGTGTGCTGCTCTGTTGTCTTTGGGTTTAATAGAAGATTGTTCTGCTATACAGAACCTTCTCTTCCCGAATGGAAAAGCAATGTCACATGGGACGATTGTTTACATCCACTGAAATTTGAGCTTGAAAGGGAGTGGAGGAGTGATTAGAGAACTCCTTAAAACATATTCCAGTGTTTGGAGTATGGCTGGCCGCTGGGCTGCTGTATTATAAAACCACTACTCATAACTTCCTGTTTCCATAACTTCGAGATCTATGACCTGTTACAACAGATGGGAAAGTTATTTAAATATCCTTTTTTCTTTTCTTTTTTTTGAGTTTAAAAAAATACTTTATTGAAACATTTTTAAAAAATTTTTACAACAGAGGTCACACACCCATTCCCCCCTTGTCATAAAATCACATTTTCAAATTCATTACATTACACAAAAAATATTACTTTAACATTCTTATCACTCTATAATTAATTATCCTACATACATTCTATCTTGCATGAAAATAGGATGTTAAGTATCATAGACTATCAGAAATATAGTCAATACCAGGGTTCACCAACCTTTCCAAGCCAGTTGGCACATTCTGAATTTTGAGAAAGTGTTGGCGCCAATTACACAGTAGCTGCAATGGGTATAACACTTCTGTTTGGAATGGAAGGACTGGTAGCTGTCCACTCCTAGCATCCAGTGAAATGTGGACATGTTTGATGGGACATGTTCAATGTACAAGAAGCTGAGCCAAGTGCAAACACAAACTGAGCAGGAAGAAGAACTAACCTTTATTTATGTATTATTACTTACTGAGGCCTTTTGCAGGTGCCATAGGAGGTGCAGGTGGGTGCATCCAACGCCACAGGTGCCAAGTTGGTGACTCTTAATACTGTTACTTTAAAATATGTGTAAACTTGCTGTAAAACAAAATGGTGGCGATGTTAAACAGTTTTGTGTCTAGCAAAACACTGCTCTCTCCAAGTCACATTTCGTTGCTCCTTTGTGGAAAGGTGTGAAACAATCAGTGGTACCTCGGGTTACAGACGCTTCAGGTTACAGATGCTTCAGGTTACAGACTCCGCTAACCCAGAAATAGTACCTGGGGTTAAGAACTTTGCTTCAGGATGAGAACAGAAATCGTGCTCCGGTGGCGCGACGGCAGCAGGAGGCCCCATTAGCCAAAGTGGTGCTTCAGGTTAAGAACAGTTTCAGGTTAAGAACCGGAACGAATTAAGTTCTTAACCCGAGGTACCACTGTATTTGTAAGGCAGTAATTGGAGAGAAAAGAGAAGGGATCCCTGTTGTGCCAAGCAAGCCCCAGGTTGACATTTCCCCTCATGATCTACTCCCTACTAGTTAGGGGGGGGGAATTGAATGTTGACAGAGAAGCAAACTGCATTACTGTACTTCCAATGTGATATGCTTTCAGTTGCTCATCTCCTTTCTGTCCCAACTATCCACATGGAGTTTTACAAAATGAGAATCAAACTAGAGTCAAAGTATTGCACTGAGCCCTGGCAGGCAATGAAATAAAATAGCTCACTAGACAGGATACCTTGCCCTGTTGGCTGTGCAGTGGAATCACGCCCCCTCTTATTTTCCCCTCATCCCGATTCAGAGTAAGAGCAATGGGAGAAGCTCACTTTCCATCAGAAATTCACCACATAGCCAAATCTGGCTATATGATGGAAGCATACATCTATAATAATAATGTAATTGGAAACTATAAATATATGGTGCCACCACAGCGTATCAGGTATGTGAAGAGGTGTAAAGAGGTCACTGTTAGGATTCCCCCCCCTTGAAGGACTGTTTGCACCTCTTGAAAGCCTACATTCCATGATAAGCTTTCACAACTGGATAAATAGATTGGGTATATTTGCAATTACAGAAGCCCAGTGCAGCTGCTGGTACAGTCTCCATCTACTTGCCAGCTCCAAACATGGAGCTGAGGTGGCCGTGGTTTTGCATTTTTCCTCCGTGGAATTTGGCAGTGTCTTGGGATTGTGATTTTGGCACAGGATTCTCCAACTTGACCTCCATCCCAAGGGGTCTTCCCTAGGGCTGCCATTCGTCTGGATTTTTCTGGACATTACCAGGATTTCAAAGACGAGGAATTTCTGAAAGGCGGTGCCAACAACTTTCAGTGTGTCCTGGTTTTTACTTTTTGAAATACAGGTATGGCAACCCTAGTCTTCCCTGTAGCTGAACTCTGCTTTTGAGCACTGCACAATTGTGAGGACAGTTCCCCCCCCCTTCCTGTTTAAAGTTGGAAGCTTGGGACCCCTAATTGCCCTCCCCCAGAAGCAATTAAAATGCTCTGTGGAAAGTGGATTTGTGAATCACTGCTGATCAGCCTCTGAACTATGTTTGGGGCAGAAGAATATTTTAGTGTAAATTATTTTATGTATATTATTCATTTCATATACCCTGCCCTTTCCCAGGAGCCCAGAGTGGCTAACTATAATAGTTGAGCATTGAAGAAAAGTAGAAGCACAGTGCAAAACCTAACATTAATAATAATGTTACCTTATACAAATGGTGTTGCTCCCATTTTAGTCTTAAGCTTCCACTGTGCAAGGGACAATCTGATCTCTACAGAACAAGGTGCTCCCTGTCTCTTGTGAACAAAATTTCACAGGTAGGGCCTTCCCTACAGATCACAAAACATGGCTTGGCTGGTACTGGGAAGATGCTCTTTCAACTACTTGTATCCTAAGCTGTTGAGCTGTGTGTAATAGTACAAGCACCTTGAATTAGATCTGACGGTTATATTGTCATATGCTGAATAAGTCTCTTTTTGACACTGTATTTGCTGTGTGTATTTAGAATCTATCATATTATTGCGATTGTAATTTGTTTTAAACTGTTTTTAATGTTGTATTTTAAATTGTTGTGACCCGCCCTGAGACCGTATGGGTAACCCAGTCAATCATAATCATATATTAAGTAGGTGATGTAACCTAGACATCAGATGTACTCCAAGGATGCTATGGGAATAAAATTTTGAATCTGGTACTCCTTGCTAGGATGACCAGAACATATTTGAAACAGACAAGTATAAAGGTTAGAATTATTTATTTCAAATGTATCCATTTAGACTAATGGATGGTGGAGTCAGATTCCTGAAAGTCATTAATAAGAAGCTATACAAAAGGTAGCAGCTGGAATTGGGTGGCTTCAGGAATGTTTGCTCAATAAAACTTGTACTGTTCTGCCAGAAAAGGATGAATATTAAGTCATTGAGCACATAATAAACTCTGCACTGTCTGAATACACTAATCTCTCTCAAAAAACTACTTTATCAGAACAAATTGCTTGTCATTGTTGGTCTACTTAAAACACCTTTTTAAAAAAAATCTGGCATTTCTAGCACAACCAATGTCCATGACCTTTAGTGGCCTTAGATTAACTAGTTGAGAATTTGAAACACTCTGACTTATTAATTACCAAGGTAATGAAAGGGAGGAGAGGAATGAGAGACCACTGAAGACTCTTTAAATAAAGCTTATATTAAAACAATTAGTTATTACACATGTTTGCTTCTATGCCAATATGAATAGTTGATATCTGCATTTGTAAAGTGCCAACTCAATATCCTCCACAAAAGAGGGTTTTTGTTTTGTTTTGTCTTTAGACTGTCAGGAATGATCAATTGCAGCACTTGGGAACCATTCCAATTGCAGTCAGGCTGCAGTATGACAACTCCTTGATCCAAAACTGTGATTAATATGTGAAGTTCCTGCATTAGTGGAATCCTCCTTTTATTTTACATTCATTTTGAGCACCACTCCATGCGCACATTCCCTCTGAAGTGAATATGAAAACCTCTGGTCACAGGGCATCCTCTTGGAACTCTGGATTGAACTACAGTCTGTTGTGTGAACTGAACAAATACTGTATTTTCTTTCATTTCTAGACTTATTTGGACAGCAAAAAAACTTATCTCCAGTTCAACACCTCAGGGGTTTGCTTCGATCATTCTTGAGAGTCAGCTTTGGTTTCTGTGCATAGTTCGAGCTCATTATTTCTAGTATGACCTACTAAGATGTATCCACTTCCTCTTTTTAGACTCTAAAGCATTAGTAGTTATATCATTAAAAGCAAGAATCTCTGGCATTTTTGTAAACTTAGTAATAACAGGGCTGAGCTGAGCATAACTAATTTCTTATGAAAAACCCTTTTAAGCTTGAAAGATATTGTCATTTTGCATCACTATTTTACAGAACTCATCAATGGAGGCAATTGGACATTTTATTCTGGCATGAGACCAGTGCAGTTTTTTTTGACAGCTGCTGCAATTTTTATATTTCAGATTTCATCATAATATTTAACATGCAGTACTGCCAAAGAGACTTTTAAATTCATAACAAAAATAGAAGGGACTAATTGCAAAAAATAAAATCCTCACCAGAAGTCATAATCTTTTGTTTAATAACTTTTTGTTTTGCTGCTACTGTATTTAATATTTATCATGCATATATAACATATTTCCAATATGGCCTTTCTGGTATTTCTATGTTGGGTATTCAGTAAATTTAAATATGTATAGCTCCAAGTCTCTAAAGATCTTTCAAAATGTGCTGCTACCTTTTGGGGGGGGGGATTTCTTGTCTGTTTTATACACTTATCTTCTGTGCCAAGTTGCTTGTTCCCACATATTGATTGATGGTAACTGTTGGGTTTTCTATTAATTAGCAATCAATATACCAGCTGCAGCTAATATTTCCTACCATCTTTATTTTATTTTTTTCAATTTATCATTTCAGTTTCTCAAACAATAACCACACAGTTTCATTTGTGTGCTGTAATTTTATTCATCTTTATAACTTCAGTCTAAAATATTAACTTCTTTGAAGTCACACCAAATATACGTACGTGAAATCTGCCTGGTCTGACACATCCAGCATAATGCAGTAGAAAGTTTATTTTTAAAATTAGTAGCCTACAAGGAGTAAGATACCATGTATGTAACATTTTATGGAAGTTTTTCCCCCTCTTGCTGCAGGGACAGTCAAAGATTGTATCACATACAATCTTTGACTGTCCTAGCATATGAAAGGCCATTTCTAATTGGTTATTAGAATTTTAAGCATTTATGCACCTGATCCTGAAACAAACTTTTGTTTCTTGGTCTTTCAATAATATATAATTTTTTTGAAAACCCTAATTCAGAAAGGTCTGTTTCCTAAATAATATTTCACATTTCACAGATCTAAAACTAGTTTGAAGGCTAGTTGCTAGTACTTGCACAAACTGGTGGCATCTTTATTTTGTTACAGAAAAAAAATACAGCAAGTTTTGGTTGCCAAATCAAGATTTTGCCAAAATATTTAGTGTACAGAGACTTGACAGACCCATATCAAACTTTACTTGGCAGCTGAAAAACTAACAACCTTTGACACAGGAGAGCTTGCAAATGCCCTGTGTATGACTTCACTTTCACCACATTCTTTGAGCCTGAATGCTTGTGAAATCAGATGTGTATTTAAATCTTTTCACTTGGTTTGCCCAGGAGAGGAAGAACAAAGCACACAGGGTCAACTTGTAGTAATCCCACATTTATCATAACACTATTGTAGTGGCTTATGGGGGATGGGGTAACTATTCTTTAGCCGTTTGAAAATACAAGTCAAACACACAGGCTACTGGTCTTCTACTAAACTCTGTTCACAGCTAGTTTTAAACACTATGTATAGTTTACTGAGCTAGTTGATGTGTTTAGCTATTTTGATCTGTGCACTATAGCACCGCTGCACTATAGCAACATCAATTGGGGAAAATCTCAGAAGGATGACCGCTATGGATGATGCTCCATAGGCTCAGCAGTTCAAACCTGATGGTTCTGTGTAACACAGATTGGATTCTAAGCATATGTAGGAAACCATGATACGGTTATTAGTTTCATTTACAAAAAAATAATGGTCAATTACTCTTTTTTAACCCTTTAAATTACATATCCTGATTATATGCAATTTTGCTTAAGGGAATAGTTGTTGCCTAGGAATTGTCATGCAGAATCTGAGATCTGACTGTAAACAGTGACATTTATTCTCATGCCTACATAAGTGTGTTTAATGTGCTACGTTAAACATGCCATAGAAAACAACACTCTTTTTGTGTACAGCAAAGATGACTAATTCACTCTAGGTCCTGCTTGATAGGTTCTACACAGAATGGACCATGCAAACAAGCTCATGGTGTCCCATATATAAAGAACCTTTGAGAACAGAATCCTGTGTATTTTCTTTCACAAATATGCTTAGGTATGCAGAGCTCCCTCTCATTCTATTTCAGCTAATGCATCTCATAGCATTCAGGTACAATTGTTCACACAAGGGGGAGGGAAGGGGTTGACTGTCAAGGTGCATTATAGACTGCCCAATAATATCACATCCATTATACTCAAGCAAATGTGTCCTAACAGAATAGTATGAAGGCTTAAAAAAAGATTCCTCCTTTGCTGCTAGGATTGCTAATGCGTACTTTTCATGTGAAAGAGGTAACACAGCTGGAAATGAGATTATTGGATAGCATCTTCCCCAAGGATTGTGAACAGACAATATTTAGTACATACAACAGGAACTATTTTTCTATTTAGTATTTCTGTGGCACTAATGCCCATCCATCATTGGTAGCGCAATTTTCATACAAATATAGGGAGGAGTGTGTTGGCTGGCTGGCTGGCTCTGGTAACTTGTGTATGGAACGGAGATTCTATTTGCTGTATTATTCCAAATTGTGGCTAAGAATGTAGTCCTCAACCTTTTCAAACTCAGGAACCATATTTAACCTAAACATGCATTTAGGGGCACAACTCTTTAATTTTTACAATATATGTTTATGGTGGTTACTGTAACACACCTTAGACTTTGAGCAACCTGCCAATTGAAAATCAGTTAAACTATTCCTCAATAGCTAAACTACAATGGTTTACAAACTTAATCTGTTCTGGAAATCTGTTCTTAAACCGAAACCGTTCTTAAACCGAGGCACGCTTTCCCTAATGAGGCCTCCCACCGCCAGTGCCCTTCCACTGTTCAGATTCCATTCTTAGACCGAGGTAAAGTTATCAAACCGGGACACTACTTCCGGTTTTGTGGCGTTCGTAAACCAAATTGTTCGTAAACAGGACTGTTCTTAAACCGAGGTACCTCTGTACAGTATTTAGAAGACAAGGTGCTTGCCATCATCTGGGTGACAGGTAATATTCTGCAGGCAGTGCAGTATAGTTTCAACCACATGAAATTCCAAGGAAGAAGATGTTTCTCAGCTGCCTTGCACTGATTGATAGATGTGTCAGAATTGTACCAATGAATAAAAGTTTCCTAATCCAGCAGTTTGGATTGAAGGTGTTTCTGACGATAGTGACTTTGAATAGGTGTTGTGATTTGGAAACATAAATTTAAAATAGATTTTTCTCTTGGAAAATATGTATTAAAACATAAGCTGAAACTTAAAATGTAAACAATTATAAACATTGCAAGGCTAGTATTTTGCTGGGTAATTTATTCCCATGGGGAAATATTTTATATCTGTCAAGACAGTTGGACATGTTAATTTTGGGTTTCATTAGCTTTACAAACTTATGTGAATGCTGCCAAATAAGGTGGGATGGTTTTTTTAATGAAAAAATATGCAGTTAAATGGTTCCAAAATGTCTGTGCGTTGACTGTCCAACTACTTTACATGGAGTGAAAATGTTTCCATGCATAGCAACAGTATAATATTGCTAATGTTCCATAGGTAGCCAAGTAGGGCAAGTGATGTTTTGCCCTAGCAATCACACCCCCAAAATGCATTCCTATGAAAGTTGCATCATTTCTGATAGCAGGCTAAATTGGGGGGATTTGCACCATCCATTTTCCTTTGGACCAAATCAGTGAGACTGAGAGGGGGATCTTGTCAGGGCAGACCATGAGGTTCGTACCCACTGCCCAGGCTTGCACCCTAGGGAGGTCACTTTGGTGCTGCTAATGCAGTGGTTTGACCTCGTCCCCAGAGGCACACTACATTGTCTCTTGAAACAAACGGATGCTAACAACAACATTGGGAAGCCAAGAGCTCACATTCAAGCCTTTGCTATTGAATAATGCCACAGTGCAATTAAATATAGGCAGGCAATATCAGTCAATGCACAGGTACATTCTTGGTTTATGGTATATTCAGTAGCATTTTACATTGCTTATTAATCCTTACTTCTGAGCCTGGCTAGATTGTTGCTGTTTGCAAGAACATAGTCTGCCACTTCAGTCTTACACTCAATTTCTGCTGGAACTGGGTTGCAAGAAAACAAATGCAGGGGTTTATTTGACTACCTGTTTCACAGTATCATGAGGTAATGTCAGCGGAGGAGGAAGGCGCTCGGGCACCTGGGGTGGCGCACCCATGGGTGGGGCAAGCCGCCCCCGGAGTCTGCCTGCCTCCTCCCACTCAGCCGCCCTGCAGCTGAGGGGAAGACAGCGGGCAGACCGTTTGGGCAGCGTGGAGCCTGCACGCACCCGAGCCACCACATCTCTCCCAGGAGAGACGCGTGGCTCAGGCCCCGCGTTGAGTGCCGCCCGGCATTTTGTCATCCCCCTCAGTGGTGACACCCGGGGCGGTCCGCACTCCCCTTCCTCCGCCCCTGGGTAATGTGAATACTTAATGTATAGTAATAGCATCCAGCTAATTCCACCATGTCTTGGAACTGCCTTTCTGACTTTTTGTTCGGTACCTCATATTTCACAGTGAATTTCCACTGGAAGTTGCTCTACTGTTCATTTGTTTTTAAAAAATTGCGCTATATACCACCTATGAAGGTGTTTAATAGCAGTACAGGTCTGCCCTAGGAGTGTTAAGACAACCTAAAATACATGCCTTGGAATAGGCATTACAATACTGTATAATATTCAACTGGTTTTAATGCATAGTTTGTTTCAAATTTATTGACAATTGTAATTCTATTTACTTTAGGCTTGGTTTTGGGTTGGAATTGTGTCTTAGCACCTGGGTGGCACACCTTGCTTTATAACTGCTGAAACTTCATATCATGTTGCTTTCTAGAGCTGGTATGCAATGTATTAAGGATGATTTGGAAGGATTTTGAGTATCTGTTTTCATCTCTCAAACTTTGTGCCCGTTTTGTTGTGTGTGTCTTTTGAACCAGCTTGTGGCTTAAAACAGTCAAAAGCTACTTCCTGCATGAATGCCTTGTCTTTTCCAATACTCCCTCTTTTGCAAACTTGAGTATATTAGATTTCTCTTTTGTCCCAGTGTCTAACAGAGGCAACCAGGCAGATTTCAACAGAACCGTTTGTTACCTTCTCAAACATCTCATGGCCACTGCTTCATCAGAAGAGTGTTGAGTGCATTAACATCATTGCTCTTTGGATATGGCTATATATCCATGTGTATTCCACACATTATCCTGTTTGCCTTACAGTGGTACCTCTGGTTACAAACTTAATTCGTTCCGGAGGTCCGTTCTCAACTCGAAACCATCCTTAACCTAAGGCGCGCTTTTGCTAATGGGGAATCGCACTGCGTGCGCACCTCTCACATTAGATTTCTGCTCGCATCCTGGGGCAAAGTTCACAACCAGGAGCACCTACTTCTGGGTTAGCGGAGCTCGTAACCCGAAGCATTCGTAAGGAGGATGGTTCGTAACCAGAGGTTTTACTGTATTTCTTTAATTTTGGTCATTTTACTGTCAAAGGATCTTTTTAAACAGGGTAGTACTATAAAACATGCCTTCCCATAGACATATATTTGAACCCATGTTTTGCATAGCTGCCAAGTTTTCCCTTTTCTCGCGAGGAAGCCTATTCAGCATAAGGGAAAATCCCTTTAAAAAAGGGATAACTTGGCAGCTATGATGTTTTGTATGTTTAAGACTAAGAGAGCTTGTTAGGTTTCTGCTTTTGTTGGCCAGTGATGGTGGAATGTAGACTACCTGCCTCCACCTTTTTACACTGTTTATATTGGTTTTATGACTTTTACTGTGATGAGTTATTTATGACCACATTAAAGCACTGGATTGAGAGTGTTAAAATCCCACAAATAAGCAGTAGTACTAGTCCCCCAAAGTGTCTAAGGGTGCATAAATACGAACACAGCTTTAAGCCTTTTCTGGCTCCTTAGTTGCCTCCTTCTGGAGGTCGAAGATGGGGGGGGCAACCAGTTTCCAGCAAGAGCTGGCTTCAGTGATAATTGGCTGGCCTTTGTGCAACTCACAAATCAACTTCTTGTTACCCTGTCCTGTTTTTCAAATAAGAAGAAAACATGGTTTGTCTTTTTAAATAAATAAAAACGCACATGTTTCTTCTGGTGCCTGGCATTGTTTCTCCCACCCATCCACCGCCTTTTCTTTTTTAAGCAGCAAACATGCTTGGAACAGCACTGGATTCAAGGCCATTTCATGGATGGCCTGGAAGTAGAGGTTCAGGGTTTTTTGCTGGCCTTGATTGGCCGCCCCCTCCTCTTCCTGGTGCAGGTGTTGGGCCACTCTGGAAACTTCAAATGCTGAGCAATCAAGGAACAGCAAATTATGGGAGGTGTTTGCTATGTCCCTGCTTGGTACAGTTTCTCAGGTCACTGCCACAATCTTGTGGCTAATCAACTCCAACCCTTCCTCCAAAACATGGAGCTGAGGGGGAGGGCAGCTATCGCTGTGCATTTATTGAGATGATTTCACCCACCTCTACAGCACCAAGGTTGGGAGGAATGCTTGGGCTAATCATGCTCACCAGGAGTCTTGGCAAGTGAGTAAAAACATGGAACATTGCCTGGAACTCACATGACAGATAACAGCCAGTTGTACCTTTCTATAAAGTGACTTTTTATGGCCTCCAGCATTCTTCAATGCGGTCTTACAGTTGTTAACTAATCTGCTGCCCTCCCATCCACCCAATGTCCCAGAGCTGTGTTGTATTTAAAAAGTAAAATAATCTCATCTGGCACCTGGATGAGAATTGTTAAAAATATATTAATGCACGTAATGTAAAACTTCTCTGAACAGGTCTTCCCTTTGACTTGGCTACTTGCATGTTGCTTGTTGCTATATAGCAGGCATCCCCAAACTCAGCCCTCCAGATGTTTTGGGACTACAACTCCCATCATCCCTAGCTAACAGGACCAGTGGTCAGGGATGATGGGAATTGTAGTCCTAAAACATCTGGAGGGCCGAGTTTGGGGGGTGCCTGCTATATAGCTTTCTACTGCTCAGAAAGTAACCATCTTAATAGTGATTCACAGTAGCAGTTGCTTATATTAACAAATTACGTTTGACTGGAAATTATTAACGTATGGTATCACACAACTACTGTACTGTTGTATGTACCTGTACATCAGTACTGTACCTGATACTGTACTGTATCAGGGTATTAAAACTTAATGATTCCACTAATAGTGTGTGTGATAAGGCAGCCATTTAGTAAGGTCATTAAGTAGTGTCTGTATCTTGTTGCAATCAGGTACTTGTTTTGAAGGACTTGTTTGGCCAGAATGAGAACAGGATGCTGGACTAGATACCCATTTGTTCTGATCCAGCAGGACTTTATGTCTTTATGCATTCTCCCAGTTTTCTTTTCTGTAAATGGGATTTTGTGAGGATTTGTAATATTTGAAAAGCACTTTGCACAGTTAAAAGTGCTATATAAAGCTATTTAATAAACTAAACCACAATGGATGCATTTAAGCATCCAGCATAGATGCTCTAGTTGGTCATCTAGCATAGATGCTCTAGTTAAGATTCCTGCACTCTTAAGGGATTGGACTAGATACCTTGGGACTCTACAATTCTATGAGTCTGATTGTATGATTCTAAACTGGAATAATGTGACTTTGTCAACACAAGGATAAATGATTTCAGTGGCTTTACTGGGTAGATACTTTTTAACTATTACCATAGGGGACCTGGCCAGGGTTACTTTTGGCTTCAATCCAAAGATCCACCAGTGGAAAAAGAAGCTCTTTTGCTCATGCACAAGGAGATCATTGCTTCCCCACGCTAATTTCAATATATAGCATTGCTCTTTGCTGTGTTTCCTGCTGCTCCAGAATGTCCTCTTAGACTGAGTGTTCTTTTGAGGTGAAAACAAGCTACAGATGAGAGAGCCACCCCCTCTTTTCAGGCAGAAATGCTTCAAAATGTGCACGCAGGATTTTTGATTCCACTTGCCTATATATTTAATATGCATACATTATTTATACAGAATTTAGTTGCTCTTACTTTTGATAGAAATTCATGCTTAGTGAGGTTAGATACAGGCAGTTGGATGCTACCTGGAGGATAGTGGCAGGGGATGGAAAGAGACTTGACCTTCTCAAACACCTGGACAGTACTACAATGATCCTATTCCAAGCTGGGTGGAGACCTAACAGGAGTCCAGTGATGGGAATGCAGTTTGTTCTAAGCATCTTTTATTTTATTAAATTTCTCTACTGCCCTTCAAAATTAGTTTGTGGGGCAGCTTGCAAATGAGAGAAAAATATTAAGTACAAAAGATACAATCAAAAGCATAAAAACAGTAAAATTACATAAGCTTTCCAGATATAGAAGAGTTTCCAGCATAATGTGCTAGGGCAGCCTAGAATAAACACCTTTCTGGTTCTTAACCGTAAGAGTCAAGCATGCATTTTTTACACTGGACAATGGATAATTTGCTATAGCAGGAGATTGTTGCTGCGTTTATGGGCATCCCATAGGCATCTGTGTTTCCACTGTGTGAAACAGGATGCTGTGCTAGATAGGCCTTTGGTGTGACCCAGCAGGGCTGCTTGTATGTTCATAAATGGGAACTCATATGTGCAAAAGGGCCAAGGTGGAAGTGAGGTTCGTTATAGCAAATGATATCGCAAACAGTGGAAAATCAAGCACAAGTTGCAGGACCAGGGCAGGAAAATGATGAAGTGTACACCTGTGTGACCAAAATATTCTCAAAAAGCAGTAGTAGTTCACTGATTTGAGGGAAATTATAATTGCTCTGGAAAGCAAAACACCTGTCTTAAATGATAGCTGCTATTTATGTACACTGAAAAGGGCATATTAAATTAGTAGCACTGTGAATCAAAATCTTTTTTTCAAGTGTGTCTCAATATACAAAAGTGGGTGAACACATTTTTTCTAATCCAGGGTCAAGTTGGGAAATGATAGGTGAATGCTAATTTGGGGGTCTAAATTGATCCTCTGTCTTCATAATGAAGGTCAGCAGATAACATGAGCACATGAAGAATCTGCCATTTGTCTCTGGTAGATGTATGCTAGACTTTCTGCTTCATTTCCTGTTGAATAGAGCTTGAATGAGTACTTTTGATTGCTTTATGTGTGAACCATGACTTGAAAGACCTTTTAAAAACTAATTAACCTGTTATGCTTTACTGGAGCTAACTTGTGAATATTGAGGAAGCCTCTTAGTGGTAGCTGCACAGTTGAAAGCAAATTTGAAAGTTTACTATAAAATACATATGTAGCTATTTTTCCCAGTTGAATGTTTAATGCGGCCTTGCAAATAAGTCTGTAACATTTACTGGCATATACAATTTAACTAGCCCAGTATCCACACTTAAGCATATGGCCTTAAAAACTGCTTCACCCTCGACTGTCCACTTGTCTCAGTGGGATTCTTACTTGCCACAGGTGACTAGTCAGCTGGCTATTTACAAGCCTTATAAATGTGTATCGTATGACTTTGACATAAGCTATTTCTCATGGAAGCTAAAGTGATGTAACATTTTGGCTTTTCTTGCTGTTTTGAGGTATTTATCCAGATAGACAGCTCAGGCCCAGCTTCTGCAAGATGACTGATACTTTAAAAAAGTAAGCACACCCTGCAATATTTCATCTAAAGCTTTGAACCTAATCCCCACAGACTCACTGTCAGGTGAGGGCTTAGACTTTTGGAGTTTGGATTATTCCATTTGTATAACAGTTGGAAATGCATTGGATTGTTTTGAATGTTGATATTAACAAGATGAGGTTTTTCTGGTGTTTTTAGAGAGGGTGGAATGGGAAGAAAACTTGGAACAGCTGAAGAATTAAGTAGCAATCATTATTGTGCAAGTAACGAAGAGCTTTTTGGCGTTGATGGAGCTATAAATAAGTAGAAGCAGCATTGAGTTGTTTCGGACAACGGAACAGATGGTGTTTTATAAACTTTTTTCACTGTAGCATATGCAAAACACATTCTGCCATGTCTCCCTAAATTGGCATAAAGGAAACTCGTTTAGGATACCAGGTAAATGAATAAAAAGTGAGATTCAAGCTGCAGAAATTAATAAGTGTTCAATAAACATTAGAGATTGGGCAAAAAAAATCAGGATTGCTGATTTTCAGATTTGAAGGAATGAATCAAATTAAATTCTAATGATAGTGCATTTGCAAGGACAGTGGCAGTGTGAGGGTAAATATAAACCTTAATAGCAGAATATATTTTGCCCTATGTTGTATTCACTGCATTGCATTTCATAAGACCAAACTAAACTTTGGCAGTAAAGCACATCATTCAGGAGGACAGTTATTATAATTCCTGGAGACTTAGTTTAAGATTTACACCCTTCCATCTATTCTATAAACTCACATGCATTTTTCTTACTAAAGCTCAAGAATAACTTTTGAAACATATGTGTGGGACAACAGAGAGAGTCATCTGTACTCCATATGAATTGTCTTTTTAAATGGCTGGAAATGTCTCTGTGTTCCTAAACTAGAACTGTGTACAAACATGGATGATACTTTGGCCACTGGAGGGCTCCCATATTTTTTTCCCCTTTTGGAGCATTGAATCCTGAATGAACAGATTGCTGCAACACAGCTTCAGTTAGATCACTCCACTGTCTATATACCACTCAGAACTTCAAAAGTAAACTTTCTGTGGACAAGGTGAATTGATTTAAATCAAGGTTCCCATTGCTTTAAATAATATTTCTTAAACTCTGCAAATTAGCTCATTAAACCATATTAATTTAGAACTAAATAGAGTATTATTTATATTGTTTAATTTTTGCAGCCAGGTCTTGTATTTCAGTCTTGTTGCCCTTTATACATCCTGCCTGCTTTCTTTGTTTACCTTTAGAAGAAATTTCTTTAAAATATCCTCTCATATGAGCTTATTAATAAAGACCAAAGTTGCCATAATAGTTCATGGCATTAAGTGCGGGAATATAGGAACGTGAGCCCTGAACAAATTTTGTACTGTATTCTTTCCTGTGTTGCTTCTCACAACAACAAAATACCAGCAAACAAAAAATCCCCGTGACTTACGTCAAAGTAAGGCCTGATCGTGACTGGGCAGACTTCAGAGTAGCGTGTAAACATTTGGCTATTTGGCTTCTATCTCCAGACTTCCATAGGAAACCTAATGCTAATACAAAGACCCAAGTAACTTTTGTGGGTTTTGAACAAAATTATTTGTGTTTATTTGTTTGCCTAGTTCTTTGCAGATTTTTAATAGTTGAATGTACCTAGTGCTATCTGCCTATCACCAGCATCTTAACAGTTTAACAATAATGTTAAGATCACTACACACCACAGTCTTCTAGACACGTTGACATTTTAAAAATATATTTTTACTTTTTCATGCAAAACTGCTAATTTTAATATGTAAACATTTTAATTAATAAATATTGTAACCATTTCTGTGCATACTTTTATTACTTCACCTTTTCTTAACTTAAAAGAAGCAGCTTCTTTGAGGCATGTAAACATAAAACTTTTTAAAGATATTCAACGTCCAAAGAAAAGTTTCTTGTTACAATGCTTACTAGGAATTTCCGCCTCCCCTTTGCATCTTCTCTTGGTTCCCCTTATGGCCACGTGGATCTTTGGGAAATGGAAGGATGCAGTTATTTCTGCAGTTGAACGAGCAGAAAGCAGATCTTGGGGTAGAAAAGTTTCCGCCTGGTGTGCAAGAAATGTCAAAATGAGCATTATAAAGAGAAGTGAATGCCTGGCCCTGCCAGGTATGAAGGAGTCAGGTGCTACCTTTAAACAACTGCTGACACAGATTGCTCACCAGTAATGCTCATAGAATTGGAAGGGATCCCAAGGGTCATCTAGTCCAGCCCATCCCTCTCACCACAGCAGATATAACAGCCAGTGGGTTACATGATACATGTAAGTCTTATTTCAACATCTACCGGTACATCCACCTCCCTTACTTCCTCCCCCAAGTCTCTCCCACCAAGCTATATGCAATCTTTTTCTTGTTCCTTAGTCTTGCTACCCTTTGCACATTTGTTAGTGCCACATCTCTTTACAGTTGAGGGGAAGCCCAGAATTCTGCTTCCTCAAGTGGCTGTTCACTGCCTTAAAGCATGTGAAAGAAAGAAGAAAGGTGTGAAAGGA
The DNA here is from genome assembly GCF_965207765.1 of Zootoca vivipara. NCBI lineage: Eukaryota > Metazoa > Chordata > Lepidosauria > Squamata > Lacertidae > Zootoca > Zootoca vivipara. The sequence goes on from NC_142594.1 coordinate 40,215,781, forward strand.
CATGTTAAAACTAATTTCTATGTATATGTCTAAAGTTCTCTTAGGGGAGGAAATAAAAAGTTTTGTTGTGGAATAGGAATGCAGTTACCTGTTGTTGTTGTTGTTGTTGTTTAGTCGTGTCCAACTCCTCATGACCCCATGGAGCAGAGCACGCCAGGCACTCCTGTCTTCCACTGCCTCCCGCAGCTTGGTCAAACTCATGTTCGTAGCTTCGAGAACACTGTCCAACCATCCTCTGTCGTCCCCTTCTCCTTGTGCCCTCAATCTTTCCCAACATCAGGGTCTTTTCCAGGGAGTCTTCTCTTCTCATGAGGTGGCCAAAGTATTGGAGCCTCAGGATCTGTCCTTCCAGTGAGCACTCAGGGCTGCTTTCCTTAAGAATGGATAGGTTTGATCTTCTTGCAGTCCATGGGACCCTCAAGGGTCTCCTCCAGCACCATAATTCAAAAGTTATGTACCAGGTAAATTTTGGGACAGGGATGTCTCTTTACTTGAAGCTGTGAACGGTCGATCCAGTAGGATATACCACTCAAGGTAAAGGTAAAGGGACCCCTGACCATTAGGTCCAGTCGTGACCGACTCTGGGGTTGCGGTGCTAATCTCGCGTTATTGACCAAGGTAGCTGGTGTACAGCTTCCATGTCATGTGGCTAGCATGACAAAGCTGCTTCTGGCGAACCAGAGCAGCACACAGAAATGCTGTTTACCTTCCCGCTTGGAGCGGTACCTATTTATCTACTTGCACTTTGACGTGCTTTCGAACTGCTAGGTTGGCAGGAGCTGGGACCGAGCAATGGGAGCTCACCCTGTTGCAGAGATTCGAACCGCCGACCTTCTGATCAGCAAGCCCTAGGCTCTGTGGTTTAACCCACAGCGCCACCTGTGTCCCTTTACCACTCAAAGCTATGCTCAAAGTCCTGCTGGATAGGGAGGTTGGCTGTACTGAACACTATTCAGTTGCCCACCAACTCATTGTAGGACTGATCTTCAACTCTGAGAGGATCTCTTTCTCACACTATGTAGTGTGATTGTCTGGGTCCAGCAGAAGATGCTGGTGTTGTTCCAGAGCAGGGGTCAGCAACCTTTTTCAGCCGTGGGCTGTCCACCGTCCCTCAGACCGTGTGGTGGGCTGGGCTATATTGGGGGGGGTGTGAATGAATTCCTATGCCCCACATAGAACCCAGAGATGCATTTGAAATAAAAGGACACATTCTACTCATGTAAAAAAACGCTGATTCCCGGACCATCCATGGGCCGGATTTAGAAGGCGATTGGGCCACATCCGGCCCCCGGGCCTTAGGTTGCCTACTCCTGTTCTAGAGTCACCTCCTCAGCTTAGTCTTCCTCTTGGTTTGAAGAAAGGAACAGTGAGCCTTGATGGTGGCGTTTGGAATGCACATGCACTGTGGGATGGTTTTCTGTTATTGATTCTTGCATCTCAGTGGGGATTGATTTTGGAATCTTGCAATACCTATGTGCAGTTATTCCAAGCTGCTTCTCTCCACTTGGCACCACTGAAGAAAAGCCAAAATGTGCATTGGACTCTTGCTGGGCATGTGGGCAATAGTGAGTTGATTGAAAGTTCGCTGAGTGTTTCCTCCCTCCAAGGTTATAGTTCTGTACGGTAAGGAGTTTGAACTTCTTAGGCTTTTCAGTTTCACCTATATGCACATTCACTTTTTATCTTTTTCAGCATCTATTGTTTTATCCCTGTAGTTGTTCAAAAAGAATTCACATATAAGTGACTTGCAATTTAATAAGGTAGATTTGTGTATCATTATATATGCTTTCCCTATATCTCGCATATGAGATATTAGTACTGTATTGTGGTCACCCTAAATTTTCCTCTGTAGGGCAGCAGCCATGAGGTGGTCTGCCTTTTGAGGGGGGAGGTGTCGTGGAGGAGTGGGGTGGGGAAAGGACAAAGTTAAGAGGGAATTCCTTAGACAGAGCACCAATGAAGGCTGTTTAACTATGGGGTCAGTATTTTTTTATGCTGCTGTTGCTGCATAGCTCTATAGTTTGGCATGCATCTGGAATGGGCAAACAAACCATGATTAATAAAACATACTATGTTTTCAAATAATGACAAACCATAATTAGATGTGTCTGCTAGAAACAGACAAATCATAGTTAAGCTGTTGGACTGCTTCATACAATCAAACAAACCAAAGTTTAGCATCCCGTGTTAACCAGAGTCACTCACTGTCCAAAGTTAGGACTACCATCTTCATAAGTTATTCCAGTCAGTTAGATCTGGCTATGTACTGATGTAGCTGAAAGTAAATAAATTTCATTTACAGTAAGGTCCTTGGGAATGAGATGACATTATTGAGGGCAAAGGGGGTGCCTTTTTAAGCAGTTAATACTTCTCTTCCCTTAAGTCATCAAAAATTCTATAAATCTATATAAATTTATTTATCTTATCCTGTCCTGTCCTATCCTATTCAATGCCATAGAGTTAGAGCAGCTAGCAGTGATTTTTGTAAACATTAATAGTCCTTTCTGTCACCTTAAGGCTCACAATCTCAGAATTTGCCTAATCAGAATACACAAAATTGCTGTGAAATAAAGCCGGAAAAGTAAGAGTATTATTTTGGTCTACTAGCAAGCTAATAGTTTTTAAAAAAAATGTTAGGATTTTATACAAAACCATCACTTATTGGTTAGCATGGAATATAACAAAGTGACACAAAAATGTGAGTCTTTAAACAGATGTGAAGATTCAACATATCAAAGTGTTGGCTGCACATTGGATTAACCTAAGGCTTTTATTAATTGAATTGATACAAATAGGTTGCTGCTCTAACATGAGCCACGTCTAATTTTTCCTTTGCAATGTAAAACTATTCCCAAATAGAATTGCCTGGATTCTAATTGTACCATCTCTGAAATATTTGAGCAGATTAGTACAGAGCAGAAAGAGAACGTTTTCCTAATTGGTCTTAAGGGACCAGTTGATTAAAATGTACAACTACTTTGTAGCTCAACTATTTTTAGAACTTGGATGCCTTTATCTGATGTCCTTTTTGTAGACATGCCAAGAGGTTAATTGTGAACACTCGTGAAACAGTTTAATGAAATTCAAGCTAAGGATGCTAAACTGGCTGAAAAATGTTGTTGAGCCATAGTTGAGTGCCTGATACCTCTTCTCTCAGTTCTCCTACTTTCCCTTACCCGCATTCAAATTTTGGCATGAACCTTGGTGAATTACTCAGGGCAAGTTACGTACACTCTGACTCTACATAGGGATATTCCAGTTACCTGGACAACAATGATGTGGCCAACAGGTGTAGCTTGGCTGTAGTACCTGCTTCACATGCACAAAATCTGAGATATGATCTCTGGCACTTCCAGTTTAAAAGACCCCTTATAGAAAGGATGGAAAGAGTCACCTGAAGTAGGCAATACCAGGCTAGATGAATTAAACAGCCTGAGCAGCTTAATAATGCTCAGATACATTTGCTGGTCGCTGTTCATGGACTGCCATGGTTTATGTCAATATCAAACAATGCACATCTTACCAATTTATCTTCAGCCATGCTTTGACCAGATAAAGTTATTTGCACAGTGCAATGGATAGCAATAACAGTAGGTGAAGCAGTATATCCTTCAGAATGGTAATGGAGTATCTCCTCTCTCATAATTTTGGCAGGACGTGGTAGTATAGAGAAGTCTGAGATATGAGTTGTAGAGCTGGAAGGGACCCCAAGGGTCATCTGGTCTTGCTGATTCTGATCCCAGCCTGCTTATTTCATAACTTCTGAGAAGGTTTAAAATCCCTAAGCACCCTTGCTGTCCGGGTTTTACGTACCCAAACTTTAAAAAATGGATCACTTGAAAATTTCTGGGGTCTTGACAGACTTGTTAATAAAAAAAATTGATTTGCACATCAAAGCACAAAACTCATATTTCTGACGTAATGGATGTGCCTGTTTTTGTGGCCAGGCTCTGTTAAGTAGAGTGTAACATTTGTCAGCTTTCAATTTAGCAGATCCACAACCTTTCTGCAGACCACTGAATCGAACTCGCATACCACAGTTTTATGAATCTCTGATGTCTCTTTGGAGCAATGTGAACCTAAGGACATGATTGCCACCCTTATCACCCTTATCTAGGCCCTGTAGCAGTCTTCCCCAACCTGGTGCAGACCAGATGTTTTGGACTGCAACTCTCACCAGGAGCTGTGTGTTCAGCATGATAGGCTCAGTTTGGTGGAACTCTTTCAGGATGAAGTCAGACAGACCCCCATTGCTGTTGAACTTCTGTTTCAGCAGGCATTTTAAGTAAGCTTTTCTGATTTTCTGATTGATTTTATCCTTAGAAACTACAGTGTTAAGTGGTATATAAATTGCTGAAATGAACACATTGCAGTTTGCTAGCAAAGTGTACAGTAATTTGCTGCAGATGCTCATCCACTCTCATTGGCCTCCCTTTTCCACCCCTGTCTCTGTTCCACACAGGCTCTCATGTGCAAAAATATCTTCTGCTGTGAAAACAGGAGTATGTGAGTCTCTCTGATACCATCTCTATTTCCTCTAATCCTCTCCCCCTCCCCCCAAAAAACTGGTGTGCTTCCTTAGGTGAACAGTGACAGCAGAATTTCAGCAATCTCCCTTTGCAGTCATTTTGTAGCTGTTTACGTTTTCTTTACTTTCATATAGACCAGTGCGACCAAGGGCAGCGAGATAGGTTTTGCACCCATTCTGTCAGATTTCCTGTTGCGGGGGGATAGCTCCCAAGTCCTGTTAATTTTCAACAAAATAGCTATTTGCAAGGCTGGTGAAAATGAAGGTAGCAAGCAATCCAGGCAAGAAATGGGTGGAATGGCAGCAGTGTGATCTTGGCAAGGATGATGCTTGTCAGTCCCATTTAAAGTGATATGTCTCTGGACAGGGTCTTGAAAGCTTTTGAACAAGCAGGTGCCCACCTAACACTTTCCCTGGGACAACCTGGAATAGCTATTCCAAGATGCTTGCACAGGCAGTCTGCTTCTGTTCCACCTAAAACTGCGGCCCCAAAGGCCACTTAATGAATTTGTTCATCTTTGAAATGCTGCAGGCTATTTTTCAGAAAGAAAATGGAACATACACAGGAATCCATAGTGTACTTTTAAATGTCTGATGTTTTGTTGTGTTCTTTTCTATTGAAAGCTGCCAAAAGTGATGGGCAACCCAGTCAGATGGGCAGGGTACAAGAAATTGTTGTTGTTGTTGTTGTTGTTGGAATGGGCCCCTAAAAAGGCAGGGCTCAAAGCAAGTCACTCATTCTTGGTACTATTTGTATTCTCTCTGTTGCACCCAAAAGTACTATTTATTCTGTTAGATTGTACTGTATCTTCAAAGCTTTTTCAAGTCATAATCTCAAACTTCTAAAGAGGCCCATTGTCACAGGCGCGGTAGCGGCTACCCTAGAGTAACGACTCCTCAAAGCGTTGTCTTTTCATTCTTTTATTTAGTGCTGATTATTTACAGTGCAGAACAGTACTATGTACATGTTGTCAGTTAGGGGTCAGAACCTCCGAATGGAGATTCGTGCGTTTTCCTCCAGCAAAGTAGTCTAGGGATACTGAATCTCCGCCCCCGTCGTTTCCTTCGCAATTTCGGGGTCGGCGGGATTGGCCTTCTTCCCTTGCCTCCCACTTCCCTTCCCACACTGGGCATGGGCTCCGCTACCTTGCCTGAGCCTCGGTCACCACTTCCTGAATCTCCACTGGAGATATCTCCCTCCCCACTAGCACTCGCGCTGGGTGACGAGCTGCTACTTAAGATGGGAGGGACTTGCCTGTAACTTCTGTCCCTCACATCCATGAAAACAATTTATTATCTGATAGAACCTGTTGACATCCAAACCACAGTTATCAGAATTAACAAAACAAAACAAATTTCCAATACCCATTTGCACTTCTTTTAATTTAAACCCTCAGTCTGATTTTGTGGAACAATAATAGGTTTGCTTCATGTTTGATCCCATTCTGGGATGAACAGTCCCACAACAATTAGGAACTATTCTTGCCACAATGCAAGCATCAGCAGGACATGTCTGGTCATGTGCAGATCAGTTATGCATCTGACAGATAACCAACCCAGACTTGCCATGCCATAGTGGAGCGACTGCTTCAGATAACAAAGCTATTCTAATTGAGAGGGGTGGGATGAGAGTAGAAACTGCTCTTCTAAGTAGATTTGGTTCTCATTTCAAGTAAAAATACTGTGTATTAAAATATTGTAAGCCACCTTGTGGAGGATAGCTTCAAAAAGCGAAGTATAAAACTTTTTAATTAATTAAATTTTAAAATAAATTTATATGTGTTGATAATAGAATGTGTTATATGTGTTGATAATAGAATTGTAGAATTGGAAGGGACTCTGAGGGCCATCTAGTTCAACCCCCTGAAATGCGGAAATTTAAACTAAAGCATCCATGGCAGATGGCCATCCAACCTCTGCTTAAAAACATCCAATGAAGGAGAGTCCACCACCTTCCATGGGAGTCTGTTCCACTGTTGAAAGTTCTTCCTGATGTTTATTCAGAATCTCCTTTCTTGTAATAGGAATCCATTGGTATGGGTCCTACCCTCCAGAGCAGGAGAAAACGAGCTGGTTCCACTACTAGTAAATGGCTCATGGAGTGCAGGTGGCTTCCTCTTTAACTTTCATAGTGCATTTTTAGCATGTATTTTTAGACTTGGATCTGTAGTAACATCCCAGTCTGTTTTAAGCTATATGAATGGTGTGTCTAATCGCCTCCTCTAAGGTTTGGATTCTTGCTGATGTTTCAGTTACTTATACAGTATACTGTTGTTGAAAAAGCATTCTTGCTTCTAATTTACAAAGTATTTTTAAAGTCCTGGAGGCAGGGTATGTTGACAGGCCACTGTTTTGATACTAGCTGTCCCTGCTCTCTTCACTGGGCCTGCTTAGTGTGTTTTTGGGCCACTGCACACATCCTTTGCTCTAACCCACATTTCTGGCCTGCTTACTGTTTCTGCACAGCAAGTGATGATTGTTGCAAAAATTAGGTATGCATACCAAAAAGTACAAAACCCATGGCTTAAAAAGGCAGCAAATTTATATATATATATATATATATATATATATATATATATATATATATATATATATATATATATATATATATATATCTCCCCCACTGCTGTTATGCTATCCTTTATTCGTATTCCACCACTGGGGTTTCAGGATTAGACATAATAGATAGGAAACAGACTATTAAGGTTGATAGTTTGAATCTACAAAGCAAGCACTTGCTTAGCTTGGCTTAGCCAGTTTCTGCTTGTAGAAGTTGTCATAGTTCCTCTCTAATACTGCTAGGTGATTTTAATCCTCACTACTTTTGCACAGCAGGAAGTAGCTTCTAAAAATATTTTTAAGATTTCCATATGCTCTCAGTGATCATAGTAATATCTATACTGCCCCCAACCGTTCTTTCAACTTGAAAACATTTGTCTAACTGTTGTGCATAGCTGCCAAGTTATCCCTTTTTTAAAGGGATTTTCCCTTATGCTGAATAGGCTTCCTCGCGAGAAAAGGGAAAACTTGGCAGCTATGCTGTTGTGTTTTGAAAAGAGTACAGGATTCTGGCCGAATGTGTACTATCTCACTTTCCTTGTACAGTGGTACCTCAGTTTAAGTACCTAATTGGTTCTGGGGAGCCATTCGCTCCCCGAAAACTACTTAAACCGAGCACCGATAGCGCGCGTGCTGAAGTGCCGATAGAGCGCTTCTGCGCATGTGCACGTCGCGGAACCCGAAAGTAAACACTTCCGGGTCCACGGAATACTCAAACCAAGAGTACTCAGACCACAGCGGACGTAAACCGAGGTATGACTGTAAATGAGTTTGTTGTGCAAGGCACAACTTCTGGGTAGTATTTTAAAGAAATGTTTCTATTTTGCCAAGGGTCTCAATGCTTGTCGACTATACCAGCTCAATATACGGTATTTATTCCAAATAGTTCTTAGCAGGGTTTTCTGTTTACAAAGCAAAGGTCTGGAAGTAGTTCTAGAGGTGTATATCTTGCAGTGTCTCAAACCATAATCCTATCCACATTTATTGGGGAACAAGTTTGATTGAACTTAGGGAGTTGTTTCTGACTAATAACATAGGATCAAGCTATAGGTTCTGAATCTGTACTTTAATAGTACTTTAATACTTTAATAGAAACACCTTGTTACATGTACTGTGAAGTTAATTCCAGAAATTGACCATTTGAGTTTATATTCAGAGTAAAGTCATGCTAACTACATTTTTTAATAAACAGCTAAAAATGATTGCAACATTTTCAAGGAAGTAAACGTGAAAATACTGAGATGTATCAGAGGAAAATACTTAAGTAATTGTTCTTCTCCTTTTTAGTTCCTTTTATATAGGAAAGGTACCACCAAGGCCAAGAGGATGCCAGCATGGTTAATGAGCAGTCAAAGAAGCTATTAGACACAAGAAGACTTCCTTTAGAAACTGGAGAAATGAGGAGAATAAAAAGGAACCCAAACTCTGGCAAAAAAATAGTGCAGGCAGAATAAGGGGTGCTAAAATAGAAAATGAGGAGCATATTGCTAAAAATATAAACGCCAACAAGAATGAAATATTTAAACCCATTAGTAGTACACGACTGGCTAGTTAGGCAGTTTGGGTGACAAGGCAGCTGAAGATGTGCTAAATCCCTGTGCCTGAACTAACTTTTTCAGGAAGGGAGTCTGAGAAATTGGGGCAAGTACAGCGATGACAAGAGATAACTAGGCAAAATCAAAACTGACAAATTGCCACAGCCAGATGGCATCCACCCAAAAGTTCTCGAAGAACTCAAATGTGGAATTGCTGACCATCTAAGAAAAAGATGTAACTTGTCCCTAAGATCAGCCTTCATACAAGAGGACTGAAAAATGGCCTTTAAAAAAAAAAAGTAATCAAGAGGGGCGGATCCTGGAAATGACAGTTCAGTTAGCTTATCACCTGTCCCAAGAAATGTCCCAAGTTTGCTGATGATACTAAACTGTTAACAGTCACTAACAAAAAAATATTGTGAAGAGCTCTGAAAGGACCTCTCCAAACTGAGTGAATGGGTAGTAAAACGGCAAATGCCCTTCAGTGTAAACAAGTATTAAGTAATGCATGTACAGTGGTACCTCTGGTTAAGAACTTAATTCGTTCTGGAGGTCCGTTCTTAACCTGAAACCATTCTTAACCTGAGGTACCACTTTAGCTAATGGGGCCTCCCGCTCCTGCTGCCCCACCGCCACGCAATTTCTGTTCTCATCCTGAAGCAAAGTGCTTAACCTGAGGTACTATTTCTGGGTTAGCGAAGTCTGTAACCTGAAGCATCTGTTTCCCGAGGTACCACTGTAGAGGCAAAAATATAATTTTAGTTATACAGTCATGGGGTCTGAACTGGCAGCGAATGACCAGAAATGAGACCTTGGGGTCATAATGAATAGTCCAGTAAAGATGTTGACCCAGTCATAGCTGCTGTGAAAAAGGCAAATTCTAATTATTTCTTGATGTTATTGTATTATATTTTTGTAAACCACTATGAGAGTTTGTTGTTGTTTTTAACAATCAAGCAGTTCATAAATTTTGTGAAATAAATAAATTGCTATTTCCTGTTTATTCACATTGTTTGATGATGATTTGACTATTCTGTTGTACAGTATTTGTGAAACTTTAACTCATGTCATTTAATAACAACATTTGGTTCTGTCTTCAGACTGAACACTTTAAAAAGGTTCAGTTTTGACACATTTTAGAACTTGAATTGCTTTATGTTCTGGAATATTTACTGCCTTTGTTTCATTTCAGAATGACCTTATTTAAAAATGTATGAGGCTATTTATAATTGACTCCATGGCAGTGATTAAAGAGGTGTGAATAATAGGTTATTGGACGTTGACAGCTCCTTGTTTGCTAGACTGCTGTTAGAACATTTATGCTGCTCAATCTTACCTCATTTATTCTAAGCTGATATCTGGATTTTGACATGTGCATAGTAAGTTTATGTATTATTGGGAGGGGGTGAGTTTTGGGTTAGTGAATTACTAATATATCTTTTTAAATTAACATGGGCATTTCAGTGTTGGTTTACATTTATGTGTCTAATGATGCTGTGTTGTACATATTTATTATAATTATGCCCTTATCAGCTATTTAGTTAGTTGAGTGTAAATTTGATGTTGCCCTCCAATTGTACTTGATCAGGAACTATAAATGTCTAGTTGGTATTTTGGTATCAAAATAGTTTTATATGAAACTGTTTCTTTGGTTCTCTTTAACTCTGATCAAAATGAAAAAGTTTATCCAATTTCCAAAGCAATGAAGAGGGAGGGCTTTTTTAGAACAAACAAACAAAGAATAAAATGCAATTTTCATTGCAGATCTAGTCATGAAGGGAGGAAGCTTTGAAAGAAATATGAGAATTCTAGGCAATATTTCTCTTGTGCTAGAAACTCAAAAGTGAAAGAACTCTTAAACTGGATTTTGTTTTCTATCAATGGTGTCTTTAAAGAAGACATGTTGAACACTGCATTTCTGCTCAACTGCTCATTATTTATTTATTTAAATGTATTTTTAAGGTGGGGGTCCCTTAATATGTGGTCTGTTAAAATGGATTATTAGATAGGCGGCTAAACTCATTTAGCCCCCCGCAGAAGTCCATAATGCAATCTGAGGGAAATGCATGGTTCACTCCTGGCATATAATAGTACGTGAAACTATACCTTTTGTGGAAAGACAGACAAGCATGAGACAAGAAGTCATAAACACCCTGGTTTGTTTTTGGTTTTTGTACACCATTTTGTACACCATTTGAATAATGGGTGGTTTATAAAATAAAAAATAAGTTTCTAGCCGTAAGTCTTGAAATAGTTTCATCTCCCTTTTCTCATCTTCCAATTTTAAGTGTAAATTTTTATGGCAGTGTCTGAACAGCTATTAATATTCACACCACAATACCCAGCCAGATGCATTATTCCCTTTTTTTAAAAGGAATGAAATGTCATAAAAAAGGATGAAACAGCAACTCATAAAATTCTGATGGAAACTGGCAGGTTGCAACTCACCTATAAAATCTGAAAGGTGTGTGAGAAAGAAGAGAACATTATACCCTCAATGTGTAACATACAATAAAATATTTGTGTGGCATTACTGTTTGTGCCATGTGAAGGTCCTGGGAAGCTAAGGTTATTTTCCTTACAAATTTATAACCCACAGTGACATAAAAATGTACACAGCAAGGCAGAGTACAACATGCAATATAACATCAACAAAACATAAATAAATGCAGATTGGTTTTATATATAACCAATGTTCTTAGCTGTTTCATACGTGTGTTTTTTGACTACACCCATAGGAGCCAGCTCCCTTTGTCTGCCCCTAATAAAATATTTGAGGGTGCCCCACCAAGTTGATATGCATTGCCATTCAAATGGTGTGTCCTGCGGGGCAAGGCTTATCTGTCCCCCCCCCCTCCAAGTATTTTATTAAAAGTTGGCACCCCTGACTACATCTAAACATTGTAGATTTATATTTGGTGTGTCTGTACCAGAGGTGGGAGTTTCAAGCACAGAGGTTGAATGTGCCCCTCCATGATCTGGCCCTTAAGACTTTCCCCAGGTCCTACCCCTCGTGAGGCCTACTTTTAGCCCTCCAGTGTTTTTGCCTGGCTGGAATGTGTCTTTGAACTCTAATAATCCCTGTTGCTTGCCTGGATGGAGGGGAGAAAGAGGTGTGTGTATAAACTAGCCCATTGCAAAAAAGGCCTGCCCACATTTCCCTCTGGCCCCGCCCACTAAAGGCATGTGGCCCTTGACCCTGTTCTATGCTATCAGATAATAAAGTGGTAAAAATGTACCTACAATGTTTTTGTTATCTTAGGACTGAATAATTGGTGCTGCATCTTTTTTTGTAAGCCACCTTGATATATTATGAAAGTATGGATCATAATTATTCAGATTTTTGAAAAAAGATAATATTTCAGATATTGCTCCATTTCAGTTAGTGCACCGTTAAGAAAGAAGTACCATTCAGAAAGTGTTTCTCAGTATATTTTGTACACATCTGACAACAAAACACCTAGCAAATTCTCAAACAAGGTGAGCTTTGCAAATAGAATGATCAATATTTCAAATGAATATGTGCCATTATTTTAGTTCTTTCCCCCTTGCTTTATGTTTAAAAGTGCTGTGTTAACATTCACACATTTGTCCACCAATGTGGTGTATTTATAAAATTGTTTTGGGAGTACAGTTAACAAAAAAAATCGGGGGAACCAGCCAGATACTGCCATGCTCATTCAACTTCTGCTAGAAGACACACACACCCTGAGCTGAATCCTGGATATTAATAAATACTGTTGAACATGTTGAGAATATTTCCAGTGCAGCTCTAGTGTTTGGAAAATGTGTATGTCTTCTGCCCGGGCCTATGCATTCACTCCTTGGTGCTGGACTGCTGTGGCCCTAAAGCTATCTATATGGTCTTGATCATAAGGAGATGTAAAGTGATCCAGCCAGTAATTGTGATGACTAGGAAAGGTATTGGCATCCATTAGAAAAATGACTCCCAGCTGCAGCCAAGTATATTGCCCAGTTTACACCAACTTTATATACAAACATGACTGAGCTGCTCATGTGTGAGGAAACTCACCCCACCCCTTTGTTTTGTTTTGGGGATGTGTGTTAAAACAGTTACTTGGATTTCCAAATAGACTCCAGAAGGCATGTGTATTCCTAAAACAGACAATGCACAAGAAAGATGTGAAGAGAAACAAGCCACTATTCCACTGTCAATAGAAAGTACTGTACTCAGTGATTAATGTTATTTTCTCATAATGCATACAGCACGGGTGTCAAACACAAGGCCCGGGGGCCTAATCCGGCCCGCCAGACCTTGTCATGTGGCCCGCGTAGCCGCCGCCGACATTGGCCGCTGACAGTACTTCTGGAGCCTGCGATTGGCCGAGGGTCAAAACCGGGGGCGGGGCTGCAGGCAGAGGCCGGGGCGCTGGAGCCGCGCTGACGGCCTTGGCCAGGGAATTTCAATTTCGAATGAGGCTGAGGGAGGCAGTGGCACAGCAGGCAGACGGGGAAGTGAGATGCAGGAGGAGGAGGAGGAAGCCCGCCGAGGTAGGAAAGCCATACAGGCGCCGCCGGTAAAGTTGGTGCCGGGACGGAGCAGCGCTGGATTTTTTTTGGGTGGGCTTTGCTGTTGTCTCCGAGAGCGAGTGAGGCGGCACTGGGGAGCCGCCGCCCGCCGCTTCCCTTCCTCTCCTCGGCTGCATCCGGGAGGTGGGCGAGCGAGCGGGCGAAAGGGACGCGGAGTGAGCCTGAGGGGGAAGTAGGCGAAGCGCAACAGCCGCTCTCTTGATGGAGCCGGGTTTCTCCTCCCTCTTCCGTTTTCTCCTCATAGACACTCGGGAGGGTGCCTGGCTTTTGCTCTGCCCCCCACCCCCGAGCCGCCCTTTGGCTTCTCAGTTCTGGCGGAGCTGCTCCCCGGGGGGCGGCCGGGAGGGAGGCGGCGGCGACGGCACGGGTTCCTGCTCTTCCCGCTCTGCCGCCGCCTCCTCTCAGCCCCTTGTGATGTAGGGGTCCAGATGGAGTCGCCTTGCGGTTTGAGTAGGTGGGAGGGGAATTTTTTTTGGGGGGGGAGGTTTTCAAGCCTCCTCTGCCTGCAGTCCCGGTAGGGAGAGGCAGCGGTGAAGACGACAACAGCGCAGGTGGGGGGAAGAGCAGCTCTGAGGCGAAGATGCACGTCCGCTGGGGCTGCCGCCGCCTTCCTCCTCGGGAAATCCACTGCCCTCCCTCAGCGCGAGGGGAAGGGACTCTGGGCGCTGAGGAGGGAGGATGCAAAAGCAAAGCAGGGAGTTGACGCTGCACCACATGTTCCTGCCCCTCTCTAAAGCATGGGGTGGGTTGCAGCGTGTGGCATCCTGCCTAGCGGGGTTTGGGTGTGCGCAGGGCGGGAGAGGGAAGCCCTCTTTCCATCTGCAGGTTTTTAATCCCAGCAGTGGCTTTCTCCTTCCTGCCGAAGGTTTAGTTGAGGCCCCCCCCCCCGGAAGCCGTCGATCCCCACCTTTTGTTCAAATTTCCCTCATTTACATCCCCTCCCACACACGTGGCACGACGCAGGAATGTGATCCGCGTGGGGGCGGGAATGAGCTTACATTATTACAAAAAACAGCAATAATTGAATGCAGTGACAATAATTTATGATAATAAAGAGTGGACACATAGTCCTACAGACACAACCGGCCCTTTGAGGGTGACCAAACTGCTGATGCGGCCCCCGATGAATTTGAGTTTGACACCCCTGGCATACAGCAATCAACAGAGCAAATCAGTGATCACATGAATAATCATGTGGTTCTAACAAAATAAAAAATTCCTTCCAGTAGCACCTTAGAAACCAACTAAGCTTGCCATTGGTATGAGCTTTCGTGTGCATGTACACTTCTTCAGATACACTGAAACAGAAATCACCAGACCCTTATATATAGTGAGAGGGTGGGTTGGGGTATTACTCAGAAGGGTAGTGGGAATGGGTGATTGGTTGATAGGTGTGGTAAACCTGTTGACAACTGTTAACAACTGCAATTGGTCTTACAGGAAAAAGCAATGGGTGAGATGGCTAAAAATAACTTTATCATGTATAATGAGAGAAGAATCCAATGTCTCTATTCAGACCAGGTCTCTCCATGATTTTAAGTTTGGTAATAAGTTGCAATTCAGCAACTTCTCTTTCCAGTCTATTTCTGAAATTCTTTTGTAATACAACAGCTACTTTGAGATCTTGTGTATAGAATGTCCTAGGAGATTGAAGTGTTCTCCTACTGGTTTCTCTGTCTTGTGATTCCTGATGTCAGATTTATGTCCATTTATCCTTTGGTGTAGGGTTTGGCCTGTTTGTCCAATATAGAGAGCTGAAGGGTACTGTTGGCATTTGATGGCATACATATTAGAAGATGAGCAATTAAATAGTTCTGAGATGGTATGTTTGATGTTGTTGGGGTCAGTAATGGTGGTGTCCGGGTGTACCGGTATGTGACAGCAAAGTTGGCATCTGGGTTTATTGCAGGCTCTGGTACCAGTGTAAATGTTAAGTCTGTTGGTTGTATTATTGTGGGTGAGGAGTTGTTTAAGATTGGGTGACTGTCTGTAGGCAATGAAAGGTCTTCCTCCCAGAGCTTGAGAAAAAAAACTGTCATTGTCTAGGAGAGGTTGTAGATCTCTGATGATGTGTTGAACTGTTTTAACTTGGGAGCTGTATGTGATTACTAGTGGTGTTCTGTTATTTTCTTTTGGGGGTCTGTCTTGCAGCAAGTTCTCTCTGGGTATCAGTCTGGCTCTGTTGATCTGTTGTTTAACTTCATTGGGTGCATATTTTAGTTCTAAAAAGGTTTGCTGTAGATCCCTTAGGTGAGAGTCTCTGTCTGTAGAATAGGAACAGATGCGGCTGTAACGTAAGGCCTGGATCCATTGGAATTGGATTGTTTGGTATGTTTGGGATGGTAGCTAGAAGCATGTAGATATGTTTGTCAGTCAGTTGGTTTACAGTATAAGGTGGTGTCTATACGCCCATCCTGTATTTTTATAGTAGTGAAAATGTATTTGCATATATTGGTTCATTGTTAGGTTGATGGTGGGGTGAAAGTCATTGAATGTCTGGTGGAAGGTGTCCAGGGTCTGTTGACCATGTGTCCAGATAATAAAAATATTGTCAATGTATCGCAGGTACAAGAGAGGTTTGAGTGGATAGGAGTTTAGGAAATGTTCTAAATCTGCCATGAAGATCTTGGCATACTGTGGGGCCATGCGGGTGTCCATTGCTGTGCCGCTGATCTGGAGGAACAGGTCATCACCAAATTTGAAGTGGTTGTGGGTAAGGACAAAGTGGCAGAGTTTGGTAGCAAAGTCCGCTGTGATTTAATCTGAAATGGTGTTCCTTATGACTTGTAAACCATCGTTGTGTGGGATGTTGGTATACAGAGATTCCACATCCATAGTGGCTAGTATAGTACATTGGTTCCGGAAGTCTGTTCATAAACTGAAGTGTTCATAAACTGAAGCGAACTTTCCCATTGAAAGTAATGGAAAGTGGATTAATCTGTTCCAGACGGTCCGCGGAGTACTTAAACTGAAGCGTTCATAAACTGAAGCGAACTTTCCCATTGAAAGTAATGGAAAGCGGATTAATCCGTTCCAGACGGGTCCGCGGAGTACTCAACCTGAAGCGTACTTAACCTGAAGCATGGGTGTAATTGGTTCCAGAAGTCTGTTCATAAACTGAAGCGTTCATAAACTGAAGCGAACTTTCCCATTGAAAGTAATGGAAAGTGAATTAATCCGTTCCAGATGGGTCTGCGGCGTTCGTAAACCGAAAATTCGTAAACCGAGATGTTCATAAACTGAGGTCCCACTGTATTGTTAGGAAGATTCTTCAAAGATTGTATTTTCCTCAGAAAATCTGTGGTGTTTTCCTCCCAGAAAAGCTGGGAGCACTGATGGCATACGGTTTCAAAACAGAGTCCATATAGCCATAAACACCCACTGTAATAGTGGCAATACCTGAGATGATGGGGCATCCCATCATCTGTGGTTCTAAACAAGCTGAAAATTAGCATTGAGAGCTGGGAAATTCAGGGCCACTTCTCTTAGAGCGGCAACAGAGAACATTTCTCAAAATGTTGTGTCATGGCTGATGATTGAAAATCTATTACTGGATGGATTGGTCCCGTTGTATGCAGAGGGGTTTTTTTGTGGCAGTTGCTTCTAATAATGTGTGCCATTGCCATAGAAAATATCCATGAGTGGGCTAATCTGCATTGAGTCAAGCCATGAAGTCTATAAAATGAGAATTCAGCAGCAAAGGCAGCCTTGAGCTGATCTTTACAAACAGGGACATTGCAGTGCAATGCATAAATGCTACACATGTGTTATCTCCTAGCTTTAATGGGCACGGGAAATCTTGGAAGGACCTCAGATAGCGTTATAGAGTACTGTATTTTCAGCTGGGGAAACAGCCCTGAGCTGTGATAAAATATTTAACCCCTCTTTTGAAAGCCAGCTGATTCAGTGCCAAAGTTCCTTCTCCATGATTGACTTCTTGGACGTTATTGAACTGTGTGATACCAAACCCTAGTGTTGTACCTAAAGGAACAAAATGATGTATGTTCATCCATGATTAGAGATACCATTCTCTGTGGCATGCACTCTTATGGTCAGTTTGTGACTGGATTTGCTCATTAGGGCTGAACTGTATCTTAAATATATCCTCACATTTGCATGTGTTTTTAAATAAGTGCCATGAGGGGTCATCCAGGAGAAGAAATTGGCGCAGGTGCAGGAGGGCATTAACTCTTTCTACTCACACTGCAGTTCAGGTGCAAATTTTCTAGCCAAAGCTCAAAAAGGAATTGATTCAGTAAGGGTAAAAATATGCATTTACTTAAAGCCAAACACATTTCGCGTTCTTGAGAGCTCTTTTTCCAGGGATAACTTAATTCAGGGAGATTAAGAGTCTCCTGCAATATTTTGACAGTAGTTGGTACATAAAGTTTTCACTGAAGTATTTGATCTTCTATTTCCAACATTTCAGTTGCCCTTCAGTAGTCTGAATCAAATAATTGAATTTTTTTAAAAAAAATTAACTGTTCACTTAACTGATTTCAGTTATAATTAAGGCTGGTGCATTTTCTCTGGGTAGCACATCAAGGGACTATGCAGTACATGTCTCACCTTTCACTCCCAGTGTTGATTATTATTTCTCCCCCTATAGCTGTTGGATTTCAGTTTCCCCTGCTTTATGTTTCTTCTTCCCAGTTTACTGCTTTTTCCTGTTTTGCTGCTAACACCAATTTCTTAAAAGTTGCACATATATTAAAGGGATATGCTGTTTCTCCATCTCTCAGGGTGCAATTTTTTAAACCCACTGGGTTTATTGTCACTGCTATCGTTGAATGAGTGGTGTGGATACTTCTCAGAGGCATTAGGATTGTCTTAACTTGAATTTGGATAATAAATAGTATGAAGATGTGTCCCAATTCATTATTTACTATGGAAGACACAGCAGATTTGTCAGATTTTGGGGGAAGGATATAACTTTCTCCCAGGTCAAATAGCTGGTGTTTTGGGGGCAATGGTGAATGTTTGCTTCCCATATGGTCCTTGTATTGACTTTCATCATTGCATGTTAGAACTGACAGCATTTATTTGCTCTGCATCCTGCTTTAACTCCTAGTCTCTGCTGATGACTCACTGGGCCTGTGAGATAATTTGTTGGGTGTTGATAAGCTGCTCTGTTTCAGCCGTACAATTTTCTCTCCCTGGTATATTTCTTTACTCTTGGAAATTGATAGGATTAAGAGGGCAGACTTCATGTGCCAGGCTTACAATTGTCTCTTAGCCCCTGTTTTTTTCAAAAGCTGTGCCCATATTTATATATGGGAAAGACTATGAATAAGGCACCTTTATGTTTGATAAATATAATTTAGGGATTTTTGGAGGGGAGATGGGAGAAGGAGTGGTAGGAGTTATACCACCACAAGGACATGATCATAAACATATTTTATTATAACCAGCTACATCCAGTGATGCTGCATGTAATATTCCATCTGGTGACAGTATGGTGACAGTCTTCAATAATGACTAATAATAACTTACAATTTTTCTTTGTTAGACGGCACACCAACCAACTGATGTTTTGCGTGAGAATCATGATTGGATCTCCCAATATTTTTATTTTCACTTCAGAAAGCAGGGGCGGGGCTCTGAATTTGCTCAGAGCTGTAGCACTTGGGGGGAGGTTGTCTCACACTTTCTCCTAATGCTGTACGGTGTTGCCATTCCTTATCAAAATCATTTCTACAGGGCTAACAGCAGTTTCAGAGACGTTTTTAGATAAGAACAAATGAGTACTGTAAGGAAAATACCATGCAAAGGTTAAAAAGAAAAGGTAAAGGACCCCTGGACGGTTAAGTCCAGTCAAAGGCGACTATGGGTTTGCGGCACTCATCTCGCCTTTCAGGCCGAGGGAGCCAGCGTTTGTCCACAGACAGCTTTCTGGGTCATGTGGCCAGCTGGAGCAATGGAACACCATGACGGAAACCAGAGCACACGAAACGCCGTTTACCTTCCCGCCACCTATTTATCTACTTGCACTGGTGTGCTTTTGAACTGCTAGGTTGGCAGGAGGTGGGACAGAGTAATGCAAGCCCAAGAGGCTCCATGGTTTAGACCACAGCGCCACCTGCGTCCCTAATAAGTACTATGCACCCTTCCTCTGGCACCGTTGGTCAAATCAAATACATGTGTGTGTGCCGATTCAGTTCAGCTTCCCTAAAGGGGTGTGTGTGTGGTTGGTTGGTAAAAGACTGAAGATCTAACTGGATCTCCTACATAATTAATCTTTCATTCTGAGAAGCAGGCAACCATCAAAAAATCTTAGCTATAGGTGAAACCATAGACTCATGGTTTCGTATGCTGAAGGAGGAGCTATGTCTGACGGATCAAAAGTGCTGTTTGTGCTCATGTATTACCAAAATGATGGAGGGGGGACATGCAGTACAATACTATGTTTAAGGGAGCGGTAGCCTCTAGCTTTGTAGATTGCTGTGCTGTACAGCTTTCTGGTTATTGAAGCAAAAAATCCTTAATAAATACTTGTAAAGGTTACTGTGTGTCAGAACTGTAACAGTGTCGGTATTAGCTTGATGGCTCAAAAAATGACTAATACCCTTTACAAGCTGGCTTTGAAGGAAACATTGCCGTGTGGGATGCTCCTGTTCAGTGTCCCAGCCAATCGGCAGTATCTTTCCACAATAGTCCATCCCCTCTGGTTTTTAGCGCTTCTCTTTCCTTTCCTTCCTGGTCAGCATTGCGTACCCTCTGAGCTTGCTCACTATTGGGGGGGGGGCGGTGTCCGCTAGGGGATCTGTTTTCTAATTTTATCTAATTTGGTTTTTGATACATCCCTATTTCCCATGGGTGGTGCCATTCTGACTACATAGGGATCAGTATAATCAAATTGAAATTATCTAGTTAATGCAAGTACCCATGACATATGCATATGAAAAATAAAAGCCAACAAGAAATTTTCTGAAAATAATCTGAAACGGGACCGGTGGGTTGATTCTTTGTAGAACTTTATTCACTAATTTTAAATTCTTTTCTTAAATCCATTCTTTCTTCCATCATGGAAGGCAAAGTGGCATACATTTAGAGGAGGCATGCGATGCGACTGCTATGCCACAGTATGTGTCTAGATATCTAGGTCTTAGCCATTATTAACATAGTCTAATAGTTAGTGCAAATACGTAGCTGGCATGGAACAATATTCTAACTGAAGTCACACTGAGAGCTGCCTGCATCGTCCCCAAGCCTCTTGGGCAGTGCCACTCATGGCTGTTGCCATCCTGGAATAAAGTTTAAGACCAATGGAGACTGGTCACAGGTCATCAACAACAAACCATAGTATTATACATTACTAGCTTTTTAGTAACACACACTTAGAATTATACTGTAGGAACTGCTGTGGATCTCTTGCTGTTGCATATTTTTTTAATAGAACTGCCATAACTACAGGTCTTGATCTGAGTCACCTCAAAGGGGGAGCTGCCTCTGAGCATGGACAGAATGTGTTTGTTTTAACATTGATTACTATAATATTCTGCTGTCTGGAATTGAGGCTTGGCCTCTTAAGTCAGCAGATAGAGTGGATTGTCAGTACGCATTGGAAACCAAAAGTTACTAAACAGCATAGTTACACTGATCTTTCATTTTGTTTCTCTGCAGTTACCAATTACAATAACGTCGTAGAAACAAATTCTGATTCAGATGACGAAGACAAATTGCACATTGTTGAAGAGGAAAGTATACCAGATGCAGCAGATTGTGATAACAGCGTGCCAGATGATGACTTGCCAAAAGACCATGCAGTATTACCAGAACGCAGTGAAAGAGAAGGAAGTGCAAACAGTTGCTGGGAAGATGAAGGTATGTGTCATCATCGGTGTCTCTACCTAAAAAGACCTTGCAAACATAGCACTATATTAACTTTTTACAAAATTGCACAGCACTGAAATGATTGTATTCTGCATAAAAATGAAACAAAAGGGAACAGTTGATGACTGCTAGCTCAAATAACAGTTATTTTTGGCCCTGATTCAGGTAGATCATCTCCCCCACCCTATTTTACCTAGTGCTGATAGAGTTCCTGCTTCATACAAGAAGTTACCGGTATGGCAGAGAGAAGAGACTTGTGCCACTCTTTTTACCATGTCAATGAAGTGCCCACACCCATTGACTTGTGAGCTGGGGTTGGGCTAATAGTACCAGTTGTGTTCAGAAGTAGCAGGACTAATACAGTTTTCAGGTTTTTTTTTCTGTGGGATAACCAGCCTTATATGGCTAACATGCTTTAAGTCTAATTAATGCATAAAGGGGTTAATACCATAGAGTAAGCTGTCTTGCCAGGCTTAGCAGCATCACCACCGCTTACCTTAGGTCATAGGTGCCAACTCCCATTTTGGAACTGGGCAGAGTGGCACCAGAAGTTGCTTCTACGCATGCTCTGCCCATTTCCAAAATGGCCGCAGCGCCAGAAATCGCTTCTGCGCATGTCCAGAGACTCCAGACATGCGCAGAAGGAGCCTCCCCAGGCCAGTAAGAATCCGGGGGATTTACGGGGTTTTTTAAATCTGGGCTGTCAGTGGGAAACAGCTGGAAAAACAGGGGGTTCCCGGGGAATACGGGATACTTGGCAGCTATGCCTTAGGTGGAAATGGGCAATTAAGCTTATCGTTCTCTCTCAGTGTACCTGGTGATGAACTCACCATGTGAATATGTCTAAGCTGGTTGTTCTGGCTTAGACACATGGCTTTCACAAGCCATTCTTCAGTTCCAATAACAATAATTTAGGAACTTTCACCATTGTAATTAAGTCAAGTTTTACTTCCTATGCAACTTTTTTTGAATGCTGTGTGGAAAAGCACATGTTGAAGACTTTGTAAGTGAACAAATATTTAACTTACCAGACTTTTGGTCTTTTGCTTTGCTGGGAGAAGAGGGAAATTTTGGAACTCACAACAGCATATTTTAATGGTCTATCAGCCTATATCTCCACACTTTACTTTGCTACATGTTTTGTGATTTTAAATCTCTGCAGGTGTTCTCTCACCAAAGAGTACTTGCCCCCAAATCTGGATTTTGGCATCTAGGGAATTCTCTATTCTATATACCTATTTTTTACTTGCGCCAACACTTCCCTCCTTGGTTTTGAAAACAGGTGTCTGAGCAAAATCTGTCCACTGTTCAAATTTTGGTTGCTTTCAATTAAGTATTACCTTATTTTTTGTTCCATAAGACACACAATTTTTTCTCCTAAAAAGTAAGAGGAAATGTCTGTGTGTCTTATGGAGCGAATGCTTGGTCCCTGGAGCCGATTTGCCCAGGGGCTAAAGGCAGATCCTGCTTTTTATATATATAAAGAAAGAGCTAAAGGCTAACAAGAGGGAAAGAGAAAGGAACCCGCTCAGCAGCTGATTGCAAGAGATTGGAAGGGAGATAAAAGAGCTAGCTCCCTTCCCGGCCCCTTGCCTAGGCCTCAATTGTTGTCTGCAGAGGGAGACATGTGACTGGCTGATTAGATTATCTGTCTGGAAACTGTAGAAATGGGTCCATTTCCTAGAGAAGTTGCACAACTGTGCGTTGAACCCCATAAAAACAGGATTTTTTCCCTTTGCAAGGAAACTCAGCACCTTTGAGCTGATCCTAAAAAATGGAGCTTTCCCCCTTTGCAAAAAAGATGCACAACTCTGAGCTGACACCCCCCCCCTGAAAACGGGGCTTTTCCCATTTGCAAGAAAAGCTGCACAACTTTGAGCTGATCCTTTAAAAAATGGAGCTTTCCCCTTTGCAAAAGAAGCTTCCTCAAATATATAATGGGGGGGAGGCAAAGGCACCTAGGCCTCTAGGAGTTGGCTGCTATGCCTAGGAAAATTCAAGAAAGCAAAAAAAATTTCTTGTTTCCCTTCTCTGAAAACTAGGTGCGTCCTGTGGTCAGGTGTGTCCTATAAAGCAAATAATATGGTGCTTCATTCTGCAGTTTCTTCCATTAAAAGCCCCATGTGTCCTTCTGTAGACATTTTTTTGCTTTCATATGCCCCTTATCATGAGTTTAATTTGTCAGGTTGCATGGAATTTTGCTCACATGAAAACGTGTGTAGCCTTAATCACTATTTAAAGGTAAAGGGACCCCTGACCATTAGGTCCAGTCGTGACCGACTCTGGGTTTGCGGCGCTCATCTCGCGTTATTGGCCGAGGGAGCCGGCATACAGCTTCCAGGTCATGTGGCCAGCATGACAAAGCCACTTCTGGCGAACCAGAGCAGCACACGGAAACGCCATTTACCTTCCCGCCAGAGCGGTACCTATTTATCTACTTGCACTTTGACGTGCTTTCGAACTGCTAGGTTGACAGGAGCTGGGACCGAGCAACGGTAGCTCACCCCGTCGCGGGGATTCGAACCGCCGACCTTCTGATCAACAAGCCCTAGGCTCTGTGATTTAACCCACAGCACCACCTGCGTATTTACTTGGGCTCAAAAGTTTCTTGGTCCTTACCAGTTCACTGGGATGTTGCAGTAGGGCTTTGCTAGATCGTGAGACTCAACTTTTCCTGTTTCCTCAGCTTGTTACTCTGACACCCACCAGTAATGATCGAACATAAGAACTTATTATGCTCCTAGGCTCTTTGCCTTTATTCCCCACCTAACCAGCCATGGAGTTCTTTTTCAATGGGATGCCAAGTTGCCATGGCCATGGGCATGCTGTGTCTTTTCTGGTTTATGAAATCTCAAATGATTGTCAAAGCTGGAAGTGTTTAGGGGGGTCTAAATGCATTTTCTTCTGCATTTAAGTCGTGCTCATGTTGTTCAGATCTTGACTACCTTGTTGATTTTTTCTCCCAGCACAATGAGGTCTTCTTTGGTACTTAAAGAAACATGAAGGCCAGCTATGTTCAAGATCTTTTATACCCATTATAACAATTTAACTTTTGCAAAGTTATCGTAGATATCAATCTCTGTAAGCCTGCTGACCATTCAGTTTGTTTGCTTCAACAGTATTGAATTCTGACTTCCACAAACTCCTTAAGATTCCTTTCCTAAATGCTTTTTTTCTGTTCCAGTAGAGGAAATGAGCAATTTTTAATTACTTTGCAACAGGAAGACACTCACATGAAGTAACCTTTTTTGTGATAATGCTAGAGTGTATGTTGTTGGTTTCAATTACTGTAGTCTGTCACTTCAGTTAGATCTCACTGCTGTCTCCCAACTTTACTACCAGAGAATTCCAATCAGAAAAAGCAATACACTCTTAGAATTCTATTCTTGTGATACACTTCTCTGAGGCTGAGCCCATGCCTTTACTCTCTTAGCTTCTCACATCTTCAACCCAGTTGAATAAATTTTGTATCATATGGAATACTTAAAATATTTGATGTTACAGACGTTTCACCTCTCTTCTGAAGAAACAGGAAAACTATTAGATCTGAGTTCCATAGGTCAAGTGCCTTGAACCACCTTCTGTGGAATAAAACAACAACCCAGTCTGCTTGTTATATGACATTTCTCAGTTTTAAAAAATTGACAGCTAGGTTGAAGGATTGCAATTTTTATTTTGCTACTACTGTACATATTTCTAGTTTTAATTTTTGAAATCTGGTTTAGCTGCAGGAGGGGTAACAGGAGGAAACATGAGATAGATAGATATCTGAGGCAAAAATTTGGTTTGTACATAATAAATTAGCTTAAATATCACTTGGGAATAGTCTGATGATCTATCTGCACCTCTCTGTATTTGTACTTGTGTGAATAAAGCAATACTTAACTAAAATCTGCTGTTTGAAAGGTTGTGTGTGCTTGTTAGGTCATCCTCCCATGAAGAAGGTAGAACTTCTTAAATGAAGTAGAGTATACCCAGGAAGAATTCACATTCTCCAGGGTCATGTTCACATTTGAATTTAAACCTAATTTTATTTCCAGGGCTAAGTTAGAGCTATTTACAGAGGCATGTTGTGAATTCTTTAGGAGGAATCTTCTAAATGGCATCAGCTGCAAGCCCAAGGTCTTTCCTACAGATCCTAGCACAGTTTTCTAGACACCTTCTAAACTCATACACAAAGTATAAATAGTGGGGCAGTGTCTCACGTAATTGAAGGCCATGCTTTGAGAGCACAAATGGAATCTCCTGCGTATGTAGATTCTGTTTCGGCCATCAACTTCCAAGTCCACTATCAATATTTTAAGAAAGAAAAATTATAGAAATGAAAGCTGGTCAAAGTTATCAAGGCCCTGATAACATCTAGATGGATAACTTCAGTGCACCAGGGTTGCATTTCAAGATTATTCAAAATACAGCAGCAAGCCTGTTAATTATTACTGACAGAAGAGAATTAATATATCACTATATTTATTGATTTTGCATTTGCAGCCCACCCTA
Organism: Zootoca vivipara; assembly: GCF_965207765.1. Lineage (NCBI taxonomy): Eukaryota > Metazoa > Chordata > Lepidosauria > Squamata > Lacertidae > Zootoca > Zootoca vivipara. Next base: position 40,241,284 of record NC_142594.1, read on the forward strand.
CACCATGTGGTCCCAGGGCGAGTTACATATGGCTCAGTACAACAAGTAAACCATGTAAGACATAAACATTACAGTCCATAAATTAAACCTAATCAACAGTAGGCAGAAACAGCACTGTAGTTGGATGCCAGGAAAGCATACTGCGGTTTGTGCAGGCTTTTAATGGGGTTTGTGCAGGCTTTTAATGGGGTTTAATTTGAACCCCTTGTTCAAATTTTCTGTTTATATTTTTAAAATAGATATGAAACTTTTTTAAAATGATCCAAAATTCTTCTAAAATTTGTTCGTATTTTTACCTAATAGTTTGTTTGCTGATAACGGATTGTTGGATTTTGATCTATATCTATATTTATATTTCTCTCTGTCTCTATACAGTTTTATTTATATTGGGAACTCAACCAGAAATTACCTTTGAGAAATGAGATATAAATAAATACAGTTTGTATCCAGCTAAGTCATATTTAGAGTAGAACCACTGAAACCAATAATCTTATATGTCTGAGTATGCCTTGATTGGATGCAGCTTAGCAGTCAATATGGGACTGGTATATAGCAGAATAAGTGACTGGAAAATGCACCATCTGTTTGCTGCTTTTGCTTAGTAGCAACATTGCATAATACTTTCATTTCTGTACCTAACTCTTACAAGAACATTAATCAGGGCTAAATCTATTGATAAACGTTTTGATTACATGTTCTAATTTCATACTATTATGCCACATTTGCCTTTAGTTTTAGGATTCAAACTCCTAAATTGTTTTTTACTACTATAGTAAATAAACATATTCTTCCTTGAATTTGGATATTGGAGAGAGTTTCTAACATGTACTGTTGTTAATAATATGCACAGAGCATTTTTACACACAACATACCTCTTATTTATGCAAAAGAGCCAACCATGATTAAATATGCAGCAGAATATCTATCCATGTTCAAATAACATAATTGTCTGGGCTTCCCAAATCTGCAGAGCAAGGGTCCCTTCCAACTGGACTTTTGCAGGAGGGACCATCCTTATGCCATAGCCCGGTGAGTGAGAGAGTGGATAGAAAGTGAACCAGGACTTACGAATTCCAGCTCATTGCTGTAGTCTGTTTGCTTTCTGTTGTGTAACTAAAAATTTCTGCTCACCATGGTGTGCATTTCTCCGATGGCAAGAGACAAAACGCTGTTTTAAGCAAATGCGAGGGTTTCTGGATTAAGTAAAGGTCTAAACTTCACTTCTCTTCTTGTCCTATTTTAGCTAGTAAAGAAGCAAAGGAAATCCTGGGGCCTGAAGCTCAAGCAGATGAATCTGGATGTACAGGTATTTGTCACCAAATTCCTTCATTTGTGTTTGCGGTACTTAGCATATCATTGAGGTTTACATTGAGGTGATGATATTCCAGCTGAACTATTTAAAATTTTAAAAGATGATGCTGTTAAGGTGCTACACCCAATATGCCAGCAAGTTTGGAAAACTCAGCAATGGCCAGAGGATTGGAGAAGATCAGTCTACATCCCAATTCCAAAGAAGGGCAGTGCCAAAGAATGCTCCAACTACCGCACAATTGCGCTCATTTCACACGCTAGCAAGGTTATGCTTAAAATTCTACAAGGCAGGCTTAGGCAGTATGTGGACCGAGAACTCCCAGAAGTGCAAGCTGGATTTCGAAAGGGCAGAGGAACCAGAGACCAAATAGCAAACATACGCTGGATTATGGAGAAAGCTAGAGAGTTCCAGAAAAACGTCTACTTCTGCTTCATTGACTATGCAAAAGCCTTTGACTGTGTCGACCACAGCAAACTATGGCAAGTTCTTAAAGAAATGGGAGTGCCTGATCACCTCATCTGTCTCCTGAGAAATCTCTATGTGGGACAAGAAGCTACAGTTAGAACTGGATATGGAACAACTGATTGGTTCAAAATTGGGAAAGGAGTACGACAAGGTTGTATATTGTCTCCCTGCTTATTTAACTTATATGCAGAATTCATCATGCGAAAGGCTGGACTAGATGAATCCCAAGCCGGAATTAAGATTGCCGGAAGAAATATCAACAACCTCAGATATGCAGATGACACAACCTTGATGGCAGAAAGCGAGGAGGAATTAAAGAACCTTTTAATGAGGGTGAAAGAGGAGAGCGCAAAATATGGTCTGAAGCTCAACATCAAAAAAACCAAGATCATGGCCACTGGTCCCATCACCTCCTGGCAAATAGAAGGGGAAGAAATGGAGGCAGTGAGAGATTTTACTTTCTTGGGCTCCTTGATCACTGCAGATGGTGACAGCAGTCACGAAATTAAAAGACGCCTGCTTCTTGGGAGAAAAGCAATGACAAACCTAGACAGCATCTTAAAAAGCAGAGACATCACTTTGCCGACAAAGGTCCGTATAGTTAAAGCTATGGTTTTCCCAGTAGTGATGTATGGAAGTGAGAGCTGGACCATAAAGAAGGCTGATCGTCGAAGAATTGATGCTTTTGAATTATGGTGCTGGAGGAGACTCTTGAGAGTCCCATGGACTGCTAGAAGATCAAACCTATCTATTCTTAAGGAAATCAGCCCTGAGTGCTCCCTGGAAGGACAGATCGTGAAGCTGAGGCTCCAATACTTTGGCCACCTCATGAGAAGAGAAGAATCCTTGGAAAAGACCCTGATGTTGGGAAAGATTGAGGGCACTAGGAGAAGGGGACGACAGAGGACGAGATGGTTGGACAGTGTTCTCGAAGCTACGAACATGAGTTTGACCAAACTGCGGGAGGCAGTGCAAGACAGGAGTGCCTGGCGTGCTATGGTCCATGGGGTCACGAAGAGTCGGACACGACTAAACGACTAAACAACAACAACAACAACAACAGAGGTTTACATAACAGTGCGTGTTCTTGAGGAAGGCTATTATTCGTCTTTCTCTGCCACCCCTCGCCCTTTTGGTCTGTCTGTCTGCACATGAAGCCTGAAGTATGACTAGTGAAGATGACTTGGCTTAGACTCCCATTAGAGCCGTTTTGAGGTGTTGCTAGTAAATTATGCAAAGCAATCCCTTCCACTGACTGCAGCGCCTCTGCAGCCTCTTAGCTGCTTTTTGGTTCAGGGAACAAGAGCAATGGATGAACAATTTACTTCTGGTCTGTTGCAAGATCACAACAGAGCATTATGATGGGTCCCAGCTGAGGTAATACTATTAGCCAATAGTCATTATACCTTAATATTACATTTTGTGCTCAACAATGTATGTAAAATTAGCTTATATATAATGCGCCACAATATGCCAAGGATGTTTTATTTACTATAGTTGCCTTATTTTAATTGTATAGGAAATAATGATTCTTTGCATGGGGTTTTAAATTGGCACTATATCCTAACTCTGGGTGAGCGACGTACACCTCTGTGGGGCGTGTTGTCTCCCATAATTATTATTCATACTGCAAGCTCTTGTTAATATTCTGTGCATATAGAGATGTATTGGAAAATGCAATTACCGAAGTGTTAAAAGGATACAGAAAAAAGGAAGTAAGCAAAAAGAAACAGAAATTTCTCTACCACGATACAAACTCCTACACATGCTGTACTTCCCATACTTAGCTATGAAAAGGAAGTGTTACATGCATGAATATACATTTTGCGCTGTGATGCCAAAGAGTGCCTTTTAAATAGACTCTATACAGGTAATTGGAGCTGCTAGATTGTTGCTGTTTCTTCTTCCAGTGCTCTAAACTAAGCAACTACTGTATTTTACTTTTAGAAGACAACTGAAGGCGGCCCTGTTTAGGGAAGTTTTTAATGTTTGATGCTGTACTGTTTTTAATATTCGGTTGGAAGCCGCCCAGAGTGGCTGGGGCAACCCAGCCAGATGGGCGGGGTATAAATAAATCTCCGCTCCTCCACATGCAGCTGCTGGGTGACCTTGGGCTAGTCACACTTCTCTGAAGTCTCTCAGCCTCACTCACCTCACAGAGTGTTTGTTGTGGGGGAGGAAGGGAAAGGAGAATGTTAGCCGCTTTGAGACTCCTTCGGGTAGTGATAAAGCGGGATATCAAATCCAAACTCTTCTTTCCTCTGGCACGTCAGGATTTTTTTATGTTTTCATGAAAAATCCTGAGAGTTCAGAAAGATGTCACCAAACTACCACCAGTTACCACATTCCTGCAAGTTTCAAAGCTATTGCCGTTGTCCCAGTAACATGCTTTCTCCCCTTACCTTGCCATTGGCAGTGGTCTGGAAGCAGTGGCATCACAGGAAGCAAAAGGGAGCCCTTTTCCCCCAGCCTCCCTCCATCACTTTCAGCTGCACAGACTTAACAGATTCTATGGCTAGGAACATTGTGGGAGATGTAGTTCCCTTCAAGAACTCCTATATGGCATTGTAGTTCTCTGCAAGAGCTGCTGCAGCTACCATGATGCTTCAAGCCTTGGCGGTATTTTAAATGGAGTGACCAAAAAGGGAGAAATAAGAGTTATTTGTTCCAGCATGCAGACTTTGGCCCAGACTTCTATATCATTGTCTGCATGTTTTCAAGCTTCTCTCCATAGTTATGAAGGCTGTGACATGTCTCTCCTTTAAAAATGAAAGCTGAATTCTAATATCTGTTACTGAAATTCTCTCATTCTTCACAAATTGTCTTTTACTTCTAGTAAAAGAAGATGAATGTGATTCTGATGCAGAAAATGAACAAAATCATGACCCTAATGTTGAAGAATTTCTGCAACAAGACGATACAGCAGTTATCTACCCTGAAGCACCTGAGGAAGATCAAAGACAAGGAACACCAGAAGCCAGTGGCCAGGATGAAAATGGTTAATATTACTTCTGTTTTCTGTAATTTGTAAAATGGTTTTATTGGAAGCAAGCGCTGCATACATTGGCTTCCATTTTGAAGTAAAAAGTATGAATGATGGCATTTTCACAGAAAAAAAATCATAGGCTTTAAAATGCAGTCAAAATCCAAACTATAAACTTTGTGTTAAAATTTTATTTATCATTAAGATATCCTGTGTGTTTCTCATATTCCCCATATATTAATACTCTGTTATAATTCAAATCTGGTTTACTTACTAGTAATTAGGGTTAAGCGCATAGATTCTTTCTTCTAAGTCTATGTGCTAAATGCCACTGTAACTGACATATATTTACAGGGGCAGGACTGATCCTCTCAGTCATTACTGTTGAAATGTTTGTTTAATGCCAGTATTGTGCAGGGTGTAAGAAACTGCATGGTTTCGATAGGGAGCATGGACTTAAAAGCAGTGGTGGAAAGAGTAACGGTTGGTTGCATAGGGCAGAATAAGGTGGAAGTGGCCCTACAAGCCGATGCTGGTGAGAAGGATCTTTGCTGAAAAGTAGGAATTGAAAGAGCAATACCCAATGTGGAAAATAGAACAGCCTCTCCCATTTGCACTTCCTCTTTCCCCCTTTTTCATGTTCTTCTTAAGACCAAATCGTATGCAGTACCGGAGAACCCTTTTTTTTTTTTTAACGCAGCCAAAGTTGATCAGAGTGTGGCACTGGGAGGGGGTGTTTCCCCACACCATTTTCTTGACTGAACTAGCTCCTGTGGAGCTCATTTTTTAAGAAAGAAAACACCCGTGCGTACACACACACACACACACACACAAGTGCAGCAGCTTCAGGGAGTTAAAGTTATGAGGGCAGGTAACCCCTGTATTTAAAAAGGCAGGCAGAAGACAAGCCCTAATCACACACACCCCACAAATCCACCCATCCCAAACACCCACCAACGAAAAAGCAAAACACACATCCCAATCTTCCAAACTTACAAGTCAGCAGTAGGGTCCCCCTTCTTTTTCTTTCCTGAAAGCGTTTCTGCTGGTGTCTGCAAAATGAAGCATGGGCTTTTCCTTTCCTATGAAAATTTGTCTGGCTCTCCCTAGGGCTCTGGGGCATTTTGAGGAAAAGGAAGGGAAGAGTGTTAGGCAGGTGGAGGCCTGCTCTTCTCTTTCTTGCACATTGGAAGGTGCAGAGGAGCTCAGCCACCATGAAGGATGGAGCCATTGTGATGCCCAAGGCTACTGTACTGGATGCTCCAGGGCTAAATACTTCCTCAAATGCCACTGTTCTGATCAAAATCAGAGCTCCCTGTCCCCATGGCTTTTTTTAAGGGCTGGGGACTGGGGAAGTCTGATCTCAGATTTCCACCATGTCTGATTGTAATCCTGTGGATAAGGTCCTTGCCAAACTATACTTTACGGTGTCTAGTATATGGGTCATTCCATATCAAGTGATCCAACTTTTTTACCTCATGTCATCCAATTTTCTCAATATTTTGTACACTTGTTGAATGATCAAAACTAAGTTTAAATGGAAAAATTTTAATTTTTCATCTCATCCTGTTTTTGAGTTCAATTTTTTGACATTTCAAACTCTCATAATGCAAAAATGGGATGAGATGAAAAAATAAAATTTTAGATTTAAATTTAGTTTTGATCATTCAACAAGGGTACACAATATTAAGAGGTAAAAAAGTTGGATCACTTGATATGGAATGAACCATATATTACTGTAAATGCTTTTGAAATTTTATGTGATGATAATTTACATTTACAGTAAATTCCAAATTAATAGGAAATGCCTTTTTATGGCACTCCATAAACAAACCTTAGTATTAACCGCTGTGAAATGTCTTCAAAACAAAACTACTTTTTAAAGGGTTGGCTAGCTTTACTAGTATTAGTAGCCAGTTTGTATTATTTTATAAAGAAGTTAGAAGTGTTCGGTAAAACCCCCCACAAAGTTATTGTGAGTTAGCCCTGATCAAAATATGAAAACAAACAGTTGAAGAGCTGTGGTGAGTGACTTGGAAGCTTTTAGTCAGTTTTAAAAGGAGCTCAGAGTGATCCTGTAGCCATGTACCTGGGAATAAGCATCACTAAAGTAATTAGGACTTCTGACTGGATATGTACAAAATGGCATTTGTGCTATAGTAGCGTATGTGTCAGTGTGGGTGTAGAATTTCCTTTCCCATTGCTATTGGGTCATTTCACCATTCATCAAGACTATCCTAAGAAATTCAGAATTTGTTAGATATCTATTTACAACTTATATCCTTAAAGTAAGAGTCAGGGCAGTGCAAGCAGGCATCCACCTACACAACAGGGCTTTTCCTTCCTCCTGTGCACCCCCAAATCTGCTCTTCAGGTTGGGGTGTATGTTGAACTGGAGGGTGGGGGAACCAAAAGTCCCATTGTGCAAGTGGATTTTCAGGTGGACGGTTTTGGATGTTGCCCTAAATGTGCTGATTCATTTGTTTATACACTATGCTGCAATAATTAGCCCCCTAAAATGTTTCCTTATTCTTCTTCAGGCACGCCAGATGCATTTTCCCAGCTGCTTACGTGCCCTTACTGTGATAGAGGGTACAAACGCTTTACCTCTCTGAAAGAACACATTAAATATCGCCATGAAAAAAATGAAGATAACTTTAGTTGCTCCTTATGCAGTTACACATTTGCATATAGAACACAACTTGAACGCCATATGACATCACATAAATCAGGAAGAGATCAAGTAAGTGATAAAGTTCATATCCAATGCACTGTTTGAAACTCAATGGTTGCCTTAAACGATTTTGGTTTTGTGTTCATTTGAGTATACTTGCATATACAAGTGTGTTTAGAGTATACTTGCCTTCAACAATGTGCTATTAGAATAGCAGGAGCAATGCAATGTTGTGCTCTTCTGATAGTTCTATCATTGTAAAAATTTCAGCTTGCCCAATAGGACGGTCTCCTCTTCTGCCCCTTTGCACTGTTGTGGTGTTTCTCCATATCCCCAGGGCTAACTGGGGAGCAATGCAAAGGAAGGAAAGTAGGGGGTCCTGTTGCCCTATAGCAGGACCCATTGCACTGGCTCCCGTTAACACACTTAGCTGAATCCAGACTATAACAGCTTTTAGCAAAGCATTTTTACCAGGGCGTTTTTTAAGTGCTGCATGACTGGGCTAAGGGTGATTTGATTAGAATCCTTAGGTGAAAATAACACTAATGTCTTACATTTATTTTCTCTTGCTCATTTCTGGATTCTGTTGCTGAACAAAAGCCTCAGGGCTTCGTAGAGAGTATTATTGGCATACTAGTCACAAAGAAGAAGAGAGGGCAGGTGATGTGAAAACTTTTGTTAAACCAAGTTCTGTAGGGGAAAGGTGTTGATAGTTACAGAAGGGAAAGACTTACAGAAACGTCTCCTCTGATAAAGCTGTGAAATGATACCACACATGATGTAGAGCACTGAAGCACGTTGTAAAGCTAAAATCATGAAAGATGAGTAACCTGGGGCCATCGCGGCTCCTGACACCATGCAGATGCGACTACAGCAATTGCACAAGTGATTGCAGATTGTTGTATAGATATCACACCTCAGAGATGCTCTGGCAGGCAGCCAATATACGAACAATGCACAGTGTCTTGCAAATAATATGGTCAGCCACCGACACCTGGTCAACATAAAATAGATAATATTTTTTATTTATTAAAAGATGAATATCTGTTTTTCAGAGCAACCCCCACCCTCCCAAGGCTACTGTGCTGTGCTGCATTCAACATTTCTACTGGGAATTTCCCCTCTTAAGACTAATGGTTTAGGCAGGGGTCAGCAAACATTTTTCAGCAGGGGGCTGGTCCTCCGTCCCTCAGACCATGTGGTGGGCCGGACTATATTTTTTTTGGGGGGGGGTGAACGGATTCCTATGCCCCACAAATAACCCAGAGATGCATTTTAAATACAGTGGTACCTCTACTTACGAATTTAATGTGTTCCGAACACACATTCGTAAGTTGAAAATATTTGTAAGTCGAATCCCATAGGAATGCATTGGGAGAAAAAATTCGTAAGTAGAAGCAACCCTATCTAAAAATTCGTAAGTAGAAAAAATCCTATCTAAACTGCATCCAAGATGGCGGATGGAGCTCCATTCGTAAGTAGAAACATTTGTAAGTAGAGTTATTCGTAAGTAGAGGTACCACTATAAAAGGACACATTCTACTCATGTAAAAACACGCTGATCCCCAGACTGTCCGCAGGCCGGATTGAGAAGGCGATTGGGCCGGATCCGGCCCCTGGGCCTTAGTTAGATACTTAGATACTGTAGGTAGGTAGGTAGGTAGATATTAGTTGCACATTTGTAACATAGCTTCACTTGCCTTTTCCTGATTCATAAAGTAGTTGTTCCAAAATTTCTTCCAAGTCCATTATCCTTGATGTTGGAAACCTGACAAAATGCTTTCTTGTCATGAATCTCTGACAAAGGGATCTCAAGAAACCTTTTCAAGAACGTGGCATTCTGACAAGGGTGACTTGCCAAGAATGACTTTGTTATTTATTATGATTCCTCCTCCTCATTTATTTTTAGCAATGTCCAGTAAGAATTTGAATGTACTGTACAGTATATATGAAATACAACTGAGTTGCTAAATCACTTATAAGTTATGAGCCTTTATCGTCTAGAAGCTAGCTTGCATTTTATCTGCAATTTGCAGAATTACTGTATTGCTTATTTACATTGCATGGCCTGCCAAGTGCTCCTGTTTGGGGACTTGAGTACAAGATATATATATGCAGCCATTGTGACTTGTGTGAGTCACAATGACTTGTGACATGAAAACAAGCCTTCCATGTCTACGTTGTTCACATGGTGCAGAGGCCTCCCTGTGTTCTCTGCCTTATATATTGTTAACTCAGTGGCAGCTTCAATGTGCTCCTGGTGTGATCACCTGGGGGACCACTATGTATAAAGTGCCCTCAGCATGGAAGAAATGTGCATAGGTGGAACAGCTACCCAGAGACCAGAAACACTGCTTCTCATTAGCTCCAAGTTTTTCTTTCTTTCTTTTTTTATTAAAATAACTTTATTTGATTCATTCAAACTGTACAACAATTTAACAGCTTCAACAAAAAATCAATAAAATAAAATACATCTATAACTTTGTGTTACAAATGTCTTATTCGTAGAATCAACCCTATCCTCCCTCCTCCCAATCCCCACCCTGAGCCCTCCCTCCCTTCCCCAGCGACTTCTCAGCCGTTGCTGAGTTTTTCCCTTATTATTCCATACTTAGTCTCTACATACTGTTTTTCTAAGTTACCAACATTTATAATTATATATACCATAACTTTCTATTGTTTTTCATACTTTACATATAATAAAACTATAATTTATCAGAATCTTTAGTTAATTGTAGAGCTTTTAAATATTTGAAATGAGAGTTGGTTTTTCAATTTTGTCTTTTATATAATTTAAAAAGAGTTTCCAATTATTATTTGAATCCTCTGATTTAATCCCTTTAATTTGTTCATACTTTGATTTTTTATAAAAAAAATTATATAATTACTATAAGATGGCATCAAAGCTCCAAGTTTTTCTTGCACATGTTTTCCCTGTCTAAAAAGTATAAGAGTGGTATGTACAGCATGTCTCTTCCATGCCCTTAAGAATTTAAGTTTCATAGTCACAACAATGTTTGATTTAGTGTTGGGCAAAATGCCTTTCACACACACCACTGTTTTGTTCTTGGGCTGGATTTGGGAGTGACAATGTGCTGAGGTGGGGCAGATTTACTGCTGCTGGTGGTTCCTGGTTCTCGTGGGCATCCCACAGTACTCCACAAGGAAGACGTCTGAAGCCACATGAAGTCAGAGTGAGGGTTATGCTTCCCGTCTTATGAGTTTAAACAGAAAAATGCCACCCAGCAGCAGCTGAAAATGTGGTTGTCATCGTGGGCAGGACCATGAATTGAGTGGTGAATCAAGCAAAGGCGGCGGGGGGGGGGGGGCAATGGAGTTGTTTTCTTTTGGACTCAGCAGAGGCCTCTTTGTAAGATATACATAATGCCCTATTGGGCGTATAAAGCATTTGTAGGCCTGATTGATTGATTGATTGATTGAGTACTATCTGTTTGAACCATTAATTTGCTCAATGGCCCTTGGCTATTCCAGATCCCAGTCTCAGTTATTTATACAACTGGGGGAAATAATAATAATAACAATAATTTATACCCTGCCCATCTGGCTGGGTTTCCCCAGCCACTCTGGGCAGCTTCCAACAAAATATTAAAAATACAATAAATCATCAAACATTAAAAACTTCCCTAAACAGAGCTACCTTCAGATGTCTTCTAAAAGTCAGATAGTTGTTTATTTCCTTGACATCTGATGGGAGGGCGTTCCACAGGGCGGTCACTACTACCAAGAAAGCCCTCTGCCTGGTTCCCTGTAACTTCACTTCTCATAGTGAGAGAACCACCAGAAGGCCCTCAGAGGTGGACCTCAGTGTCCGGGCTGAACGATGGGGCTGAAGACGCTCCTTCAGGTATACTGAGCCGACGCCATATATATAACGATTCATCTCACTTTGCTATTGTGATTATGGTGATGAGAGCAGCACCTTAACTTATTGAAGGGCTGAATAGTAACTCATGCTTTTGATGTCTTACTGCCTTTAACAAAAAGTTGCTACCTCTGTTGTGCATACTTAGCAAACGGCTAGTTGTTTATTTTAATATTTATAACTGCCTGCAATATTTCATGGATTTTCTCTGCCTCCTGGTATCGGTTAGGGGATCTGTAGCTGTGGGACACGATTTCAAATCAGGAACCTTCACTTGTTTCTTCTCTGTTGGAAAGCTGCACTGGAGAGTCTGCTATGCAAACTGCTGGTCCCGTCCTGTTCTATTAAAGTTAATGGGGGGCATTTCATTGCAAAACTTTAGCAAATGCCTAATTCAGATGAGCATTTATAGGGATACAAAAATCCATAAATAAGCACTGTTAAGTTCAATGGGGAAATTAATCACAATTAATGGGGCTTTAAAAGAGTGGCTTGTGATTCAGTAAATTAGGACTAGTATTTAACCTAGTAAAATATTACCTTTGCACCATTTTTTTTGTTTCATGATAACGTGTTTGCTGTGAACTGCATTTCTTTTTATTAAAGCAAATTGACCCCAATAAGAAGACAATTCTGCATATTGCCCTGTGCATTCACTTCAATGCCAGGTATGGGCTGTTTTTCCTAACATTGCAGTTTTCCTATCATGGCAGCCCTTTCTTGTGTGGGACTCCGTTGTTTTGTTCCATTTCATAGAAGTGTTTTCCTGTGGATCCCTTGTTGGTGCAATGAATTATAGTAGATGGAGGCAAAAATGTATCCAATGCGTTGGCAGAAATGCATGTACCGTATTTTCTCATACCTACCAACCTTGTGAGATACAGTACTATTTTGAGTAGTCATGAACGAGCATATGCAGCTTCCACCAAATGCAGGCTGGAGCCCTGGGCACCTTTGAATTGTGGAAACTTGAGTCCAGCAGCTCAGAACAAAGTGAATTATACAGGTAAAGGTTGAAAGATGCTTGATACATCTTTCCAGAAAGTTTCTCAAATACAGTGGTACCTCGACAACTGAACGACTCGACTTCCGAAGGTTTCGACTTCCGAAGTCGACAACCCCAGAGGTTTTTCGCCGTGAGCACCCAGAAGCGCAAAATCGCGCTTCGCGCATGTGCAAAACAGGCACTTCAAGAACCGAAGACTTCGACTTACAAAGACGGCCGCGGAACGGATCGTCTTCATAAGTCGAGGTACCACTGTATCAAGGTAGACAAGGATTTCTGGAATCTTAACTCTTATGTAACTTTGAACTTAGCTGAATCCAATTAGTGTGTGCTTAATAAAAACATTTTAAATGCAGGAAAGAACCAATTTTCCACTGAATGGTAAAAACATTACCTACTACAAAGACAACTCTTGCATAAATATCTCAGTTCCATGTCTTATCTGTTGAGTCCTAAAAAATAAGTAGGCCTGAAGGGCTAAATCATATTGCAAATATTTTAGAATGTGTTGACTGCATAGCTGCCAAGTTTTCCCTTTTCTCACGAGGAAGCCTATTCAGCATAAGGGAATTTCCCTTTAAAAAAGGGATAACTTGGCAGCTATGTGACTGGTTCTTTTTTTTTTTTTACAAGATAGTTACATGGCTTCAACATGACTTATTAATGCTGATTATTAGTTATATGTGAGCTCTACTAACTTTTGAAATATGATTTCTGTGTATTTATTTGGAGAATGATTTGTGACTGAGTGCATTTGTTACTGGACCATCTTCCCTAGAGCAGCCCTGTGATGTCGTTACATAAAGGAATTCGAGGCCAACAGTAAGAGCCGGAAGCATGTAAATGGAAAAATCAAGTCAAATAATTAAAATTTAAACAGGCTTTAATGTTTCTTTGTCTCATAACCCAGATTCTTTGGATGTCTTTTACAAATAGAATAAGGAAATGCCTTGTTGAATTTCCTAGACATGTAAAATGCCAATACAGTCTCTACCTGAAATTTTAATAGAGGGCAAAATTATTTTGTGGCTTATTTTTCTAACTTTGCTCACCCGTTTTCTTGCTAGTTTGTATTTCACAAGCAATATCTTCAATCACCTGATGATTTTTTTTAACTCTATTAAAATTTTATCTTTTTTCTATTGCAAATAAGAGATTCCTCACTTGTGTGTTTCGTTATACATGTTTTCTCTTTATCTTCTGATTGATATCCACATTCTGTCTTGCAGAGACATGTAACTCAATCTAGTGGTAACCGAAAATTCAAGTGCACTGAATGTGGAAAAGCTTTCAAATATAAACATCACTTAAAGGAACACCTACGAATCCACAGTGGTAAATATCTTAAGTCCTGCTTGCCAGTATAAAATGTTGCATACCACTTGCTATGTTAAAAACTATGCCAAATTATAGCCTGCAGTATAAATTATGTGTTTTGGAGCGTTGAACATAATTTGTCAGCAATTAGGTAAGATATAAATATGTTAAGGAGGCTCAATAAAGAAGTTTTACTGTACATTATCAAAGCTGTTCTTTGACTGTATGACCCTTGTTCTGGCTAAATTGTAAGGTGGCACTAAGTTGTTTCAGCCATTGGATGTCCAGTGTTGGTACTGAGAAGCGGTGATTTTAAAGTTTATACTTATTGCCGTTGGGTTGTATCCAAAGGTATTTTCCATTCATGGGTTATAATAATAATAGTAATTTTATTATTTATACCCTGCCCATCTGGCTGGGTTTCCCCAGCCACTCTGTTTTATACCTTGCACGAGAAAATATAAATAACATCCAAATATGATGTTCAATCTGTGCATCAGCTTCTGCAAGCAAAACCACAAGAACTGTTATAGATCCTACCTGAGATAAAGTACTGTATTACCTCTGGAGCAAGCATTTATGGAACAGCAAGTACAGCTATTTTCTTTCTGCTGGTTAAATGTTTGGTTTATGCAGCTATAGTTGTCATACACCATCCATTTCTTGGATTTTGCCTTTTACAGAAATTTTTTTTGCCCTTTTTTGGAGTGGGGGGTGTATAATGCCATTTATTGGTTCAGCTAAACAGATGAGCTTTTGGACACTTATCTTAGATGATGTGCAGATTTTATAAATGTGTGAAATCTTGATATATATTTTTTCCCATAGAAAATGTAGTACAGTCCAGAAAAAATTAGTAGTCATTACCTTTGGAAAGAAAATGCATAGTTAAATGTTTAAGTACCATTGAGGGGGTTTGGCAATAGCTAATATTCATTGGATTGTGCCTTTTGCATTGTTTTCCTGAAGGCTTTGGTGCAAAGTTACTTGAAAGGATAGTATATGTGTGCATATGAGTTGGCTTGTCATTAGTTTTGCATCTGTCGATTTTGAGGAGCTCCTGAGCAGATATTGCGCCGGATCCAAGGTGTCCTTCCACATGTGGAAATCACTTTCTGCTGATGCAAGTTAGAGTGTTGTGCAAATAAAGTGAAGCTACATACAAAGTATTCCACATCTTGTGGAAGCATGATTGCTGTGGAGCCTACTTTTCTGTAGCAGTGTGTGAGCTATTGTACTTGCGGCTATAATCCTTCTAGACTCTTTAAATCCAAGCTATAATTTATTAGTTCAGATTCCTAGATTATAATGGCTTTTTTCTTTCTTTTTTTTATACCTCTATAGGAGAGAAGCCATATGAGTGCCCAAACTGCAAGAAACGTTTTTCCCATTCTGGTTCCTACAGCTCCCACATAAGCAGTAAGAAATGTATTGGTTTGGTGCCTGTGAATGGCCGGGCACGATCAGGGCTCAAGACATCTCAGTGCTCTTCCCCATCCCTTTCTGCATCGCCGGGTAGCCCAGCAAGACCACAAGTACGACAAAAGATAGAGAATAAGCCGTTACAAGAACAGCTCCCCATTAACCAAATTAAAACTGAACCTGTGGATTATGAATTCAAGCCCATAGTGGTTGCTTCAGGAATCAACTGTTCGGCCCCTTTGCAAAACGGGGTTTTTAGTGGTGGTGGCCCGTTACAGGCAACCAGTACTCCTCAGGGTGTGGTGCAAGCTGTTGTTTTGCCAACCGTTGGCCTGGTGTCTCCAATAAGTATCAACTTAAGTGACATTCAAAATGTACTTAAAGTTGCCGTTGATGGCAATGTAATAAAACAAGTGTTGGAGAACAGTCACGCCAATCTCCTTACATCCAAAGAACAAGAAACAATCAACACTGCATCCATACAACAAGCTGGACATTCCCTCATTTCAGCTATCAGTCTTCCTTTGGTTGATCAAGATGGGACAACCAAAATTATCATCAACTACAGTTTGGAGCAACCTAGTCAACTTCAGGTTGTGCCACAGAATCTGAAAAAAGAAAACCCCGCCCCAACAAACAGCTGCAAAATCGAAAAGTTGCCAGAAGATCTTAGGGTGAAATCTGAGAAAGAAAAAAGCTTTGAAGGAGAGACCAATGGTAGCACTTGCCTTCTTCCTAATGACTGCCCAGGAGAATCCAATGCACTTCAAGAATCAAAGCACTATGATATCAGAAATCCCACTCAGCCATCTCAGCTAAGCGGTGCAGAAGCTGAGAAGTCCGAAGCCTCTGTTTCACCAGAAACAGGGGAGGCTAATCTATCTCCTGGACAACCCCCTCTAAAAAATCTTCTATCCATTCTAAAAGCCTATTATGCATTAAATGCACAACCAAGCTCAGAAGAGCTCTCGAAAATTGCAGACTCCGTAAATTTGCCATTGGATGTAGTAAAAAAGTGGTTTGAAAAAATGCAAGCTGGCCAAATTTCTGTACCATCATCAGGACGATCTTCCCCTGAACCTGACAAATTAAAAAATTCTGTGGATGATGACCGTGCAGGACTGGAAACTGCAAATGAACATCAGGACGGCACGTCTAATTCTGAAAGCTCCGTCAAGGTAGATAAACCGCAGACTGTATCAACAGGATCAACTCAGAATGGTTCACAGAGTAACACAGCATCCCCATCGCCCCTTAACCTCTCTTCATCTAGAAATTCACAGGGTTACGTGTACCTTAATGAAGGTGTCCAAGAAGAGCTACAAATAGAACCTCTTGACCTTTCACTACCAAAGCAACATGGAGAAACATTAGAGCGATCTACTATAACTAGTGTTTACCAGAACAGTGCTTATTCTGTCCAAGAAGAACCATTGAACTTGACTTGTGCAAAAAAAGAACCGCAAAAGGACAGCAGTATTACAGACTCTGAACCAGTTGTAAATGTAATCCCACCAAGTGCCAATCCCATTAATATTGCTATACCTACAGTCACTGCCCAGTTACCTACAATTGTTGCCATTGCTGACCAGAACAGTGTTCCATGCTTACGAGCTCTTGCTGCCAATAAGCAAACCATTCTTATCCCACAGGTAGCTTATACGTATTCAACCACCATTAACCCTACAGTTCAAGAAACACCAAAACAGATGCAGGCCAATGGAAGTCAGGTACCTGAACCAATATATGATTATATATTTTTAATTCATGAGGCAAACATATAAAGTCACAAAATGAGGTTGGGAAAATGAAGTGTTCGTTTTGCTAATAATAGATTATTCTGACTAGCTGCATTTAGCTAATACGAGTTTTTTCTGTGCAAATACCTCACACTTAATGTAAGCAAGGCCTTTCATTCCATACGCCAGACACCATTTAGCTTTACTGTGGACTAGATGCAGATGACGACAAGAATTTGAGTCTGGTATTGCAATTCCCTTTTCCATGTGGCTGTGCCTACACAACGTGGCTTATAATAGCTTCTTCAATGGTAATGTTACACACCTTTGACCTGTGTCCATTATATTATGAGGCACGTTCCAAAATATTTATTGGGGGTATTTTAACAATCAACGCCTGCATTTTCTAATTATGTAACAAAATTATTAGCCCTGTGCTGAATATTCTCTAATTTTGATAATTCCTAAAGAAATGTGCATGTTACTGCAAAATACTGATCTGCCCAATAATGGCATTGCTTCGTGGCTTTTTTATATTGTTACGTTTCTCTGGTTACTGCTTGATTATAGTGCCATAGTCCGTCTCCATCATCCTCATTTAGCCCGATGCCTTTTAGCCTTTTAATCAGCCGAATAAGCCATATGATTCTGTTTGCAGGTGTCTAAGATGTTATCCCAGGGTGTTGTTGCCATAGCCAGTCAGATTAAATGGCAATAAGGGCAGATGAAGTCAAAGGCAGTGAACGTGAATGGGTTATATCAGGCATAGGCAAACTCGGCCCTCCAGATGTTTTGGGACTACAACTCCCATTATATCCCTGACCACTGGTCCTGTTAGCTAGGGATGATGGGAGTTGGAGTCCCAAAACATCGGGAGGGCCAAGTTTGCCTATGCCTGGGTTATATAAACTCTAGCCTGGTGATTACTCAGGTGTGCTACAGACACCTCAACAAGTGCTACTCTCCCTAGCAAGGACTCATCCCAGCTGTAGTTTGGTTACAGGAAACTGTCCGCTGCTAACATGGAGTCTTCACACAGTCCAGGCAGAAAAAGCCAACCTTGGCGTAGATGTCTAGTTGTAAGGCAACAGGTGGGGGGGGGGCTTCTACTGCTACATCAGTGTCTGCAATGCAGTAATGCGCCTAACATCCTGGAAGTTAGATGCAGATGTTGGCAGGCCAGACACCCAGTCCTCATATTCCATTTTATACACAAGCAGCTGTTTGTACCTTGTTCTCCATATGTTGCAGGATGCAGCTAATACGTGTCACTGGTCTAACTATTAAATTACTGAGGGAAATCAGTTTCTGAGTGACTGATTATGTAGTGACCACATTATTATTAAGATGCATTGCTAGAAAGTCTCATTTTTTTTTAGCTTGTTGATACCATTAATGCTGGAATTGAAATGATTTTTTGGGGTTTTGCCTTCATAGTCGAGGATGAACTTTTAGCACAGGTTCATTGGAAGTGCATTAGAAATATATGCAGATAATTGAGAGTGAAATTAAACAACTTTTAAACGCATACAGTACATTATTTTAGTTCTTCATAACTGGTATCAAAGTAGTGAAATCTGGAGCACTTATACATTACTGCTAAAAACATTTGAGAAAGTCAAATTGACCTAGTGCCTTCTTACAATTTTTTTAGTCTATAACATTCTTGCCTATGATATCTGCCTTCTTAACTATAGAATAGCTTTCACTGTTCTACTTGAAAGCCTGAACATCAGGCAATTATTTAACCTAAATCTTCATGACCCCCAGTTATTAGCAAAGTTAGAATGATAGGTTCACAAAAAGAGAGAGATGTTTGCTACATAAATGTGGTTGAGATTTAAACGAGTTTACCAAAACGTAGTAAGAAAATAACTTCATACTGCCTGTTGTGTTCACTGCATTTCAGTAGGATGTTGTTCCTTGATTTCTCAGGATGAAAGACAAGACACTAGCTCAGAAGGTGTGTCAAATGTAGAGGATCAGAATGATTCGGATTCCACACCACCGAAGAAGAAGATGAGAAAGACAGAAAATGGAATGTATGCTTGTGATTTGTGTGACAAAATATTCCAGAAGAGTAGCTCACTCTTGAGACATAAATATGAACACACAGGTATGTGAACAAGAAGGTACATGGGTTGAGTTTATAACATCCATCCAGAGTCAACTGTAGTCATTGGCAACTAGTCAGGCACAGGTGAGAATATGCCTCACCATTTGCGTAAAAAGGCATCTCCAGCCTGTCCCGATTGGGTTCAGTGGAGCAAGATTGTGCAGATAAGATTGACCATCCAGGTGTGCATTTGCATTGACTGCAAGACAAGAACATAACAAGTTGTATCTAATTAATTTAAATACAGGTGAATTAAAAAAGAGTGAATATGACTAGCGATGAAACAAGAAGGAAAGTGATCAGCTAGTTATAGGTAACACTAGATGCCAAAGGCCTCTCCCATCCTCCACTCTTTAAGAGGTTTATCAGTGGTCAAAGTGGTAGCCATGTTTAGTTTTGTCTTTAAGTGAAACAGTGAACAAAATTGTTCAAAAAGCAAACAAATCAAGGGACCTCTGTATGTGTGTGCAGTGATCGAGTCCCAACACACACACCTGGAAGTTAAATTGTTTT
Organism: Zootoca vivipara; assembly: GCF_965207765.1. Lineage (NCBI taxonomy): Eukaryota > Metazoa > Chordata > Lepidosauria > Squamata > Lacertidae > Zootoca > Zootoca vivipara. The sequence goes on from NC_142594.1 coordinate 40,260,714, forward strand.
TCCTTTTTCAGGTAAGCGGCCTCATGAGTGTGGGATCTGCAAAAAGGCATTTAAACACAAGCATCATTTGATTGAACACATGCGACTGCACTCTGGAGAAAAGCCCTATCAATGTGACAAATGTGGCAAACGTTTTTCGCACTCGGGGTCCTACTCCCAGCACATGAATCACCGCTACTCCTACTGCAAAAGGGAAGCTGAGGAACGCGACGGCACAGAACAGGAAGAGGCGGCACAGGAACGGCTAAGTAATGAGCACGCAGGGCCCGGGGCTTCCCCCTCGCAGCTCGACTCCGATGAGAGAGAGAGCTTGACAAGGGAGGAAGAGGAAGACAGCGAAAAAGAGGAGGAGGAAGAGGAAGACAAAGAGATGGAGGAGGAACCGTCAAAAGGAAAAGAATGTGGGAAATTACAAGAGGAGGAGGAAGAGGAGGAAGAGGAAGAGGAGGAAGATGAAGAGGAGGAAGAAATAAGTGAAGGTAGCATGAAGGATAAGGAAGCTGTAAATGAAGAAAGCAGTGCAAAACAAGAAGATATACAGAAAGAGGAGCCATTGTCAGAATCAGCAGCAAATAAAGCTTAACTGATGGTGTGGTTTTGTACAAGGCAGAGAAATCTCGGCTGGCAATGAAGGTTGTTCTGTACTCTACATGCTTTTCATGGAAGCACAGTAGCTTGTGCACTGTGATTCCTGTTCACTACTGTGTAACAAAAAAGAAAAAAAAACAGAAAATATAAAAAATATATATATCCAGGTGTGCCTGAACCTCAAACCTAGTAATTTTTCACACTTTTCAAAGTTAGGAACAAGTTTGTGACCTGAAACAGATTAGAAGAACATGGTGACTTTGGAAGCAGATATTTAACATGTTGTAGGAAACATGTTTTATTTGATATGTGTTGGACATCAGTTTGTTTTTATCAGTATTAAAACAAAAATCATTTTTCTTTTTTTCCCTTTCCCTTTTTGTTGGTTCAATTTTTCAACTGTACAATTGGGAGAGATTTATGTTGTTGTCGTTGTTTTGATTTTATCAGTGAAACAATTCTGCTAATTCCGCTTCAGTATTTTATTATATTTTTAAAATGTGAGAACTTCTGCACTACAAAATTCCCTTAAGCAGAAAGGTATGATGCAGTTCCAAACAGTGCTTGACTACCTTTGTAAATTCAGCTTAGAAGGTAGCAGTTTAAAACATTTAGATGTTGTTAGTAGAACATGTTCTCATTTAAAGTGTATTGTTAGCCTTAAGGAAGCAGCTGATAGAAGAATTGAAGTTTCTTACTCATGTGGTTGAAAATGTAGTTTGAAAAGATTGTGGTGGGGTTCTGATTGCAGGGACTAACAGTGTTAATACTGGTGAGGACAGCCAAGTTGTCAAAATCAGTGTTTGTAATTGTGTCTGGAGTATGTAGTTTAAAATATGAAGGATATGACATGAAGCTTTGTATCTCCTTTGGCCTTATGCAAGACCTTGTGTGCTGTAAGTGCCATTTCTCAGTATTTTAAAGGCTCTGACCGGCCTTTCTCCAATGTGTGGCCTACAATAACTAGCATTTGTTGATTTATATTAAACTTCTATAAGACAAAATCATGGGGGAAGAACACTTAGCCATCAGAAAAGTAAAAGCACTGGTACATTTCATAATGCAATTGTTCAGTATTATTTTTCTTTAATTACTTACTTGGAGAATTTCTCTATAGTAATTACGAAGGGAAATTTTTAATTTGTTTTATTGGTTCACTTAATTTCAGACACATACATCATATGTTATTGGGCTCATAAATGTTTCCAAATGTTAGTTATTCTGGACCCCATTTATTGACAATGTTAGCTGATTTTAACCTATCAGTATTATTTTATTTCTTTTAGTTTTTAGATCTGTGCAACATTTTGTACTGTATGTTTTCAAACCTGGCAGTATTAATACCCTTCTTACTGACATATGTACCTTTTTAGTTTTAGAAAACTTTTATATTTATGTGTCTTATTTTTATATTTCTTTATTTATTACACAGTGTAGTGTATAATACTGTAGTTTGTATTAATACAATAATATATTTTAGTATGAAAATTTGGAAAGTTGATAAGATTTAAAGTAGAGATGCAATTGGTTCTCTTGCATTGAGATTTGATTTAACAGTGTTATGTTAACATTTATACTTGCCTTGGACTGTAGAAGAGAAGAATTAAAACGGGAATGTATCAATTTTACAATCGCAATCAATTCATTTTACCTTTTCCCAGTTTTTAATATAAAGCTCTTAAATTTTGAAATTCACTGTATGACTAATAGCATGATGCTCTGCCGTTTTATTAAGAGTTTAGCCTAACCATAAAACACTCATTTCCTTAGCTAAGCCAAGATAGAATAATCTTCTAAACAATGTTGGGAACAATGTTTAACATTTCTGTGCCAATTTGTTCCTGTATTCATGTATGTGAGTTACAAATCTGAAACTTTTTTTTTTTAAGTTCCTTGTTACATCATGGTCATTTTCTAGTTTTCTACCAGACTCCCCATCTCACAATAAAAAGCGTCAACAAGCCTGATTTACTGTCATTATTGCAGAAATAAAGCAAGGAGAGGGTTGTTTGGCACATTTTTGTGGGACATCACTGAGGCTGCGTGTGTCCTGTTTATTTCACAAGAGCAACTGGAATGACTTCCCCCTCAGTTGTAGAACTGATAGGTGCAAATGTAACAGGAGAAGCAAGAACTTTAACTGTGAAGAAAAAAGTAACTTTACTAAGCTTCACGGCTGAGAGAAATTTTTGCGTTCCTCCCCCTTTGTTGCTATGCTCCCATTCTTTCGCATTCGAAATTTTCGAAATTGGTGCTGTGTTGTGGGTCAGGAATCTTTACCAGCATTAGCCAACAGATGCTCTCAAGAGAAACACAAAAGCATGCACTCATCTTCAGCAGCAGTATCTGACATGCTTCTGGAAGCTTGCTTTCCTTTGTCCTTTGAAGCCCTGCGAAAACCCGAGATAATAATTGGACTGGAGACTATGGCAGGATGCAGAAATGAATTTGTGTCTGCCACAACCACCTGTGACCGATCTCCAATGCATCCCTAAAAATCTGCTGCCTATGTACTGCTTCAGATTTTGCTTAGGTGCAGATAACCACTTTGAGCTTTGTGGGGAAACAAATCTGTTAGAAGAAGCATGTGTTGGATGTAGGCAAATGGATTACTTGAGTGGTTTAGTGAGTTTTCTGAGGTCAGCAACTAAAGTGGAAGCAAGTAGAAATCTGCTCCTTATAGAGTTGTTCCTTGGTTTCTAGATCCGCAGGAAGGTCTAGGTTGCACCTTGCTGCGTTATAATTTTTGTTTTCTTGTTTGATCTGCCTGTTGCAGGATACCATTGAGCTCTTTTGAAAGGAAATGGGCTAATGTCCCTGCTGTATGCATTTTTTTAAAAAAAATTGGAAGATATCCTTTTTACCTTTTTTAAAGTGGTCAAAAGCATTCCATACATCAAAAGGAAAAAATATTTGTCAATTCATTGCTTTCTACACAAAGGTATTTTCATAGTGAGCATCATGTACTTCATTTCATGCCACTAAAGCACTAACATACATACATATGTTGTTCTGTTCCTGCATAAGAGCATTTATTTTTAACATCATGCAAGATATGTGCTCCCAGTGAGGTAGGAGTTAATGGCTGCTTAACAAATCTACTCATTGAAGTAAAAAGCCGAGGCTCTTCTCCTTGGACATAATCATGAAATTAGTATCTCAACAATAAACAAAGGTAAATTGGCATTGAATGTGTTTGGAACAGAATGTGAGAATGTATTAAAGGCTTCTTAACCAAAGTTAAATTTGTATTTCATGTAACTGCATTTTATCTTCTATATATGTTCTGAAAATGCCTCTTAATGCCTCATTTAAAAATTTCTACCCCCATAACTTGTCCCATTTTTGTCCTCTTTTTCTAGAAATGCTGGCTTGGGAAATGCAAAGTAAATAAGTTATGAACCTGGAAATACTTCTAAAAGTAGAGGGGGGAATCCAAATAAAGTTTTATACTTAAAGCTGTAGTCGTGTGCACATTTATCTGGAAGTTAGGCCCTTTGAACACAACAGGGCTTCCTTCTGACTAAGCACAATTAGGCTGTGCTGCAGGTCTCCAAACGTGCACACATTCTTATTTATTATGGTATTTATTTCATAAACTATACATCACTTGATGCTTAACCAAAAAAAAAAACCTCAAAGCAGTTTACAAAAAGATAAAACGGGATGGATTGCAACACTACTTTAAAGCATACAAAAGTTGGAATACTGAAATAGATTAAGATTTAAAAGCTAAGCATCTAGGTAGGCTTGTCTAAACAAGACTGTTTTTAGCAGGTGCTGGAAAGAATACAGCGAAGGCACCTACTTGATATCAATAGGCAGGGAGTTCCAAAGTGAGTGGGATTCAAGTGCCAATTCTATTGCTGCGTGAAAAGCTCCCATTTTTGCAATTTCCTTTGCAGACTGCAAAAAACGCTTGACAATTTGAGAGCAGGGCATGGAATTTCCTGGTGCTCTTCCTGGGCTCATAATCATTTCCCCCAGCCACAGAACACCCTCACAACATCACAACAAAGTGATGTTCTAGGCATTCTGGCAAGTGAAAAGGTATCCACCAACCTAGGAAGTATTTGAAGGTACACTAGTACATTTTGGGCCAAAAGTTCTCAACAAAGAGCTTTCAGCTCATAACTTCCAAATCTTACTACTGTATAACTTTTTTATCTAAAAAGTATCCAGCTAGGCATCTTAGTTTTAACACCAGTTCAGCTACTGCTTTTAGGGCCAGTGTAAACTTACTGTGATAAAATAGAATTGATATACTGCGTAGTGAAGACAAATGGACGGAGGACAAATCTATCGATGGCTGCTAACCATGAGATCTATCTTCCATTTCCACTGTTGGTAAACTGTAAGGTTCTGTGAGCAAACCTTAAATTCTCTTCTAGATGGCACAGGGAACAGGTTGCTGCTGCTGCCACAAACAAGGGATGAAGCTTTGTATCTGGAAATAGGGTGGTTTGTGCACTAATTTTGATTTCAGGTGGTGTTTCTTTAATACACTAATGAAAAGGTGCAGCCAGATGACTCCAAAACATGGTTTCCTTGTATCTCTTCCTGCAGGGTAGGTTGCAAAACGGAAAAGGAAAGGAAAGGCGGCGTCTTACACATGGCTTTTATGTAAGCACTTACTACTCCACTGCATCCAAATTACACATGATGCTCAGTTGCAGAAGTTCCTGTCCCCTCTGATATTTTTTTCCCCATTTGGTTAAATGGCTGTTCTCTCACTTGAAAGGAAGAAATACAAAAGTGCCCAGCCAGAGGATAAAGATGCCACCTTGTTTCTCTAGGTTGAAATGAGCATCTTTAAAGCAATTTTTAAACTGGTTTTAACTTCAAGTGGCAAAGCATTATTGGGAATATAAAACTAGCCAACAGAAAAACACGGAGGCAAAAAAACCCCAAACCCATAAAATCTGATTGTGTGATCTTTTCCTTAACAGGTATGTGTTGAAGAATAACACAATACAATTGAAAATGAAATAAAGGTTTAATAAAAAGTTTCTGTATCCTGTAATTTGTCTTACGTCCTTAAATGGGAAGAAAGCAAGTAAGTTCTGCCTGAATATTTGCTTCAGTTTCATCACTCCAGGACAGTGACTTCACAAATGCCCCATAATATCAAGTGCCATAACATCTGTTTCTGTTTTCCACTTTTCTTCCAAGGAACTCGGAGCAGCAGCAACATTCATGGAGCTCATTTTTATTCTCACATCACACTCATTCTGCGAAATAGGCTGAGCCGATGGATAGTAGTGTGTTTGTCTCTGTAATGCAGCTGCTAGGATGCTCAGTGGAACAACCAGCTTTGCACGTATTACAGCTGTGTTGAAAGATTTGCAGTGGCTGTCTATTAGCAAGCGAGTAAAGTTCATTTTGTTATAGATGTTTGAAGTCCAAAACACTTGGGGACCAGGGATACCTAGCAGGCTACATCCATTGACACAAGCCGGGTTAGGTTCTTTCTGCTTATTGTTTCATAGCCAGTGGAGTGTTATTTAGTAACAGCGCCGAAAAAAGGCCTTCTTTGTGATGGCACCAAGAGTTGGTAATGACTTTAAACTCCTCTTTCAAGCTGATTTTTTATCCAAGCTTTTCTGAATTTGTGACTCTTAATTTTGTTTTATTTTGTACATTACTTTTATTTTTAGTATACAGTTTTCTTGTGTTTTTATCTCAGTTTTGCTTAGTTTCTAGGAAATTATATTGAATGTTGTATTTTAATCCTTGTATGTAAACTGCTTAGAGATTTTATTATTATTATTATTAAGTGGCATTGAAAATGTATAAGTAATACGATTAAAAACTGGCATGCCTAAAGCCGCCCAATGAGCTTCATGGCTGAATGATGATTTGAACCTATATCCAAGTCCAAATTCTGGGCTGAATTCAGCTGATGAGTCCTGCTAGCAAAAGCCCACACAGGGACTCACGTTAGCACAATGGAACCCCCCTCCCCATCTGCTCCCACGTGCAACCCCCAAATTGGCTATTAGAAGAACCCCCAGAATAGTCTGCAAGGGGCAAAGAGGGAGGATTGTTCAGTTTGGCAAGCTGAAATGCTTGTGTAGATGGTACAATTGCCATAGAGGTATTCATTTAAGTTTACTCAAGAGAGGATCCATTGAAATTAATGAACATGACTAAGGTCCATTAAGATCTCAAGCATTTTGTCCTGGTTGTCTCTCGGTAATTTTTCTCTATGGAAATCTTGGAAATTCCCCATTCATTCTGCAATATACATTTTCAATCCATTGCAGTTTATGCACCATCATGTCGGTTTTTGCTAATTTTCTCCTTGTTTTGTACTAGTCTTTCATGTTGACCCAGTTGTAGCTGGGTTGTCATTTCATGAATGCTATTCCTTTTCATTTCTTAGGAAAGTTTTAAAAAGTGAACCTTTTCATAAAACATGGCAACTTAGGGCTGGATTCAACTTACAGGCCCCACCAGCAGAAGCCTGCAATGCAACACAGCTTCTCTAACACACACACACACACACACACACAGAGAGAGAGAGAGAGACCTCCAGAATAGCACACAAAGGGAGGGGAGTTGTTCCATCTGGCAAGCTGAAATGCCTGGACTGATGGAAAGATTGCCATAGTGCTGTGTTGAATTCCTCCCAATGGAAGTCTCCAATTCCTACCTTTGAACATCTTTACCATACTAGATCCTGAATTCAGGGTTCAGTGAATCAATCTGGCTTTTTGTTTAAGAAAACTGGAGCATGAGAGTCTTTAATTTTCACTTCAGCACAAAAAGAGTTCACCTCGTTTGAAATAGCTTCACTGGAAAACCTCAACACACTAATAATATATTCCACCAGTCCAAATTCACCCAAATGTTAGAAGCTCTTCATTTATTTAGTTATATAATTGTAGTTTTCATCCACTCCGTAGCCAGGCTAGACTCCCAAGACAAAATAAAAATACATAAACTACCTCTCCCAGAGTTCAGTCTGGGCAGCAGTACCCTAAAACAAAACTGAAACCCATTAAAACATGGTTTAACCTGCACAAGGTGACCTGTACAAGAATGTTTGCCAGTGTCGCCAGAAGATTCCTAGGCTCGGACAACAGAGAGTCTGTATTTGCTTATTATTAAAAGTGATACATTGAAAGTCTCACAAAGTAAAGAATTGAGAGGGCACTGTTGGCAACTCTGATGCTTCTCCAACCACCCACTGTGCAACATGAGATTAGCTTTACCGTCAAAGAGTTTTGAAATAATTGAGGGGGAGGGGAGAGTTAAACCAGATTAAACAGTTAAACTCACCCATTTAGTCCTTTAGTTTGGCTGCGAGGGAAGATGTCTTACACACTTTAATGTGGTTCCTTTGAGACAGCAGTCTTGATTAAGTGCACGTAGCATTTATGGTAAAAGGGGAATCTAATGTGTCAACAGGGGGGAAATGTGGGTGGCAGTATTTTCAAATCAAAAGATTCAAAATAGTTCATTTTCATTTAAAGCTTGGAGGTGGCAAACCAATTGATACTACAGCATCTGCTGCAGCACACAAAACAGTAAGAGGCAATGAAGGCTGGCATGGTTGTGACATCTGGGGCAGGGATAGCCAGTGATTTCTTCCAAGTTTGGATTCCACACTCCCATTTGCCCCAACCAGTATGGCTAATAGGCAGGGATGCCGGGAGCTGGAGTCCAACAAAATCAAGATGGCACCATGTTGGCCTTTCTCACCAGGGCTGTCTTAAGCATATGCAGAGCCAGGGTGCAAAGATCTGCCCAGTGCCCCCCCCACAGTTGCCCAGTCCAAGGTGCGCAGGAGGGCAGAGCCAGCTGGCCGCCTCAGCATCTCGGTGGCTCGGTCACCCCCGAACTCACGGTGCAGAGCCGCCCGCAGCAGCACTCCAACCAATGGGCGGGCTCTTCCCCAGACTCAACTCTCGGGCTCCAGACTCTTGGCCTGGCACCCCTGAGAGTACAGTGCCCGGGTGCCCCGCACCCCTAGCACCTATGGGTAAGACGGCCCTGTTTCTCACATCCCCTTATACCAGGAAGCTAGTCCTGCAGATCTAACACACTGGCCAGATGTCCAGGAGCTGTAAAAGGGAATCTGATATCAACACATCAGGAGATCGCTTCTACCGCATGAGCCCCACTACCTGTTTATGTTAATTCCTTCCTCTTTAAAGCGCTTTAAGAAAATGTGCTGTATATATTTGGGGTGAGATTCTGTTGCAAGGAGGGCTTTATGTAATTCCCTGCGTATTCTCCCCTGCCAGAATGGTTCATACTCGAGCAGATCAGTGTTTCTAGCCTTCAAACAATCCATGTGGGTGGCTGAGCAGAGGCCGGGAAGAGTGTCAGTCGGTTAAAAGGAGCAGGCTAATGGAACTGCTTGTTCTGATCTGAGCTCACTTCCTCCAATCAAACCCCTCCCAAGTCCACAAACCACACCACAAATGCATATTGCATGCAAACTGGGCATTTCACTTCGATCCCATTTTGTCGTTCAGGTGTGAGAGAACAGGAGTGAACTCAGAGGTTCCACACTTTCCTCGCCACCCTATAAAAATGTACAGAGGTGTTGCTTTTCCCATTTCAATGACAAAAATACAACTTCTGCAGCCAGAAATTTGGCCTAAAGATTTGTTATTCATTCCCCCCTCCCCTTTAAGATCTCTGTTCTGTGGTTTTTTTTCCTGCACTATTTTGCCATGAAAGGGCTACAAAGCAGCGCTTGTCAGCTCACACTGTAAAGTGGTTTAATAAGCTAATTTGTCTGTCACATTTGTTATTACAATGTTTCCATCATCCTGCTTAAAATACAGAATCTCACTGTTGCGAATTCTCTCTCCTATCAGTATTTCAGCACTGCTAAACAAGACCGCTGAACTTTGGGATTTTCAGTCGCAATTAGCGTGCCATCAAACTGGAGTTAACAGGTACACAAGGTGTACATAAGTGTGTGACCTCCTCCCTTGAAGCTGATCTGCCAAGCACATGTCTCTTCCAATGCTAAAATTGTGTGTGTTGCCATCTGAGGGGGGAGAGATGTTGCCAGGTAATATAATACAAATATAATGCCAACCCTATGTGAAAAGGGGTGTGCATGTTTTTCAGCTTGTGGGGACATTGATATTTTAAAGTGAATGTTGCAAGCACTATTGGATAGGACATGGCGCTGGACCTCATGAAAACAGCTTGCTCATTTGACTTGCTGTTATGAAGCCCTGCTCATGTATCATAAAGCAAGTGTACCTGTTTTCATCCGACAGGCGTTGGGCAGTGTGATTTAGCACTTTCCAAGTGTTTCCTATAGAAGAGCCTATCACAGGGACAGGATATTTATCTAGCTTCACACAGGCTTTCTGGGAACATTTTATCAAAGTCGTAATGCTATTCCCATGTGATCTCTTGCCACATCACACAGACACATCCACCGCATTACTCATCTCTTCAGAGTGGAAGTCTATACATCACGGTTCTGCAGGTATCGTCCAGTGCACCATATAGAAAATTCGTTTTTTTAAAAATTTGATTTAATTAGCTGCAGAGCCTGATGCTGGGATATGCAGATATTTCATCTGTAAGACATTTTATGGAGCTTGGCTTTGAAATGCTGGTACACAATTGCTATAAACTCTGGGTAAATAAGATTTCATAGCCTCTTATCCTCCAAGGGTTGCATATACAATTATAAAGGAGGCAATTTGCAATAACTGAGTGGGAGACAGTCTGGGTTAATTGGTGCAGTGGAACCACATAATGCATTCAGACATAAATAATTGCTTCTAACTGCGTTGTTATTTGTTTTGCTTTATTGATATAATGTCCTCAAAATCCCTCTTTAAAACTTTCCTGTCATTTCCAATAAGCTCCCAAGTAAGGAACTAGGGATGATCAGACTATTTTGCATAATTCTCTTCCCCTCCCCTTCCTAAATTAATATTTTTCAAGCCCGTTTGAAATGTCCGTCCTCTCTCGTTTCTTGGCAAAACACAAGGGTAAGCTAAGAATATGTGTCAGGTGAAAACAGCTTTATGGTTTAGGGCTGTCAGTTGATAGATGGGGTTTTGTTTTGTTCAGCTGTCTTGCTTTTAACTAATGGATTAATCTGATTAAAAATCAGCACTATGGTATCTTGACAGAAGTGGGTGTATTACAAGGTGTTTAATGAAAGTATCAGTCTCTCTGGGCTGCCCAACGTAGACAAAATGTCCTCAAATGCATTACTTGAATCATTCTGTTGCTAGATTGGATGGGTGGGTGGATCAAAACAAAGTAGCTACACTCTTCTAAAAGGAAATGACTTTGTTTAAAATTGTGCATTTGTTCCATTGAAGTAAGTAGGCAAGTCCTATATATTTAGAACAAACAACCAATTTTTGTTTAGGGTGCTTTAGCGTATCTTGCAGCCTAAGCATTGCAACAAGTAGTGTGTCATATACACAAAACATATTTGTAGCAAATTAATATTTAATTTCATTTAAAAACATGAATTTACAAATTATTGATTATGTTCCTTTTTTTAGGAAAAAAAGTGTCCTTGGAGGCCTACTCCTTTTCCTTTGCCTTCACACTATTAATTTTAGGCAACCCCGCCTCCAAGAACCTACCCTTAAATCTGACCCTGATCTCCCCAACAAGGATCCTGTAAGGTTGTGCTTGGCATGTGACCCTCTCTTTCTGTCTTTCACTATCCTGGAGTCTTCTCATGATACAAGCCCTCCTTGTATACCAGGTATGGCAAATCTGTGTCCCTCCAGAAGTTGCTGGGTTCCCAAGCCCTATCAGCTCCATCCCACCAGCATGGCTAATGGTCACGGTTGATGTGACCTGTAGTTCAACAATATCTGGAGGGCTACAAGTTTCCCATCTTTCCTCTGTGCACTCACCATCATGCAGTGTCACAGAACGAGCAAGTCAGTAAATCACACAGTTCAAGGTTGGAGTTAGCTCTTCAGTAGCAAAATCATGATCTTCACAGACTTGGCTGAGTGTCAGGCCAAATCAGTTCAGCAGCTCATTCCCTGTAGGTCTTACTCCAGGAAATCAGTTGCTGAGACGCTCCCCATCTCTCCGTGGTCATCTATATCTCCTCTCCAGGGCTTCTTCCAAGCAATCAGAGACTGTGCCTATGTGCAGACTGCCTTTGCTACACCCATTTCACACCCCTCCTAGTTCTGGGAGGCATCCAGGAGGAGAGCTTGTCACAGCAGGATGGGAAACCTCCCATGACTCTTCACCAGCCTGACTCACCTCTGCTTCTTAACCTCCCTCCTCCCACTAGCCTGCTTCAGCTTCAACTTCAGCCTCTGATCCTGGACTTCTCTCTGCCACAGACTCTCCCAGCTTACTAAGCCCTATTACCTCTTCAGCTTCCAACACCTCCTCTTCCCAGTCTTCTCCCTCTGACCAATCATTGTTGTCCCACCACCATTGTCCAGGCTCTGAACCTTCTTCCCTTAATGCAGGCATGTCAAACCTGCGGCCCTCCAGATGTTTTGGCCTACAACTCCCATGATCCCTAGCTAGCAGGACCAGTAGTTGGGGAAGATGGGAATTGTAGTCCAAAACATCTGGAGGGCCGCAGGTTTGACATGCCTGCCTTAATGGTTCCCCAGCTGGTTCCTCCCAGCATTCCTCTGCATCCAACTAGTCCATGGCATCCAGGCAAGTTGGTGGTACAAATAACACAGCCCAGGCTCTCCATGAAGGATGGACCAAACATAACAGGGAGGGAATGAAATGTGTTGTGTTTACCGAACTCTGAGTCACCTTGGCATTAGGCTGTGAAATTGTCTGTATAATTAGAGATTGCTAATGACTTCGCCCAGGCATTCTGTCTCCCACTGTTTTCATCTCTTCAGCAACGCTACCTCAGCACACTTCTTCAATTTCTGGCTGCATTTCACTAAGTTTTTTTTTGGGGGGGGGGGCTGCCAGTGTTTCACCAGACTGCTTGACAAACAAGTAAGAGGGATGCCGTCTTGTCCTTTGAGCTGTTATCTCCATTTCAGACACAATGGAACCAAGATAGTGAATGGGGATTGTTTCCACAGGTGTTCCCTCGAAGAAATGGTGAGTCGGGAGGAAAAAGTTATCATGCCTATGAAACTAACTGTGCTATTTATCTGCAAAGCAGGATGTCTCCTGTCTGCTCTCAAGATGGTCAATTCATAATACAGAGACCCCTTTGAGGCATTTTGAGAGGATGGAAAGAAGAAGAGATGCCAATACATGGGTCAGGTGGGCCCCCCTCCTCCTGCATAGCAAGTAAACTTCCCAAAAACAAAACAAAAATACAATTAGCATGAAAACCAGGGTTGTTTCCCCTCCCACATTTGAATTGGTGTGCGTTTCAAGGAGACGGGTAATTTGGGCTTCACAGGCCCCCACCACTCTAGAGATGCGGGGCCACTGCAGAAGAGACCTTGGGCCTGCCAACCTGTCTAGTCAGGCATGTGAGGAGAAACTCCCTCAACCTTACCATGTGAGCCAGCTGGCATGGGTGAAGGTGATCTTTCAGGTAACTCTCCTTCAGATAAGGGCAGGGCGAGAGATGTCAGAAAAGGAAGAGGCGAGTGTGGCAGAAAGAACACAGGTGGGCTATTTGGGCTTTGGATCTGCCCACCGCCAATAAATGCAGATTCCATGAGTTTTCTTTTGAGGGAATGCAGACTTTGACTTAAAAGGGTCCCCATCTCTTCTTTTAGAAACAGGACTACTTTGCCACACGCTCTCTATCTTGATAATAATACCGTGAGCTAAAGGGACACACCTGGGAACTCCCACATCACTTATACCCATGTGAGGCAGGCTCTGAGGAGGGGGGGAACCCTCTTAAACTGCCCTCTTGCTTAGAACTTTGGGTAGATGAGGCACCTCTTTCAGGTCTCTCAGAGTCTGTGAACCTCTTTGCGTCAGGCCAAATGACTTCTTCCCTAGAAGTTCCCAGTTTAAGAGAAACGGTAGGAGTGATTAACCTCTATGAGATGTACTGATAAGGGGGACACTTCCCAGACTGTTACAATTTTGGGATGGGGTTCAGTCACACAGTGGCAAATCTGGGTTGCACAATTAAAGTTGATCTGACCCTCTTGCACAACAGACCTGCTTCCCCTTAAAAAAAGCCGGCATTTGCTATGAGGAGAGCGACAGGAAACTGGACTGGAAAGGTGCTCGCTGGGTGCAACGCAGTTTAACCTCCCTGCAAAGAGAATGGCTGTTCAGTAAAGAACCAGCATCATCTAACCTCCCTGCAAACCAATCAGGATGCATGCTCAATAAACAGGTCACCTGGAAGCAATAGATTTTAAAAAGAAAAGAAAAGCCTTCCCCAGGGGCACAGTGCTCTATAGTCTAAATCGCAAAGAGAAAGTGTGCTACTTCTGGGAAGAGCTTTCTCAAAAATCTAATTGACAAATATTTTCAGCATCTCTGCTTGTTTGCTTGCTTCATTTCAATTATGAATCAATTCCCATAAAACAGCCCAAAGCAATTAAGAATAAAAACACCGACAACAAAAACATTTTCATTAGAAAAGAAAAGAAAAAAAGCATTTCACATCTGATGCAGACTGGGATAAGAAGCTTCACTTTAAAGGCTTGAAGGGAAAAAGTGCCAACAGTCGTCAAAAAAAATAACAGAGATGGTGCCTGTCTGATATATAAAATGGGAGGGAATACTCTCTGAGGAGCGGTTGAACGGAATATTGGCTTGGGTGTGAGGAGAGTTGTTGAACTGGCACCCCATATTGACAGCAGGCGGGGGGGGGGCTATGAAGAGTGTGGAAATGTATCACAACATCCCTGGCATTGGGGACAGGGAAATACTGTATTGGCCTGAATATAAGCCACACTTCCCCCCCCCCCCAAATTCCGACTGTGAAAAGTTAAAGTGCGGCTTATATTCGCAACCTTATGGTATGCAGCCAGGAGCGTGGCAAAGAGGTGCCCACCCTGCACATAGTCCCCCGTCCCCTCCCCCAAGGCCAGGAAGGGAGAGAGCGAGGAAGGGAAACTGCCGGCAACGCAGTGGGGCTCCCCACCTACGCAGGATGCAGCCAGGAGCAGCAAGGAAAGGAGTGGCTTACATTTGTGTATTTTTTCTCCCCCCCCCCCCACTAATTTTAAAGGTGTGGCTTATATTCTGGCCAATATGGTATTGATGGGGAGACATTAGGAAGAACTTCCTGACAGTAAGAGCTGTTCGACAGTGGAATTTGCTATCAAGGAGTGTGGAGGAGTCTCCTTCTTTGGAGGTCTTTAAGCAGAGGCTTGACAGCCATCTGTCAGAAATGCTTTGATGGTGTTTCCCAGCTTGGCAGGGGGTTGGACTGGATGGCCCTTGTGGTCTCTTCCAACTCTATGATTCTATGATTCTACAGGTGCCTCCACAGTAAGGCCCAATTCCTACATCATACAGAAAGGAGTGCCGTGATCTAGAACAGATGCTTTTTCCACCCAGTTCAGAAGACACAAGAAACAGCCTGACCTGAAATGGCCCATGATATTAAGCCAAACAAGCAGGTTCCCAAAGATCAGTTCATGACTGCTTCGTGCCTCCTCCAGTTCTGCTCTTGCTGCACTACAGAAAGCAAAGCCATGGTTTGGCTCAGCATTACATCTGAACCCAGACTTGTGGTTTATTTCTCTCCAGGCAAACCACAAGCAGTTAACCAAGATTTGTTCTCTGGCTTGCCTGGAGCAAAATAAACTACAAGCCCAGGTTCAGACATAACGCTGGTTTTACGTCCAGTAAGACCAGAGGAGGAGCACGCCATCTGCAACCTTCTCTCTAAGTTCATGCTAAGCCATGGTTTGGTTTGTGCAAACTGGGTCAGTGTCAATGCAACCCGCTCTGTGATCATTAGGTTCGATGGGCCTGGAAAGCTACATGCATTCACATTGCAAAGATAAAACGGAGCCTTTCAAGATGCTTTAGTGCCAGGACACAGCAATCAAATTACCATTGGCTCTAAGTAGGCCTCCCACATGCTGCTAATCCATTGCCTGCAGCTAAATTGCAATCAGAAAAGTGCAGCATTTTATTTCTTGCAGGGAGAGGGGATCAGGTTATAAAGACCTCCTCTTTTTCCAGTTCTAAGTCCCTATGGGGTTTGTTTTTTTATAAGCAATGGGTGAGTGCACCAGCAGGCAAGGGAACTGGCTTTCAGAAAACAAGACTTAATCCATGTAGCCACTATTTGAACAAGCAGCAGAAATTGAGTGCCAGTCTCTGGCAAATGGAAGGGAGCGCTTATTAAGAGCTAGGAGGATTCACTGCCTGACACTTTCCCTCCAAATAAAGGCTGGAGCAACATCCAGAGCAGAGAAAGAGGTGTTCTACATCTATATCTTGGGATTCTCTTACAAAACATGGTGCAGAGACTTCGGATAGCAACCTACACACTTGCCACTCCCACAAACATCTCTTGTTATCGAGTGAAAGGTAAGGAAGAAGAGGGGCTCATTTAAATCCCAAACAGCTATTATTACATAATGCTGTACAAATGAAGCTAATATTTACGGAGAGTGCTTTATAAAGGTATAAAGTACTATGGTGGAGTCTTCCAGGAATCTAGCAAAGTGTACAGGTGTTGACAGAAAGGGAGGAACGGCCTGTAGGGGTCAATGATCCCTTCCAGACAACCTGTTTATTCAACATTCATCCTGATTCATTTACAGGGAGACCAGACATTGCTACCTATTTACTGAGGATTCATTTTGATTTGTTTGCAGGGAAGTTACATCATGTTGCGTCAAGTGAATGTTATCACACTTCCTACAACCCCTCCAACATACTCCGATTAAAATAGGGACATCCTATTCTTCTTCTTCTTCTATTATTATTATTATTATTATTATTATTATTATTATTATTATTATTATTATTTTACTATTTATACCATCTGACTGGGTTGCCCCAGCCACTCTGGGCAACTTCCAACATCTATAAAAACATAATAACACATTAAAAATTTAAAAACTTTCCTATACAGAGCTGCCTTCCGATGTCTCGGGTGTTGGATAACTCCATACCCTCCAACATTCCTCCGATGAAAATAGGAACATCCTAAGCCTTAAGACCTAAGGAAAAGTGGGATGTTATGAGATCAAATCAGAAACTGGGGCGGCTTCTGTAAATCCAGGACCGTCCATGGAAAATAGAAACACTTGGAGGCAGAGGTGGAGATAGCTGTTCTGGCACCCAGAGCAGCACTCATGCTGTGCACCTAGGGGTGGGGCTAGATGCCCACGGGGGCGCGGGCTAGCTGCCGCAAGGGGCTGGACGAGCGTCCCAGGGGGGTGCCACCTGCTGTGACCGTCCCAGGAGGTGGAGGGCGATGTCAACCCCCTCAAGGATGACTCCCGGGGCAGACTGCACCCACTGCACCTTCTATCCTCCGCCAGTGCTTGGAGGGTCTGTTCCTAACAGCTTTCAGCACTCTTAACAAACTGTAGTTACCAAGGTTAGTTGGGGGGAGCTACGACTCTTCCAAGTGGGATAGTACTGTTTTAAATGCATAGTGCAGTTGTGACTCAAGTGAAGTGTCTGCTGTGTTGTACCATCTCTCTAGGACACACAACCAATGGAGTTTTGCTTTATAAGATGGCTCCTTTTCAAGTGGCCATTTTTTCAGCAACAGTCTGAATGCCCCAGGGACACAATAGATACTGGTTTTGTCCGTATTATTTTGCTAATTAGAGACTTTTGCTTTCACATACAAATAAAATAATAGCAAATTTGGAAAAGTTTAACCTGTCTTTAATATGAAGTCACTGTGTGAGGCAATATTAGTATATTCTCAGATTTGATGCACAACATCATCTACTAGCAACTCTGTAGGAGTAGCTTGTGCTCACTTCCAACTCCAGTACAAAAATCACTCATCCAGATAACACAAAGTAATTTTACCTAATTTTACACGACAGGTGATATGGGGGTGGGGAGAGGAACATGGGAGTCAGCGGCTCACAAGGGCCGTTTGGTTCATTAATGAATAGGAATCTGAGTCTCTCCAGACCAGGTTGAAACATACAACTAACATATCCAAAAAATATCCCATCTAGCTCACTGCCTCACCTTGATTGGGCATCAATTAGGGTGGGATAGTGAATGTGTGCCCTACAGATGTTGTTGTGTGGTCAGTGATAATGGGAGTGGCAGTCCAACAACCTCTGTAGGGCACTGCTTTGAATTTGAATACCAGAAACAGGCAGCATGATTGTGATCAGCCCTGCATCATGTGGGGAGCGGTAGCTGAAATCTTCACTTCCCAGCTGTGATCTGGGGAAATATCCCTACCCTGTGCAGCAATTAGTATTAAGGTGGAGGAGGGAAGACTCCTGTTGGTGCCAATGGTCTTGCTCAAGGAAACAAGAGGCCTCTTCCTGAGACTCTGCTATTCCTTGTTGTTGTTGTTTAGTCATTCAGTCGTGTCCGACTCTTTGTGACCCCATGGACCAGAGCATGGCAGGCACTCCTGTCTTCCACTGCCTCCCAACGTTTGGTCAGACTCATGTTGGTAGCTTCGAGAGCACTGTCCAACCATCTCATCCTCTGTCGTCCCCTTCGCCAGGGTCTTTTCCAGGGAGTCTTCTCTTCTCATGAGGTGGCCAAAGTATTGTAGCCTCAGCTTCAGGATCTGTCCTTCCAGTGAGCACTCGGGGCTGATTTCCTTAAGAATGGATAGGTTTGATCTTCTTGCAGTCCATGGAACTCTCAAGAGTCTCCTCCAGCACCATACTACTGCTACTCCTAGTCCAGTGTTATTCCATTGTGGGGCCACAGATTTTGTTGAACTACAACTCTCGTCATCCCTTGCCATCGGCTAAGCTGTCTGGGGATGATGGGAGTTGGAGTCCAACAACATATGATAAAAGAGAGACCTGCCCTGCTCTGCTAGATAATACTGGGATCCAAATATTCCCTTCCTCCAGTGGAGCAGTCCTTCCATTGCTAGAGATAGTCATTCAGTCAGAGGAAGAGGACTCCTCCTATTGGAGTAACAGAAACAAGCATTGTGAATAAAGATGAATTTACGGTATATCAGAGGGGATAAAGTAATCTCAGGAATTGTTGACAGTCTTCTGAGTAAGCAACGCGTTCTTTCAGAACTGGGACTGGTACCAAGACATTCATTTAATTGGCAGAAGTTATGAGCAGCCAAGTAAGCAGTACATGCAGGGGAATTAGTAGATCACTTGAAGCTTGTTAACCTCCAGTCCACTCCCTGACCATGATGTCAAAAGTGGAATAAAATTCTAACATGGCTTCCTGTCCTCATGTGCATGCTTTTTCAGTTGGAAGTCCTCCAGCAGAAACAGTTGGCGAGGGAAACAGATTAGGGTCATGCCTTTTGAATTTGTGTCAGGGATTTGTAGCAGAACCTGCTTGGCTGCATTTGAGCGAGGGATGTTGACATCTTCTGAAACTGTTCCATAACATTTGGATCCCACTGAAACATCTTCAAATACAATGATTCATGCAACCACTGAATTTTCCAGATATGTTTGGCTTCTTTTGTCGGCATGTATTGAATGAGGGCACAGTCAAACCATCACTGAAGTGCTTCATAACCATCTCAGATGTTAATTTAGACCTAGTATCCCCTGGGTACTACGCTTTAGTGTAGGCATCCCCAAACTTCGGCCCACCAGATGTTTTGGACTACAATTCCCATCTTCCCCAACCACTGGTCCTGTTAGCTAGGGATCATGGGAATTGTAGGCCAAAACATCTGGAGGGCCACAGTTTGGGGATGCCTGCTTTAGTGTAACCCTGTAGGCAGAGACACTGCAAGGTCTGTTGGGGACCCAGGTGAGATACTTTCTGTGTGGGAGAGTACTACCCTGGCCAGTGTCCCGCTGCTCCTCTGGCCACCTATATTTCTACCACCCCCTGCTCTGGCTGATCCTTTATTTGCCCCAGGGGCAGTCCATCCTAATTTGCTGCTTGAGGGTGTGGACAATTTATTTTCCACAGGGAGTCCATTTTTTATTCATCCTATTGCTTCAAACTGCGCAATATTAATATCTGCAATACAGGTGATGTCAAGAACCTTTCAGTGCCCATCAACTTCAATGGGCCGTCTTGGTAAGAAAAGGAAACTTCATACAGAAACTCCCTTGCTTGCTCTCAGGGTCAAATTAAACCTGCACCTTGTTTTAAATAATGAAATAGTCACTTAGAATTAAACGGAGCAGGATCAAGGCCACAGAGCGTGTCCTGCTCCAAGATGTGCACATAGCCAGCATCCTCCCCAACGGAAGATTTCATGTCAGTGAGATCTTGGACTTGGATATACTTGGCTCAAATAATGTGACTGATCTTAGATCTTTCCAGAAGAGCAAAGTTTCTTTTCTTTTCTCTCTCTTGCTCTCTCCCCCCCCACTCCCTGTTTTTCTTTTCTTGAAGTTCCAGGAACCAGGGGTGCTTTGCTTAACCCCCATTGCCCTTTCTGCCTCAAAGCAAAAAGGGAATTAAAAAAAATGTTAATGTTTTGAATAAACAAATCAAACACATTTCTTTCCCCCCACACACTCATATGTGGAGCACTGGCTCACAATTAATTATTTTTCTCTACAAAGCAATGTGCAGGTTACAGAACACATTGAAGCCATACATCATGGCGAACCGACAAGGGGGGGGGGACTTTAAGTGACTGGGATTTTGCATTGCTTGC
The DNA here is from genome assembly GCF_965207765.1 of Zootoca vivipara. Classification (NCBI taxonomy): domain Eukaryota; kingdom Metazoa; phylum Chordata; class Lepidosauria; order Squamata; family Lacertidae; genus Zootoca; species Zootoca vivipara. The sequence continues at coordinate 40,280,965 of NC_142594.1, forward strand.
TCTTGGGACACAGCCAACAACAACAATATAAGAGCTGGCTTGAAAGAGCAACTATCAGCAGCTGTGCTGCAGATATTGGACACGATCCACTCTACCCTGCTGCATAATCTCTGTGCTTGTGTCACTGCTGGCTCCCCAGTGATCCACTGCAGGCGGCAAGAATGTTATTAGAGGTTGCAAAGTGGCAGTTCCCACTCCTGTCTAGGTGGGATGTGGCAGTCCAAGTTCAGGTGATGGAGGTAACTAGCCCGTTTGGCCTTCCCATTTGGTTGGGCTTGTTACGCAGTGAGAGATCGGTGTGAAAAGTGGTACAGAAATGTAGAACTGAAATGCTACATTTCAAATACGACCCACCCTTCCTACACAGACACGTGTTTACAGAACTGGGGCAGTGGGAAGTACAAAAAGATATGCAATCCGGTATCTCTCTGGAAGGCCATTGGAAACGAGAGTGGTCAAAGAAGGAGAGGGAGGGGTTTCTAATTGGAAACTGGGTTGCAGCCTTGGGGGGGGGGGGAGTGTTGCCCATGTTGCTCTTTGGGAATCTGCTGCCTGATGTGACTGTGACTGTTTGCCTCTACTTACGTTCTGTTTCAAAGGTGTTAGGTTTCAAAGGTGTCTTTGTGGCCTAACCAGGGCCTGACCAGGGCCCCACAGTGATCTGGCTGGGGGGGGTCAGAGATTAGCTCCCTGCCTACTGGACCTTGGCCATGGCAGTGGCTCTGGGCAGGGCTGCCCTCTGGGAGTGGGCTTAGCTGACTGGGCATTTGTGTGAGTGTTAAAGTGCAGTGCGGCAAAGCAGACACCCTCTCTGCCAGTTTGCTCAGCACTGGTGGTCTTCCTTTGCCCATGCAGGTGGTGCTCTCAGGCACATTTCTAGACCATGCAATTGGAAGTGAGTCGGGCCCCAAGTGGCCAGCCTCCCTCCCATGAGAACTGAGGTACCGCCTTGGAAGATGCTCCCAAATCGTCTTCAACATGCAGGGATCAATTAGCAGACAAGTCAGTATGGAAAAGTTTCCTTGAAGGTAGAAAGTTTCCCTACTCGCTGCCTTAGGCTATACCGTATGTGGGCATGTGCTCACTTTGACTGAAACAGAAGCTAGGGATGGGTGAATCTGGCCATTTCAGTTTCTCATTTTTCCAATCCTCAGTTCTCCACATTTCCATAACAGTTTGGGGGTGGGGAGAGGTGTTTTGCTGTAGAACAGAGCTTGAGAAGCAGGGGGCGCCAAATTTTAGTGTCACACAGGGCGCCACCAAAATTAGAAAGTGCCAAATCCACCGCTGTCAACACAGAAACACTGGGGGAAATGACTAGCTATATGTGGGTTATTTCTGAATTTATTATTAGGGCATGAAAGGGAAGCCCCTCTATCTGTTCAGATTCTAAATGAACCCATGGCTTGTTGATATCTTCCATAATCACTGGAATAGCTAAGCTGATCTGCCAGGTAGCACAATACTAAATTTGGGATTCCCCTGCTGCACTGTTTATTTAACATATTTATTCCCTGTTTCCCCATCCACCTTTTATTTACCATTGTTAAAATAATAAACAAAAACTAGCAGAAGCCTATAAAACAATTTGTGATGAAAGAATAAAATTATTTTATAAAGGCAACAGGCCTGGCTCCTACAGGTACCAAATTATTATTAGGGTTTGTTCCCCCTGCAACTTTGGCCACAGGCTGACAAGACGAAACGAAGGCAGCCAAACTTCCCCAGCCACCTTTTTCTCCCTGGTAGGAACATTCTGCAGGAGGACCTGCTGCAGAGCACCTGGGGGCCTTGGGCATATCAGCCTCCCAGCCATCTTCCCGCTTCATCCCCGTTTACTCCCTTTCCAATGCAACGACCTGCCAAAATGGATAAGTCCGTGGCAGAACTACTCTGTGAATTAAAAGCCTGTAAATAATAGAGACCAGGTGCAGAATGAAAGCTCTCAAATTTATGTAGTGATCTGTTGAAATATGCTGACAGAGCTGACCAGTAAGATAAACCATCTCTTACAGGTCAGGCTACTGCCAGGTAAACAGTTAGGATTGCCTCTGAAGACGGTTCGGAAACTACAGCTAGTGCAGAATTCAGTGGCCAGGTTGCTTACCGGAGGAAGACAGTTTGAGCATATTACACCAATCCTGGTCCGACTGCACTGGCTACCAATTAGTTTCCGGCCCAATTCAAAGCGCTGGTTTTGACCTACGAAGCCTTAAATGGCTCAGGACCACAATACCTCTTTCCATATGAACCTACCTGTACCCATCATCTTTTGAGGCTTTTCTTTATGTGCCTCCTCCTCGAGAGGCCCAGAGGGTGGCAACATGAGAACGGGCCTTCTCTGCAGTGGCTCCCCATCTGTGGTATGCTCTCCCCAGGGAAGTTCGCCTGGCGCCTTCATTATACACCTTTAGGCACCAGGCAAACTTCCTTTGTGTTCTCCCATCAAACTAATTGAAGGACCACTTCTCCCCAAAGAACCTGCCCCATATTCTGCAGTCATAACTGGGGGCCCTGCTCCATGTCCCCTCGCAAACATCTTCAGAAGAAAAGTGTGTGGAGACCAGAGATAGGACTTTGTCAGCTGTGGCACCCAGGCTCTGGCCTGAACTTCCATTCCCTTCCATCTCTTTCCAGAACCGAAACTTGATCGGATTGAATTTGCTGTTGAGGATGCCCACTTAGGTTTTTCATATTTATTTAATTGAGTGATTATTTGTTGACTTTAGAGGCATTTTGATGTGTTTTATTCCTCCCCTGCCTTTAAAACAAAAACAAAAAAACCCCTCCATTTTACCTTTGCTCCTGAAGAAGAGACAGTGGTGTGGGAAGGAACTACAGTCCAGTTCCTTCAATGTTACTTTGAGCTCATGATGTAACTATAATTTTTTTTTTCTGAGCAGGGCAGGAAAGCCTTGCTTTGCAATGGCTACTGGGCTGCTAGAAGTGCCCTGTGCCCTGTGCTTCATCAGCACAGATACCATCATCTCGTTTGATCTCTTTTGTGGTTGTTTGCAGAATGTCTCAGGCACACCAGGTCATAGCCAATAATAAAGAGAATGGCAGGCAGGTGTGAAATAGAACTTCTTGTATGTGCAAATGTTACCTGCAGACAGTGACACTGGAAGTGCTAACAGTCCCTCCATCAGTAACAAAAGTAGGAGGCCCATTAAAGTTTAAACTGGCAATCCTTTTGGTGGCATCTGTTACAGCATGGCTCTAGAGGACCCTTGGGAGGACAGCATTTTGGAGCTATCTCCCCCCACAAAAATCTCCCCTGGTGGCTCCTTGAGTTGATTGCACTTGCTTCCTTTCAGATAATATAATTAACCCCCAACACCTATGCAGCGAAGACTACTTCTAGGAAACTGGAAGATGAATGTTTAACACCTCCTCTTCCAGTGGCACAGTTCTGCCCTGTGGGTGCATTTAGCCTCTTTAAAACATTCCGGAAAGCTGACTGCAGTTCTTCTGCTATCTTGTCTAATTGTGCCCTAAAGATGCCACCTATGATGGGAACTTCCTGTTTCACATCTTACCTCTGCCCAAAACTCCGTTGCCTTAGATGAGTCACCATTTCTTGGTGCCGTCTGCAACATGAGGGTGAACATTCTGGTTGTAAGAATTCATTAGTGCTTTGAACACTTAAAATAAAGGAGGGGAGGCTATCGGTTGTGACCACGGATGGTTGTGTGCTCCTGTTATTGAGATCTGTCTGTCTCAAGAGACAATGGAGGAGTGGGCAACTTGCCACCACCAGGAGCAATGCCTCAACGCCTTCCACATTCCCAGCATGTTCACACTCCTGTTTCAGTGACTTCTACACTGGTTTTGCACTAGGGTTTTTCATTTCTGCTTGTGCAAGGTGCATATCTGATTCCTGGCAAGGCATCCTACCCACTGCAGCCTCTCATGCCCCTAACAAGAGCTGTTCTCATGGCTTGGGGGATTCTTTGTAGGGCATATAGCAAAGAGGCTGCAGCACAAAGGGGAAATTGGTGAAAACTGGATGCTTAGCCTTGTGCTAATAGTACAAGCTTATATTAATAAGGGCTACTATGGAAGGGCTCAGAGAATTTCCTAACCTCAAATTTACTCCGTTAGTTTCTAAAAGGTGTTCTCCCCCCCCCCAAAAAAATACAGCTTGTCTCATAGAAACTGCAGCCCTTTCACCCGCCAAAGCTATAGACATTCTCAACTGTTTCTTCCTTTGGGAGTGGGTGGAGCAGAAGACAGGAGTGTGGTCATATTTTATCCAGGCAGGATGATGGAAGAGAAAGCAATTGCTGAGCCTGTGTGGAGCTTTTCGCCACCTCCGCTCCTGCGTTCCTGAAACTTGACACCTCCACTAAATTTGTTTTGTTTTGCTTTGTTCCAAAGTGCTCAGACTTCAGATGAAGGTGTCTTGACATTCACATTCATTATGTGAATGAACTGTGAAAAGAAAAGAAAAAAAGCCCGGCTAAACTCTTCTTTGTGGTATTAATCCACAGCTGCGTTTTGGAATAAAACTGCTGCCATTCTTTCCCTCTGATCAGAAGCCCACAGATCATCCCACACAGCCTCCAGGGCTAACTTCAGAGGGGTGGGTGGGAAGTCGCCACTTCGCGTTGAAAAATGGGATTCCAAGTCAGTCCTTCACAACTTGCAATTCTCCTATAGGCCACGGAGTCCTCCATGGGGAGAAAGGCACGGGAGTGTTCCCATCATTTAACACAGTAGAATCATATCCTGGGAACCAGATTGGCTTCATTTAACACCGGCTGGAGGACGTCTGTAAATAAAAGCTTCAGTTTCCTTCATGTGGCAAAGAAACATTAGCTCTGGGGCAGATGTGGTTGGGAACTTGTTTTACCCTGTTATATTCTTGGCTTTCCGTGCCAGCAATTTAAATGCGAGCACCGAAGGTTGTTTGAGACAGCGCAAGCTGTGGTAATTATTCCGTTTCTCAGTTTATCGCTCCTCATAGCAGATGTCTCTTGGGATGGAGTTGCTGCAGAGGAAATAAAGAGACGGAAGATGGAAAAATAGTTGGGGAAGTGGATGGAAGCAGGTAACTTTATCTCAGTGGAGCAGGGCATCCTGAGATTATCTGAAGAGACCTGTGCGAATCAGGCATATTAATTCACACCTGTAGACGTCCAGGTAGAAATCTGCATACTCGCTCCCAAGAAACCTTTGCCAATACTGAAGCGTGTGAAATATTTTGACAGCCCCAATCCTACATGCCTTAGGCCCCACTACAGTTTAATCCACATGAACCTGACCGCTTTGTGCCATAATCGGAAAGCAGGAGAAACCAAGATGCGCCATGCTATGGTGTTTGCCCACCTAGGTTACCTGAGTAGGTGGGTCTAACCACACACACTACTGCAACAGGCTCCATTCGAGGCCTAGTCATAGTTTATGACATCACATTCCTAGTAAACTGTGGTACTGCTGACCTATGGGAAGTTGATTTATAATATAAATGGATATACTGCTCTTCTACTATTGTAGCCTGGGCAACGTATAACATAAGGATAAAACACCATGATATTGCCATATGCAAATGTCATACTATAATCAGCACCATGGAAGGCAGCGGTGGTGAAGTTAAAAGATGTTACACATTAAAATGCAGCAGTTGTCAAGCTAAAATATGTTACACATTAAAAGCCCTTCGGGGTGAATGTGTATCCCATTTCTGTTAGAAAAGGCACAGTAATGCTATCCAGGTACTTTAAAAAGTTCTGTCCATGTGCAGGTCGCATGTGCCAGTCTCCTCCATTCACAGTCTTTCCACATTAGGAGGGAAGGTCTGAAAGGGCCGAACTCAGTCTCCCCTGCAAAGAGCAAGTAATGCTGTAGTGACCAGAGTGTCAGACTAGGGTCTGGGAAACCAGGGTTCAAATCCCCATTCAGCCATGAAGCTCACTGTGTGTCCCTGAGCTAGTCACAGTTTCTCAGCCTAACTAATAATAATAATACTAATTTATTTGTACCCCATTCATCTGACTAGGTTGCCTCAGCCACTCTGGGCAGCTTCCACCATTTATAAAAAAAGCATAATAAAACAATAAACATAAAAAAAAACCAACCTCACAGGGTTGTTGTGAGGATAAAATTGAGCAGGGTGGGGAAAACCATGTGCGTCACTTTGAGCTCCTCAGAGGAGAAGCTGGACAAAAATGTAATGACAAATAAATAATAAATAAATTGGGAACCCTGTGTGTTTAGGGTTCCCAGTCACAAAACATTTTCAGAACACTGAATCAAAACTTTATAAACTGAATTAAATTTCATCCCTAAAAATGAGTGCAAGCACCATAGCAGCATGTAAAACCAGAAATCGGTTCCAATGGGTGTTTTTTTTTAAAAGGACTTCACCTGGTTTCAAAAGGCTCTTAAATTAGGCACCAGGTTATCTTTGCGGGGAGGGAATCCCTTAATCAGAGCAGCAGCACCAGAGAAACCCTCTTCTCCATCACCGAAAGCCTACACTTCTGAGAAGCCAGCCTTACTAGAAATGCAGCAGGACTGACAGGCTTCATCTTTATTGCACTCTACTGCATCTCTTTCATTGCTGTGCTGCCTAGATGCTGTTCAAGGTGGAAACTAGTTTAAGATGTTGAAAAACAAAAAAGCAGAACCCCAAAGACACACCACCTGCCTTAGATGTACAAAACAGCAAAATGCACGATTGTTTCTCGACTTTAGACATACTTCTCCCACCCACCTGCTCACTTATATCAGAAGAGATGGAAAGGGAAGTATATCAATTTGGGGAGGGAAGATGTGCGAGGACAAAGGTGGGCGTAAGTTGAAAGCAGTGGAAACAAGGGGGGGGAGAGAGAGAGAATGGCAGAGAGAAAGTGCAGCAGCAGCAGAGAAAGAGAGCGAGAGAGCCAGAAAGCAAGCCAAGAACGAGAAGCCCCTGGGCTCTGAAGAGCATATGATGTATGTTTATTCTTACCACAAACCAGAAGTATGTTCCCGTTTGAAATGGTTGAATCCACAGCTGTTTTAAAATCCCTCGGTACTTCTGAGACAAATGATCCAAGTCAGACTGTGCTAACAGGGTCAGCTTTAGAGCCAAGAGAGAACTGTGACTGATGCCGAATCATGGCAATTCCATCCCTTTTCGCATCAATCACTGCTCAGTGGAAATCCTGGGGGACTGTCAGGCTCTCATACAATGCTGTTTACATTAGAAGATGATGTAAAGCTCCACCTGAGATCCTCCACGGCTCCTGCCAGATTATAATCCTGCCTAGCCGGACAGGCATAGGCTCTTATTGTTCCAGCTGTGGGAGAGTGCTGGAAGGCACTGGGGAGCAGCTTCCTCAACCCACAGTTGCAAAGGGACAAGCGGCGATGCCCTGTAAAACTGACTCACTGTGTCATGTCTGCGGGGCAAATATTATCTCTCCATTCCAGTTATAGTACTATGAATGAAGAACCTTGGGGAAGAGGCAATTGTGTGCCCCAAACGGTCCCTGCAGTAGCTGCTCCTGATGTTGCTGTAATTGCTAAAAGCGCTTGAATGCATTTTTTCACAGTAGCCATCTTAATTCGCTTCCAAAGAGATTTACCGTCGGTAAAATATTATTTTTACTCTTTGATTCATGCCCTAAGGTGATAAACTTGCCCTAAACGCCAAAGTTAATCTATCACGGGTATTGTATTTTTCTTTACCCTTTTTCTCTCTCCCTCGCTCTCTCCCTGCTTTGATGACCATCTCTCCTTGAAAAGCAAATAAGGATCTCCAAACATGTGCAACTGAGAGATTGAATTGGAGTGTAAACCAAGAACAACAACAAAAGTAATTCTACTGTATAGTGGATATCTTAGATATTAAAGGAAAGCCAGCCACATCTCGATCGACAGACTTCAAATATCCCATCATCTAAGATAGTCCTAAATACCTGAATAGCAGAGCTGCCCTATACTTCCCACAGTAATTTTAATTCACTTGACAAAGCTTGGCATGTGGCCCTCAGAACATTGCCAGGAAAGGAATGTGGCCTGTGGGTTGAAAAAGTTTTCCTAACCCTGAGCTACGTGGTCAAAAAGTCTGGCCTAGTATATTTCCTATGTTTCTCAGATTACTATTTCATAGCTGCCAAGTTTTCCGTTTTCTTGCGAGGAAGCCTATTCAGCATAAGGGAAAATCCCTTAAAAAAAGGGATAACTTGGCAGCTATGCTATTTCATCATGCAAAAGGACTGTGGGGGATGGCCTTGCCTAGCCATTTTCGAAATCACAGGATTAATTAATGTCCACAGCTTCCCATTTTACTGCAAAGTTTTCAGGTGCAGAAGCACCACAATAGTAATCAAAGCACACCCAGACTTTGCAAGTATTTTCTTTCTTGTAAACATCCAGGAAAAACACACTGAGATGCTGAATTGCCTTAATTGCCCAGCAGTGGCAGAAGGTGAGTTGGCAGTGTTATCTTCAACCCACACAGACTGATTCTTCACCTCGCCATATGTCTGCTCAGACATTTGCTTGTCACCTGAACAAACTGCAGAGCAGCTTGGAAACTTCATGAAAGCAGCACGCCCTTTGCTAGAGATGTAATTAAAATGCCTCCCCACCCCCACCCCCACCCCGCCAGCCAGCTCCTGCTGAAGAATCCAATAATATGGTTTTGTTGTAGCTGTTGCAACCCTTGCTTTTCCCTCCTGACTTTTTATCTGTTAGGATCTTTAATCTATTAAACAGACACTAAACATTATCCACTGTGATTCTTTAACAAGTATTGTAGGAAACTGATGGGCATGTCTGCATTCTTGTGGGAAAAACCCTGTTAAATCAAATCAGGAGTGAGCAACCTCAGCTTAATTTCATGCGGCCCATGGCCTACTTTCATGTAGGCAAAAAATGTGGGGAAAGGGGTTGTACCATCTATTTTTGGCACTGGCTCGCATTTGAAAAATCTGTTAGGAGAATTCATGTATCTTTTCATTAGCTGCCTCTAGGTCCATAGGCAGGTCCATTACAATGTCCCACAGCCAGAGGATGTAACTGCTTGCAATATACAAGGAGAACAGATAACCCTTTTCAGTTTTTGGGTAAACTCAATGAACAAGGATACACAAAAAGTTGCAGGTGTTATATGATTGCCAGCTGTGTGCTGTGCAAATCTGTTCAGATGAAATTGTAATGGCACTGACTACAATAGATGGTCAGATTTGGGATTAGGCCAATGGAAAAGAGGAAGTTGTTCTTTACCAGCTGGTACACATTTTAATTTATAGTGTAATGATTGGTCACAATTACCCCTGTTTAGAGTGGCCAGATAAGGCTTAAGTACTCAGTCTGGAATTACATACAATATTCAGCAACATATATTGCTTGTTCCATCTATGTATAGTGGGTGCCAGCCATTTCTCAACTTGGATTCTGTTTCACAGAACAGGGCTGGTCATGCTCTGAGTTACTGTGGTGCAGGAAATTAATATTTTGCGAACTTGAAGGAGAAACTCTTCTGAAGAAACACAAAGCAAGGAGGCAAGGAAATAAAAAAGAAAACATTGTGTTGATGGGTGGGCAGCACAAGGAAAGAAACCTGTTTTCTGCTTCTATTCAGACTGCATAGAATTCTAAGAAATTCCATCAGATATTTTGAAATTCCCCCCTTCCTCTTTCCCTGTGTCCTGTTCATTCATGAGCTGTGAGATATAGGAGCTCTTTCACTCCTTAATCCACATCAGGAGACCTGGTGGCGTTCCACTTTCGCAGTATGATCTGTTTGCCTATGAAGGTGACCCTGCAACCCCAGGCTCTGTTCTTCAGACATGCCTGCATTTTGATGCCATGATGATGCACAACAGCCTGGAGAAACTGAACAGAATTTGTTTCGGATCATATTGATTCTTATAATTTTTAGAAGATCTGCCACTAAAATACAAGAAGTTGAGAGACAAGAGTCCAACTGCAGGTTTTAAAACATTAGAATACAGTCTATATATATATATATATATTGAAAACCTTATTATTATTATTTTACAGTGGATACATGCGGCATGTTAAATAATGAGCTCTCAGTTGAACTATATCCCTGTGTAGAAATTATCTGAACTGATACACTTTTGTTTCCCAGCTTCCTGATCTTTGCCCTTTTACCAAAAGAAAAAAGGGGAGGGGAGAATTTCAGGTGTTAGTGTCTGTGGGAGGAGAATCAATTTAAGTCAGCCTAATATTTGATCATACGTAAACATTGTCAGCTGCTAGGTCTGTGCTGAAGTTTAGGGTTTCTGTTTTGTTTTGCTTTTTTCAAAAATAATAAAATAAAACAAACATTTTCTCCTTGAATGTGAGCACATCTCATTCTGGGCAATGCAGAGGCCTGTGAGGGCGTTCAAGTGTTTAACTGGGCCCACCCTAAATTAGAACATCAAGACAAAAGCAGACATCTGAATATGAACAGGCTCTTTTCAGCACCTCCTCTCAGCAAACTGAATAGTAGATAAAAGGGGCCTGAGGGGAGTTCGGAGTCCATTATTTATCTATCCCCAGGGGCCCTTCCCCCATTCGGTGGTTCTATACACTGGGCCAGATTGGGCTTTTAAATCTCAGGCGGCAGGAGGGCAGAGCTGCACTACGGCAAGAGGAGAGCCAGGAGCAGTTCTGCTTCCAAAAGCGTTTTATAGGCCGAAGCCGCTTGCGTGGCCTTTTCTGCGACCCATTGTGAATGGGGCCCAGGCCATAAGGCTTCGGCACTGCAGCTCGGCTATCCCCATCACCTTGGCAACAGGCCTTTGGAATAAACCTTTTGTAGGACTGTCCGTCCTACTTTTACAGAGGACAGTCCTCTATCTGAAGGCCTTGTCCTTCGGAAAGGCTGCTCAGTCCAAGCCTGGTTCCAAAACAGACAACCCTAAGAAGGGAGAGCAGGAGAGGCCTGTGAACGTGTGAATCTGGACAGCAGACCGAGCAGGCTTCTCTGCTGTGATGGGATGTACTCAGTTTCTTTTTAAATATCTACATTTGCACCTATGTTTCTGAACTAGCAGGTGCAGATTTTATTTAAATGCATTGCCTCCTTGGGCGGGGAATGTGTTTAGAGGCCACAGTGGTTATGGTGGTCAGGCTTCATTGCAGGGCCGATCCTACACAAGTTGCCACCCACTGATCCAAACACATTCAGATGAGCATCGTGGCCAGCCAGGTGCTTCACTCACTCAAATGCACACCTGCACTCACACCATTTTTGCAGCAACAATGGGAAGTTTAAAAGAAAAGGAATAATACATGGTGCTTTTTTTATCCTCAGGAGACTTATGTCCAGTCTTCTGTTGGTTTTATGTGAGCTTACAGGCATGGCTTTCCCAAAAGAATCCTAGGAAATGTTGTTTAGTGGGAACGCTGAGATTCCTAGTCCCCCGGAATTCACCTAAAAAACTACATTTTCCCTTAGTTCCCTGAGAAGAGGAAATTGTTTGTAAACCACTTTTTGTATAGAGATGCCCTAGGTGTTATTGGTTGATCTTCTCTACACCTGAGGGCCTCCAGATGTTTTGGGCGACAACTTCCATCAGACCCAGCCAGGTTGCTGTAGTGCAATAGCCACACTCCCTACGAAGGACAGAAGCATGCAGAGAAAATGAAAATGCAGCCTCTAACCCTGCAGTGTTATCAAGGCAACAAGGTATCCTGAACCCTGGTGTGCCAGGAGGTAAGGGACACAGTCCCAAGGGCAAAGCAGTCAAGCCATAGTTCATCAACAGAGAAAGCTGAGTAGACGCAGAATTGCTTCTATTTTATCCTTCCCAATCTTGATTGCTGCACCTGAGTTTGCTCCAGCTGAGTAGCTGTGTATCTCCTCTTAATGAAGCATGTGATCCGCACCTGCCCTGAGTTTAATCCCAGACCTAACAAGGCCCATGATCTCCACCTAGTCCAGTAGTGGGCTAGGCTTAGTTCCCTTGCCTGACTTAGTCTCCTGGAGTGTGCTTCCTGCTGTTCCTGGTGCATCAGAGCTGGCTGTGCCTGTGAAGATGGGGGTCACCTCTGGTTCTGGTGAGGTGTCCCCCTCTTCTAGCTCCCCTGAATTGTCAGCTGCCCCTGCAACGTCCTCTGATGTTTGGTGAGTACCTCCTAAGTCCCCAACCTCCCTTCCCTATCTTCAGCTTGTCTCAGTCTATACCAGTCCTGGCTACAACCCTTGCCAGGATCTTCTTCCCCTTCCTCAGTGTCCTGCCATTTTAAAGTGCATTTGTTAAAACTGAAGTAATGGTTTGTGTGATTGTGGCCTCTGTTCCCATATGTTCCCATAATGTCACCTTGAAAATCTTCACACTGGGAAACAAATGAAGGAACCAACCAACTGAACTCTGCTGCCATTTTAGATTCCTTTTGGCCAGGAATATAAACACAGAAAACAGAAACTAAAAGACTGGGAATCAGTTTGGCTGGCCCCCCATTTCTGAACATTGGCATTACTTCTGGATTCTCTTCATACTGTGCTTTAGGGAAATATGCAACACTGTGTGTGTTATATTCAGTGCTTTTTTCTTCTTCTAAAAAAAGATGTTTAAGGGTACTCTCATTTTGACTCAAGAAAATCACCATTTTATAGTTCAAATCAGGAAAAATAAATACAGTGGTACCTCTACTTACAAATAACTCTACTTACGAATTTTTCTACTTACAAATGGAGCTCCGTCCGCCATCTTGGATGCGGTTTAGATAGGATTTTTTCTACTTACGAATTTTTAGATAGGGTTGCTTCGACTTATGAATTTTTTCTCCCAATGCATTCCTATGGGATTTGTCTTACAAATTTTTTCGACTTACAAATGTGTGTTCGGAACGCATTAAATTCATAAGTAGAGGTACCACTGTACAGTAAATGGACAAAAGTACAAAGAACATGCATTACTCATATTGAAATACTGCCCCTCAATGAAGCCAAACTTTCATTAGTAAAACACCACACATCCACACTGCTTCACACATTAAACACTCGCTTTCATCTGAGACCCAGGAAACACTGTGACAGGAAATGAGGCCACCATCAGGGGTAGCAACAGAACTGATGATTCACTGTGCTATTCAATGAAAATGACAATTCGCCATGCGAATTGAGAAAACTAAAACTTTTTAAAAAATTAGTTTCTTCTCCCGTTAGATTCACAAAATGTTTAGGGGTATGAGGACCTCTGCATCCCCCCAGAAAAAAAGCACTGGTTCTATTCACTTTTACATGTCCAGTGTTTGGGAAGCTGTCAAGCGGGACAGTTCAAACTTTGAAACGCCGTATCTGTGATTGTAGGGATACTATTTCAAACTTGCTGAAGTAATGTTAAGCTGACTTCAAGAACCAGTTTGGTTTATTTATTAAATCTAGTCTATTTTAGGAACATTTGTTAGGGTTTTTTCTGCACTATTTGAATTCAGTAGGGAGGCTAGGTGGGAGTTCATTTTAAGCTGGGTTGGCGTGATCTTCAAACCTTCCTTTTTCCTACCCACCTTGTGCTGCTCACCGTTTGAATGGGTTCTTTTTCTCCAGAACTCACAAATGGATATGGGAGGCAAAATGAAACTGCCTAGCAGCATCATGGATAACATTCCTCCCATTTATTGCAATTATTTATATCCAGTCCTTCAGGACACTAATCTTTCCAAGGTGCCTTATAAGAAACATAATAAAGACTTTAATGAAATAACAATAGTAATATTAAACTATCACAATTCATCAGAATCCTTTCCATTGAGCACATGGTGGTGGAAAGTGCAGAGAGGGCAGGGAGCAGACAGGTGAGCTAGAGAAGGACATGATATATTTTTTTCCACCAGCTTTCCTTGTTTCTCTCCTAGAATCATTCCCAGAAAATTGCCCAGGGTGTGAGTCTGTGAGCAGAGGAACATCCAGCTGGAGCTGGCTCTGAGATGCCCTTCATCTGCCTCCCTCAGACATTTATGTGGCACCTCCAAAGTTCACTGGGAACTCGCTCTTAAGAGTCCATTCACACAACACAGCAATCATTGCGAAGGAACTGTAGAACCTGCAGATTGGGTTCCCAATTTATGTTGAACCTGCTCTGTGTACCTGCTATGATGCAGAAGATTCATATTCTGGAGCACTGACACAAACAGCTGAAAAATGATGTCCACAATGGTTTACATAAACAGTGCCTGGCATTAGATTCGTACAGCCAGCCAATAGATCTACTCTTTTCTAGCAGCTAATACCCACTTAGGTGGTCTTCTGAATAGACCCTAATTCAAGTGTAGCTTGAAAGCCTGTTTACACAGATCATCACATGTCTGCAGAAAAGTAGGACAGACTTGGTTATTAATCTGCAGTTTTAAGTAATTCACCAACAACTTAAACATTCTTCAGGTACCCAGCTCAAGTGATAACAGTTGAATAGTTTTCTGCGTATTAAGTAGGCTTAGATTTAAGCCCCTTAGACCTTTTTTCTAATTAGCAGTGACAGGGTATAGCTGAGATGTTTCAGGTATGCATATTCAGCGAGTGAGTTATATTATAAATCCAGATTTTGGAATATTTACATGTTAACGTCATAAAAGCTTATCTCCAAAGCCCCAAGCACTAGACATCGGCTGTTAGTATCAATGTTGTTTGGCACCTGAAGGATCATTCAAACTTAGTTGTTTCTGTGGGAGATCTGCAACCACAGATGTAGTGTTAGTATATGCTGTATCCGTGTGTGTGTGTGTGTGTGTGTGTGTGTGTGTGTGTGTGTGTGTGTAGAACAACAATACAGTACAATAATTATGGTAACTCTAAACAAATATTGTTTCCCTTCCTGCTTACCTTCCCAAAACTCCTTAACTGCAAGCTTCCCCAAATTTGATGGATATATCCCAGGTGAATATATATTTGGAAAACTGTAATCCTTCTATACACAACTCCAGTTGAGCTGAAGGCACCTGAGATTTCTCTGCTTCTGTTACTTACATTTTTTTTAGGCAGTATTGTTCTCTCTGCAAAATTGCACAGCATAGCATA